>NW_006921698.1:1575941-1590681 GCF_000298275.1 Orycteropus afer afer | reverse complement strand
AAGAATGGCCAGACTTTGTCTCACCTATTTTGGTCATGTTGTCAGAAGGGACCATTCTCTGGAGAAGGATGTCATGCTTGGTAGGGTGGAGGGTCGACAAAAGAGGGGGAGGCCTTCAAGGAGATGGATTGACACGGTGGCTGCGATGATGGGCTCGGGTATAGCAGGGATTGTGGGGCTGGCGCGGGATCGGGCAGTGTTTTGTTCTGCTGTGCATGGGGTCGCTATGCATCAGAGATGACTCGACAGCACTTAACAACAACAATATGAACAACTGTTTACCCCCAAGATAACAATTTAGATAAAATGAACCAAATCTTTGAAAAACATAACTTAATAAAATTCACATGAGAATAAACAGACAATCTGAAAGGGTATATATCTATAAGGCATATTTAATCAATAATTGATAACTCTATAAGGAATATTTAATCAATAATTGATAACCATACAACATAAAATACTAGGCCAAGATGGGTTCATTGATGAATGACAATCATTTAAGGAAGAAGTTATAACTATTCTCGACAATCTCTCCAGAAAACAGAGAGAACACGTTCTAACTCATTCTATCAGATCAGCATTATGCTAATACTTCAATCAGAGAAAGATATCATTAGAAAAAAAAATATATATATATGTATATATATACACACATACAGACTAGTATCTCTCATGGATATACATACAAAAATCTTCCATTAAGTAAATTGAATCTAACGATAACTAAATAGAATTATATGCCATGCATAAGTGAGAAGGCAAGTCTAGTTCAACATTCAAAAACCAATCAATGCCACCCACTGCATCAGCAAGCTAAAGGACAAACAAAAATGAGATCACCGTAATAACAGACACAGAAAAAGCATTATACTGCCAAGTAGGTATAGGGAGGAATTTCCTCAACTTGCTTAAAAAACAAAAGAAACAAACAAAACAAAACAAATTTACAGAAAACTTATGGCAGACATTACACTTAATGCTGAGAAACTAAATGATTTCCCCCTAAGTTCAGAGATGATGGAAGGATATCCTCCCTCACTATCCCCATTCAACATTATATTGTAATATTAGAAAGACAAGAACACAAAGTAAAATATATACAGATTGGAAAGGAAGAAGAAAAAAACTACTCTATTCCCAGATGACATAATGGTCTATATAGAAAATCCCAAACAATTGACAAAAACTACCAGAACTAATATGCTTTGCAGAAAAGGTTATAAGATGCAAGATTTCTACATAAAGTCAATTACTTTTGTATATAGCAGCAATAGCAATTGATATCTGGAATTTAAAAAGCAATAGTATATACCATAGCAATGAAAAAAAATGAAAATTTTAGGTTTATGTCTAATAAATTATGTACAGGACTTATATGCAGAAAACTACAAAATATTGAGTAAAAAATTCAGAGAAGATCTAAATAAATGGAGGGAGATTCTGGGTCCATGGATTAAGATTTCAGTTATTTCCAGTTTGATCTATAAGTGCAATGCATACGCAAGCAAAGATTCAACCAGCTATTTTGTAGACGTTGGCAAGAAGATTGCAAAGTTTATAAGACAAAAGACCTAAAATAACCAACACATTACTGGAGAACAAAGTCGAAGACAATGACCCCACTTTACTTCATGAATTATTATAAAACTGTTCTAACTAGGAGAGCATGATAGTGTGACATACAGATCAGTAGAACGGAAGGGAGATCTAAATGAAGACCCAAAGACACTCACTGCCGTGGAGTCAGATCCAACTCATAGCGACCCCTCCTTGGGTTTCCGAGGCAGTATCACTACGGTAGTAGATTGCCCAACCTTCCTTCCAAGGAGTGGCTGGTGGGGTTGAACCATCAGCCCTCCGGTTAGTGGTCAAGTGCCTCAGGCACTGAATTTGACAAAAAGCAAATGTACTTCAATGGAGAAATAGGATAGTCTTTTCAACAAATAATGCTGGAACAATAAGACTTCCACGTGCACACACACAAAACGAGCTTAAACACAATCCTTAAACTCCACAAAAGTGAACACAACATAGATCATTGATCCAAAGATACACTGTAAAACTTCTTGGAAAAAATACTGAAAATCTGAATGACCCTTAAGTTTAGTAGAAGGAGCATTTGATTGCTAACCAGAAGGCTTGTGGTTCAAATTCACCAGCCACTCCTCAGAAGGAAGACAGGGCAATCTACTTCCATAGAGATACTTCCACGGAAACCCAAGGAGGGGTCACTACGAGTTGGGTTCGACTCCACAGCAGTGAGTTTGTTGTTGTTGTTGTTTTAGTGGCACAAGGTTAAGCACTATAAATTTTAAAATATAACGTAAACAGCTCAACTCAAGAAAGAAAATACTGTTAGGTTTTGTTAAAATTACAATGTTCTTCTTTGTGCAAAAAAAAAAAAAAAAATGTTAAGAGAATGAAAAGATAAGCTCCATCCTTTATGATTCAGTTTATATGAGATTCTAGAAAAGGCAAAGCTGAAAGGAAAGAGACATTTCAGTAGTTTCTCTACAAATTGTAGCATAAGGGAAAGTTTCTCTGCGGCAAGCAAACTGGTCTGTATTTTAATTGCGGCAGCAGCTCCTTAGCTGTGTGCTCTTGTCAAAACTCATAGACCTGTATATCAAAATGCAGATATTACTGTAAGTAATTAGAAATAAATTTTTAAAAAATTGAGAAAAAACTACAGTGGAGATAATTCATAAGAATTTGCAAATTTATTTTAGTAATCATATTTTAAGTAAATTAGAACTGATATAAAAATACCTGTTAGACTGTAAGAAGTATTGAAGTTGCAAATTTTATTTTAAGAGTTGTTTTCACTGTGAGTCAGAATCAACAACGTTTTTATTTTTTCTTTTAGTTGTTTTGGTTGTTATTTAAATATATTTCACAAGCTTCTTCTCTCCAATATTCAAAACAAACAAGTGTTCTACTTCCTATCCACTTTAATGTAATCAAAAAAATAATAAAATATGCACATTTGGTAATAAAGAATATTCAGTAACAGTCCAGATCTGGTGAAATGCTGGATTTCTCTGTTATGCCCCTGTTAGTGGATACAGGTGCCAATGAGATCTGCTCATATCATATGCCATTTGCTTCACATTACAAATCTCCTCACTTGCTGAGATACTGAATTCTTGGCTAATTAAATCAGAAAAATCATCCTAGTATGTGTATTTCAATGACCTATAATTTCATAATTATTTTCCTGCTAGATGGTAAGTAGGTTCTCTATGCTTGAAATGAAATTAAAGAATAATCAGTGTGTGACTATTATTCTTTCTTTGTCATTGTACTCCATATGTATTCTTATTTATTTCTTCATATTTTTTTCTCTTTTTATGTGTTGCTCTGAGTTCGGAAAGAATTGGTTGATTGTGATCCTTTGTCTCTGACTAATTTTCTGCAGTACCCAAACGGCTATTTATTACCTTTATTTAAAATTTTCTTTGGCAATCATGTGTTTCTATTTTTTATTTCAACACAGTAATTTTTCATTATGACTTTTCTTCTTTTGTGTTGTCATTTTTTTATAATTTTATGTATGGAATATTTAGTTTAATTTTATTTGGAGTATTATGTTTTTAATCATTAAAATATGAATGAATTTTATTTTACAGAATTATTATCATTCTGATTCTTCTTTGTAATTTACTTTGTTTGAAATACTGAATTGTTCCATGTCTGCCACTGTTTTTTTAATGATTTATCTTTTTATAAAGAAGTCAATACACCTCAATCTTGGAGTGGATCAGTTCTCTGTTGGATTTATTCTTTGAAACTTATGATTCCAGATAAAGTAGTAAATGATAAATAAAAATTGACAAAAATTTCCTTTATCAGTTCAAATCTAGAAAGGAAACTACTGCTAGAAACTTCCAGCAGAGCAAGTACTTTCTACTTTACAGTTTCACTTTTGAAATTTGTTAATAACGTGCTGACTGGAGTACTACTTACTATTCTTCTTTGCTTGGTTCAGGCACTTTTCTACATTTTATTCTTCTGGCATGGGTAGCTATTGTGTTATGTGCAAGATGTGAACATGCTCCTTGGCATGGTGTGGCCTCCGGCACTTGTCACTTACTCTGAACATTTTGATGCATTCCAGAATGGGTGATTGTATAGGGCTTTTTGAATGCAAGTCAGATAAACCCAACTCAGATAAACTTATAATAAAATACAATGAGAATGAATGACTAAATAAGGAAACAAATACACAAGCAAATAAAAGACAGTTAACCAACTGCAGAATGAATAATGTATAAATGTACTTTAGGACAAATGAGTCCAGACATTCTTGTCTCTATCTCTATCATTTTCCTGGCTAGCCATCCCTAAGAGTCTGGCATATTGACTACAAGCAGCTCTAAAAATTCAGCTGATCTGCCTAGCTTGGGACACGAACCCATTTAACAAATTTCATGGCTAGGGGTTAAGAGTCCATGTTTGGCCTAATTGAGTCACATACTCACCCCACTGACTACAGAGAAAGGGCATTGTGATCAGCAGTCTCTACCAGAACTCCATGATTCCAGTGAGGGGAGAAGTAGCTCAACAAACAAAATGGTGGAGGGAGATTGCAGTATGACAAATGTCAACAACACACAGTAGTTCTGTTGGTATTTTTATACTAATATTCCACCAGGGTAATATCATTCAAGCTGTTATGTCCTTAAGTCTCATTCAAGTTAGTTATCAGACATGATTAAGTTGTAAACTTCTTCACGTTACTTTCACATGTTCCCTGGGCTTCATATACTGTTAGCTAATCCAAATGATGTAGCAAGAGAGATACATTTGGAATCTTATTGAAATTATTATTTTTCCACAAAATCTCCCCATATTGACTGTCATGAAAGCTCTATTTTCCTCAGACTTTCACTACATAAGATGTTTACTCTAAGTGCAACATCCTTTGATGAAACAATCTCCCTAACAAAGAGTTCTTAATATGGATCAATAGAGGGTCATTTAAAACCCCCATAGGCAGTAAGATATACTTCCAGTTGGAATCAGCTGAACACAGATGTCTTATTTCCTAGTACCATGAATTTCCTGGGTGGAATAATTAACAGAGTACTGGAAGTAATAGCTCATGGACATTTTTGCTTAATCACTGTATCTCCAAAATTTCAGGGACAACATCGGCCTTAACATGAGCCTCTCTGTCATTAGGGAAACTAAATATTAGAGGAAAACTAATTTCCTCTCTTACTATCTGGGAATAATATTGCACAAAAGGCCACATTTTCAAAACTGCTCTAAACTTCTCTCTAATCATACCACATAAACATTAGGCTTCAGGCCACCTGGAGTTGCTGTGATGGAAGCAAAGCAACAGGATCCTATTCATAACTACCACTACAATGCAAGAAGAATTCCACCAAAAGCCACATTTTCCTTCAAGACTTTTCAATTACATGTAAATCAGTGGACCTTTGACCATCATTGGTACCTAAAAGCATTAGTCTTCAGTCTATAAGGACGGAAGCACATTTTGGAAAACAGAAATACAGGTTTTCCCCACCTTTCAAAATAGAGTGTTCATATGAAAACTTTCATAAGCTAAATGGCATAAAGTGCAGAAGCAATTACCATTAATTTACATGAAAAAATCTTGAGTATTCCAAGACCCAAAAAGTAACCTATCAAATTATAATAAATAGCAACACATAAAACCTAAAATAACACCAACATATTATGTTCAGACACAATTCAAAGCTATGGCAACTTGATGCTGAGAGGCTGAGTGTAGTTCCCAGGGATGGAAGTTGGTGACACCACTCTCCCTGCTCAGCGTGTGCGCTCCCTCATTAAAGGATTGCTGCAAAACAAGTGCTGAACACTAGTTTTGTTTTTCACCTTTTTCCGTAAAAGTGAAACTCCTCTTATTTCTTTCAGTTAGAGAAAAGAGCTACTAATGTTGGTCTTTCATAAAAATGAAGTGGTATAAACCAAACTTTTGAAAAATGAGGGATACTTATACATGATTTTCTTCCTGAGAGCAAAGGAATAATTTTCTCCAAGAATACCAAAATATATTCCAGGAAAAAATTACAATGTGCTATCATTTGGGGGAAAAAAAAGGAGAAAAAAAAAAGTACAAATATTCATTTGTATGTTACTTTTGTAATTTAAAAAAGACTGCAAACAAAGTAGAGCAAAATGGTGAAGTGAGTGGATGTTCCCATTTACTCCCCCAGCAATTAACTCACTGAACAATGAATATAAACAAACGCAGACTGAGATCTCATAACTCCAGACAGCAGTACAGGTAATGGAGACTAAGGGTGAGTCTGAAAATGGGGAAGAGAAGGAACAGGCTTGGCTCAGGAACTGGGAGATCTGACTAGCTAATATTAGAGGATTGTTCATTGCAGCCACTTTGGCATGGGGCCAGGGAACATACTATACATGGAACACAGAAAAGGAGATAATATGAGGAACCTCTAGCCTGATTATGATTATTATTATTATTATTTAAGACAGCACAAATTCATAGGAGTTTGTGGGACATGTAGTTGAGAGAGGTAAAGGAGAACTGTGGGTCTATATGAGAGTGCTGTTAAATCACTAAGGGCTAAGATTGACAAACATTGGGACTGGGAGGGACTGCAAGGGCAGCAGGCTGAAGGAAATACTTCAGATATACAGTGACAAAGGAAACAGCCTATAGCAAGAAACCATGGAAGAGTCTTTGTAGGACTGCTGGCATGAGAAACACATAGGGAGCTCTACAACATCCACACAAGAAAGTTGAGCCCCATCATTTACAACACTGTCTCCAAACAACTAAACCCCCACTACCACACATGTATATTGAATTCCAGAACTTCTGAACTAGCATTGAAAACAGCCTAAGGATAAGTCTGTCATCTTGTGGCTCTCAATAGAAGATTACAAGCCCACTGGTACTGGGTCATTTTGACTTGTAGCAAACCTGAGGGACTGAGGGTAGTTGCCCTATTGGGTTCCCAGGGCTGTGAGTCTTTTTGGAGGTGGTCTGCCACTTCTTTTTTCCATGGAATGGCTGATGTCTCTAGGCTCTGGTCTTCTGCTTGGCAGGTGGGCACTTTGTCACTGCATTGCCAAGGTACCCAATCAGAAAATATTCTCACAATAAGTAGAATATAAAATATGAAGAAAAAAAATTTTTTTAAAGTCCAAATTCAAAAAGTTAGTAAAACACACAAGAGAAGAAGGAACAATCCAAAGTAAAACATGAAGATGAAATCTTTCCTAAGAAAGCCAGTATAATGCAAAGAATTGATAACTTTCAGACGATGCTGTTAAATATTTCTAAAGAGAGCAAAAAGCACTAAGAAAACAAACTAGTGGAGATAATGAAACAACTTGGAAAAATGAGAGACTCAACAAGGAAATTGAAAGCATCAAAAAAAGAACTACTATAACTGAATAAAAAGAAACGTGAATTATAAAAAGAGAGAGAGAGAGAAAGAGAGGGAGAGAGAAAAATACTCAATAATAAAGTCAAATAGAAGATGGGAGCTCTGGTGGCATAGTGCCTAAGGCACTTAACTGCTGACAAGAAGTCTGGTGGTTCAAATCCACAAGCCACACCTCAGAAGGAAGGTTGAGTGATCTACTTTTGTAGTGATACCACCTTGGAAACCCAAGGAGGAGTCACAATGAATCTCAATCGACTTGACAGCAGTGAGTTTGGATTTTTTTTGTTTGTTTGTTTTGAACAGAAGATAGAAGAAGTGAACCAGAAGACCAAATTACTGAACTTATCAAGTCTCAAGAAGAGGAAGAGAAAAGATCAAAAAAAAGCAAACAAACTCAAAAGCAAATGTGGGATTCCAGTAAGAATTCTCACATTAGAATTGCTGGAATCCTAAAGGATCATGATAACAGTAAACACATAGAAACAATTTTCCAAGAGAGAATGAGAAAGAATTTCCCCTGCCTGAGCAAGAATCAAGCATGCAAACATAGGAAGGTACAAAAACCCCAATCAGAGCAGACCCAGAAAGATCATAACATATGCTAATTCCTCCATAAGATATCATAATAAAATTCTTGAAAACAAGACAAGAAAATTCTGTAAGCAGTAAGAGAAACATGCACTGTAAGACACCAAACATCTTCCATAAGAATCAGTGTGGATTGCTCTCCAAATTTCTAGAAGAAAGAAGATAATGGAGTGTTACGGATTCGACTTGAAGGCACATAACAACAACATTAATGATGTTTGATAATTTCCACATTCTATTGGATCACCTTTCTTTGGAATCAGCATAAATATGGATCTCTTCCAGTCAGTGGGCCAGATAGCTCTTCCAATTTCTTGGCATAAACAAGTAACATTTCCAGCATGGTATCTATCTGTTGAAACATATCAATGGGTATTCCATCAATTCCTGGAGACTTGTTTTTTCCCAATTCCTTCAGTGCAACTTCAACTTCTTCCCTCAATGCCATTGGTCCTTGATCATGTGACACCTCCTGAAATGGATGAACATTAACCAATTCTTTTTGATACAGTGACTCTGTGTATTCTTTCCATCTTCTTTTGATGTTTCCTGCATCATTCAATATTTTGCCCATAGAAACTTTCAATTTTGCAATTTGAGGCTTGAACTTTTTCTTCAGTTCTTTCAGCTTGAGAAATGCTGAGCATGTTCATCCCTTTTGGTTTTCTAACTCCAGGTCTTTGCACATTTCATTATAATAATTGACTTTTGTCTTCTCGAGCTGCTCTTTGAAATCTTCTGTTCAGCTCTTTTAACATGACATTTCTTTCATTTCCTTTAGCTACTCCCCACTCAAGAGCTAGTTTCAGAGTCTCTTGCGATGATCATTTTGGTCTTTTCTTCTTTTCTTGGTCTTCTTAATGACCTTTTGCTTTTTTTCGTATATGATGTTCTTTACATCATCCCATAATTCATCTGGTTTTCAGTCACTGGTATTCAATGTGTCAAATCTATTCTTCAGATGCTTTCATACAAGTGGCATGTAATCAAGGTCATATTTTGGCTCTTGTGGACTAGTTCTAATAATCTTCAGCTTCAACTTGAACTTGCACATGAACAGTTGATGGTCTGTTCCACAGTCAGCTCCTGCCCTTGTTTTGGCTGAAGATATTGAACTTCTCCATTACCTCTCTTTCCACAGATATAGTCAATCTGATTCTTCTGTATTCCATCTGGTGTAGTCCACATGTATAGCCACCATTTATATTGTTGAAAAAGAGTATTTGCAATGAATAAGTCATTGGTCTTGCAAAATCCTATCATGTTACCTCCAGCATTATTTCTATGACCAAGGCCATAGTTTCCAAGTGCAGGTGATTTTTCTTTGTTTCCAACTTTAGCATTCCCATAAAAAGTAGTAATCAACACATCTTGATTGCATATTTCATCAATTTCAAACTACAAAAGTAGGTAAAAATCTATAATTTCCTTGTATTTGGGTTTGGTGGTTTGTGGATAATTTTGAATAATAGTAGTATTAACTGGTCAACCTTGTAGGTATATGGATATTATCCCATCACTGAGAGCACTGCACTTCAGAATAGATGTTGAAACATTTTTTATGATGATGAATTACACACCATTCTTCTTTAATTTCTCATTCCTGGCATAATAGATCATATGGTTGTCTGATTCAAGATGGCCAAAACCAGTCCATTTCAACTTACTAATGTCTAGGGTATAGATCTTTATGTGTTCCATTTCATTTTTGAAAATTTTCAATTTTCTTATATTCATACTTCACATATTCCACATTCCCATTATTAATGGATGTTTGCAGCTGTTTCTTTCCATTTTGAGTCATGTCACATCAGCAATTGGAAGTTCTGAAAGCCTTACACCATATACTTAATTAAGGTCAACTCTACTTTGAGGAGGCAGCTCTTCCCCAGTCATATTTGGAGTGCCTTCCAACCTGAGGGTCTCACCTTCTGGCACTAAATGGGACAATGTTTTAGAACTATTCATAAAGTTTTCCTGTAATATATCATATCAGACAGTGTTTCACTGACATTCATAAGGTTTTCACTGGCCAATTCTTTTTCTAAGCCTTTTTCTAAGGCTGCTTTAATCTGAAACACCATTGAAACTTGTCCACCATGGGTGACTCTGATGGTATTTGAAAAAGTGGTGGCATAGCCTCCAGCCTCACAGCAACACACAAACCATAACAGTATGACAAATTTGCTGTTACTGTTAGATGCTGAATCATCTCCAACTCATAGTGACCCCATGTCCAACAGAATGAAACACTGCCCAGTCCTGTGCCAGCCTCACAATCCTCACTTTTCCTGACACCTTCATTGTAGCCACTGTGTTAATCCATCTCATTTGGGTCCTTCCCCTTTTTTGTTAACCCTCCACTTTACCAAGCATGATATCCTTCTCCAGAGAATTGTCCTCTGACAACATAACCGAAGTAGGTGAGACAAAGTCTGGCCATTCTTGCTTCCAAGGAACATTCTGGGTTCACTTCTTCCAGGACAGCTTTGTTGGTTCTTCTGGCAGACAATGGTACTTTCAATATTCTTCACCAACACCACAACTCAAAATCGTCAACTCTTCTTCAGTCTTCCTTATTCGTTGTCCTGCTCTCACATGCATATGAGGTGATTGAAAATACCATGGCTTGGGTTAGGCACATGTTAGCCTTTAAGGAGACATCTTTGCTCCTCAGCACTTTAAACAGGTCTTTTGCAGCAGATTTGCCCAAGGCAATAATACATCATCTGATGTCTTGACTGCTGCTTTCATTTGTGTTGATTGTAGAACCAAGTAATACAAAGTCATTGACAACTTCAAGCTTTTCTCTATTTATCATGATACTGCTTATTGGTCCAGTTGTGAGGATTTTTGTTTTCTTTATATTTAGGTGTAATCCATACTGCAGACTGTAGTCTTCAATCTTCATCATTAGGTGCTTCAAGTCATCCTCATTTTCAGCAAGCAAAGTTGTGTCATCTGCATATTACAGGTGGTTAATGACAAGTTTACATATATATATATGACATGTACATATATATATATATATATTTGACATGTATATGTCAAACGGGAGCTCTGGTAGCATAGTGGCTAAGACACTTGCCTGCTAACCAGATGGCTGGCGGTTCAAACCCACCAGCCACTCCTTGGAAGGAAGGTTGGGCAATCCTACTTCCGTAATGATACTGCCTCAGAAACACAAGGAGGGGTCTCTATGAGTCGGGTTTGACTCGATGGCACATAACAACAACAACAACAACAACATATATATGACAGATATATCATGTATGTATATATGACATATAGGAGCTCTGGCAACATAGTGCCTAAAAGCACTTGAATGCTAACCAGAAGGGTATGGTTCAAACCCACCAGCCACTCCTCGGAAGGAGGATGGGGCAATCTATTTCCGTAGTGATAGCGCCTCAGAAACCCAAGGAGGGGTTGCTATGGGTCAGGGCTGACTCGACAGCACATAACAACAACAGCAACATATGACATACACACACACACACACACACACACACACACACACATATATATATATATATATATATATATATATATATATATATATATATACATATATACACATATATAACCAGCCTTCTGGTTAGCAGTCAAGTGCTTTTAGGCACTATACTACCAGAGCTACCACACACACACACACACACACACACATACATATGATAGCAGTGCACCAAAATTCATGAAACAATATTGACTACTATGAAAGGAGAAATAGGTTACTCTACAATAATAGTTGGGGACTTCAGTTCACCACTTTAATTTTAGATTGAACATCTAAAAAGAAGATCATTGAGAACTTAGAAAGGACTGGACCTAATGGACATATATAGAACACTTCACCCAGCATTAGTAAAACACACATTCTTCTCCGGTGCTCATGGATAATTTTCCAGAATAGACCATATGTTAGGCATGAAAGAAGTATCAAACAAATTTTTAAAAATTTAAATATACAAAGCATATTCTCTGACAGTAATAAGCTGCAAATGAACAACAGGAAATGAACAACAGGAAAAGGAATAAAGACATGGAAAGTAAATAATACACTTCTAAAACAATGTGAGTGATAAAAGTCAAAAGTTAAATTAAAAAATTCATAGAACCAAACAAAAATGGAAACACAACATATCAAGACCCTTTGGGCAACACAAATAGTACTCAAAGGGAAATTTATAGCAATAAATGCCTACATAGAAAAAGAAGGAAGAGGAGGCTTTGACTGCAAGAGCTACCGATTAACAGCAAATCCTCAAGGATGAGATTGTGTCTGTTCTCCTTCTTTACAGATGAATATTGTACCACTGATTGCTAAAACAGATACAATTTTACATATAATAGAATTTTATAAAATGAGAGCAACCTCTGAGTCATTGCAGGCCCAGACCTGCACCAACATAAAGAAAGACAAAGAGCGGAAGAATAACGTAAGACGCTCCTCTCATCCCGTCTGGTTCAGAGCCCATTACTCTGGTCTCATCTTCCTGGGAGATTAGCTCCATAGATTTAACTCTGTATCAAATTCTTAGGCTTTTTAACAGTCTGTTTGCATAGGATGCCTCTCCCCTAATGGGAATGTGATCACCTTGAGGGCAAGTACCTGTTGCATCTTGTTCACTGTTCTATCTCAGCACTTAGAAACTAGTACAAAGTTGGCACTCAATAAATATTGACAAAATGAATTAAAAAAGGAAAGAAAGGAAGAAAGAAATACATTAAAAACAAAATAAAACCTAAAAGGACCCGGTTGGTGTTGAATAGAGCCCATGTGTGTGAAAGGGGAACTGTGCTCCATCGAGTGGTCAATGACTGTTTTTTTCACTCAATTCCAGGCCTTTCTCCTGAGGACCTTTTTTGGTAGTCCTGGAGTGCATTAACCCTTTGCACCACTAGCCATTGCACAGTGTAAAAGAGTTAGATGGGAAGCCTTGGTGGGACAGTGGCTACATGTTCGGCTGTTAACTGAAAGGTCAGTGCTTTGAACCTACCAGTCACTCTTTGAACCTACCAGTCATGCTGTGGGACAAAGATGTGGCAGTCTACTTCCATAAAGATTACAGCCTTGGCAACCCTATGGTGCAGATAGTTCTACTCTGTCCTCTAGGGAGAAGTGCATCTCCAGAAAATTGCATTAATGGCAATAAGATTTAACTTGCTGAATGATCTCTTGCAGCTGGTGATGGAAACTGTGATGGTTAATAGAAACTGTTCATTGCTGGCCCCCTCAGACGGCACCTGCCATACCTTAAATACATCTCTGCTTCTGCCTGTAGTGTCACTATGAGTCAGAAATAGCTTGAAGGCAACAAGTTCTAGTACCTAGGAAACTCTTGTCTGTGGTTCCAATGCACAGTGATTGCTTAATTTCATATCTAAATAGAAAACAGGGCTTTGTTGGGGACTCATAGGCATACACGTCACCTTATAAAAGCTAGTTGTTAGGCTCATTTTTCATATCAAATTCTACTTACAATGATTCTTTAATCATTTTTATTATAATGAAGGATCCATATCTTTTTTATTAGAACTACTACTATGCTTTGAGGTAGACATTTTGTAGAGTCCTTTTATCAGCTTGTGATCCTAGTTTGTTGAGGTTTTTTAAAAATCATGAATGAATATTGAATTTTATTACTTTTTTTGAAGCTATTGAGATGATCATGGGATTTTTCTCCTTTATTGTATTCATGTACTTTCAAAGACCCATTTGGTCATGTTGCATTTTCTCTTTATATATAATGCATTTGATGTGCTACTATACATATTTTTAGTTTTACTGTGATTAAATATATACAATCACATACTTTCCATTTGAACAGTTTTTAAGTGTACAGTTCAGATGGTTGTGCTACATGCCCATGCTGTGCCACCACTCTCCTTTCCAAATGGTTTTCATCACTCTGCACAGAAACTCAGCACCCCTTGAGCAACAAATCCCCATTTCCCCTTTCCACACTTCCCGGTAAACACTCAGAAACTTTTTTCTTTATGCATTTGCCTATTTGAGATATTTCAAATAACTGGGATCATGACATATTTGATCTTTTGTGTCTGACTTGTTTTACTCAGCATAATGTTTTCACATTCATCCATGTCATAGCATGCGATGAGAGTTCATTTCTCTTTATGGCTGAACAATAGTTCACTGAACACAGACCATATTTTGTTTATCCATTCATCTGTTGGTGGACACTTGAACTGTGTTCACCTTTTGGCCACTGTAAATACCACTGCAATAAATATTGCTGTACAAGTAAAAAAAAAAAAGGAAGATCCAAAATCATTAACTTGAATGGATAACTTGAACAAATGGAAAAGCAAGAGAAAAAGATGCCATAAACTACCAGGAAAAAAAATAAAATAAAGAGAGAGAGAGAAGAAATACTAAAGATTAGGGCAGAAATGGATGAAATTGAAAGTAGAAAAACAATTGAAAGAATGAAATGGACAAATCACTGGCTTCTTGTTGTTGTTAGGTGCTGTCGAGTCGTTTCTGACTCATAGTGACCCCATGCACAGCAGAATGAAATACTGCCTGATCCCGTGCCAGCTCCATGATCCCTGCTATACTTGCCCATCATCACAGCTACCATGTCAATCCATCTCATTGAAGGCCTCCCACTCTTTCATCAACCCGTCACCCTACCAAGCATGACATCCTTCTCCAGGGAATGGTCCCTTCTGACAACATGACCAAAATAGGTGAGATGAAGTCTGGC
>NW_006921698.1:1571203-1574665 GCF_000298275.1 Orycteropus afer afer | reverse complement strand
GATATTATTACAAAAAAACTACAAACAAACTCAGGACTAGATGGCTTCACTTGAGAATTCTACCAAATATTCAAAGAAGAGATGACACCTATCCTTCTCAATCATTTCAAAAATATAGAAGAGAAAAGAACACTGCATAACTGTTTCTATGCAGCCAGCATAACTCTGATACCTTAACCAGGCAAAGGCATCAAAAAAGAAAAACAGAAAATTACAAATCAATATCCTTATTAATATAGATGCAAAAATTGTCAACAAAATTCTAGCCAACAGATTTCAGCAACATATTAAAAAAAAAAAAAAAATCTAAACCATGATCAAGTGGAATTCACACTAGGATTGCAAGTGTGGTTCCATGTCGAATGTAATCAAACAATGTGATCTACCGTACAAAAGAAACAAAGGAGAAGAACCATATGATCATGCCAATTGAAGCAGAAAAGCCATTTGATAAAATTCAACAGAAGGAACTGATAAAAACTCTCACCAAAATAGGACTAAAAGGGAAATTTCTCAACATAATTAAGGGAATATATGCAAAACAAACAGCCAGCATTATGCTTAATGGAGAAAGGCTGAGGGCCTTCCCTTTGAGAATGGGAATTAGATGAGACAAGGATGCCCATTATTACCACTCTTATTCAACATTGTGCTGGAAGTCCTAGCCAAAGCAGTAAGACAAGAAAGACAAATAAAAGTACCCAAACTGAAAAGGAAGAGGCAAAATATCTCCATTTGCAGATGACATGATTCTATACATAGTAGGTACTGAAGATTCCACAAGGAAACTCCTTGAACTAATAGAAGACATCAGCAATATTATAGAATAGAAGATTAACATAAGAAAATCAGTTGAGTTCCTCTAATATAACAGGTTACTCTGAAAAATAAATCAAGAAAACAATACCATGTACAATAGCCCCGTATTGATAAAACACCTAGGAATTTACCTAATTAGGAATTTAAAATATTTATACAATGAAGATCAGAAAACACTATTACATGAGACTTAAAAAGACCTATAAAAGTGGAAAGATTTCCATTACTTATGGACAGCAAAACTTAATATACTGCAAATGACAATCCCACATAAAAAAAATTTATAGATTCTATGCAAATTCAGTACAAATCCCAACATTCTTTACTGAAATGGAAGACTTATTTACCAATTTCATATGGAATGGAAAGAATCCCTGAATAGTGAAAGCAATATTGATGAAAAAGAACATACTGTATCCAAATACACTATAGAATCTTTAATCAAAACAGCCTGGTATTGGTTCAACAATAGACATACAGGCCAGTGGAATAGAATTGAGAACCCAGAATTGAACCCAGCCCTCTAAGAAAGACTGATTTTCAACAAGGATCAAAGTCTGTCTTCAATTGGGTTCTCTGGAGAAGCAAAACCAGTAAAGCTTATACAGAGAGAGAGAAAAATTTATCTTAGGAAAATGACTCCCACAGTTATAGAGTCTGGCAAGTCCCAAATTCCTGAATCAAATGTCAAGCTGGAAGCTTTTCCTGACTCATGCTGATGCAGGGGCTGACAAGCTCCAGATTAGCAGACAGTGTAACACCTGTTGATTTCAGAGGATGACAAATCCAAGATCACCAGACAGAATGGTGGATTGTTCACTCGTAGACAACTGTAGCCAGCACAAGGGAATCCAGATCCACAGAAGTTTCTCAAATTTTCCCAGGACGACCAGATATGTATATGTTGTTGTTATGTGCCATTGAGTCAGACCCAACTCACAGCGACCCCTCCTTGGGTTTCCAAGGCAGTATCACTACGGAAGTAGATTGCCCCGTCTTCCTTCCAAGGAGTAGCTGGTGGGTTTGAACTGCCAGACTTCTGGTTAGCAGTCAAGTGCTTTAGGCACTATACTACCAGAGCTCCCATATATATATACATACACACATATGTATGTATGTGTGTGTGTGTGTGTGTATATATATATATATATAGAGAGAGAGAGAGAGAGAGACAGAGAGAGACAGAGAGGTGTGTGTATATATATAGAGAGGGGCGGGGGGAAGTAGGCCATACCCTTAAGGAAACTCGCTTTCAACTGATTGGCTACTCAAACATATATATCAGATCTCATTATGTGAATAACCATATCACAACTGCTTAAACCACTCAGAATCATGATCCAGCCAAGTTGACACACAACCCCAACTATAGCAAAGTCCATGCAGTGGGGCAGAAACAGGATCTTTCATAAATGGTCTTGGCAAAACTGGATATCCACCTGCAGAAAAGTGAAATAGGACCCGTACATCACATCATAACTCAAAATGAATCAGAGACCTAAATTAAATCTAAAATCATAAAATTCCTGGGGACAACATCGGAAGAAATCAATAAGATCAAATCTATTGGGGGGCAAAATAGGATAACAAACATTAAAACAAATGCACGAATAAAATGAGACAAAATAAATATATGGGATATATTAAAAATTTAAAACATACTTACCAAAAGACTTCATTAGAAGAATAAATAGATATCCTGCAGACTTGGAAAATCTTCAAAACAATTTATTGGATTAGGGTCTAATTTCTAAAATCTATAGGAAACTGCAACAACTCAACAATAAAAAGACAAACAACCCAATTGCAAAATCGACAAAAAAGGTGAGTAGAACCTTCACCAAAGAAGGCATTCAAGCAGCCGACAAACATCTGGAAAGATGTTCACGGCTCATTAACAAGTGTTGTTGTTGTTGTGTGCTGTCCAGTCGGCCCTGACTCATAGCGACCCCTCCTTGGGTTGCCGAGGCAGTATCACTATGGAAGTAGATTACCCAACCTTCCTTCCGAGGAGTGGCTGGTGGGTTTGAACCGCCAGCCTTCTGGTTAGCAGTCAAGTGCCTTAGGCACTCTGCTACCAGAGCTCTAGGTATAAATCAAAACTACAACAAGATACCATCCTAGACTAGCTAAAATGGTACTGATTAAAAAATAAAAAAGAAAATACAGACAATAACAACAAATGTTGATGACAAGGATGTGAGGAGACTGGAACACTTATCCATTGATGGTGAGACTATAAATAATTCAACCACTATTGAAAATGGTATTGCAGTTTCTAAACAAAAACTAGAAATAGAACTAGATTCAGCAAAGGAGCTCTCGTGGCACAATGGTTAAAACATTCATCTGCTAACCAAAATATCTTTGGAGAGAGAGATGAGGCAATCTGATTCTGTAATATTTATAGGCTTAGAAACTGTATAGGACCATTCTATTCTGTCCTACAGAGTTGCTATGAGTTGGAATCTATACGAAGGCAATGGGTTCTTACGGTTTATGAATTTCCACTCCTAGGTATATACTCTACAAACCTAAAAATAGTGACACAGAGGCAGGGCAAGATGGCGGACTAGGCAGAAGGATTGCACAGACCCTCTTCAACAAAGAAAAGGGAAACCAATTAATACAGACACAGAAGAT
>NW_006921698.1:1553784-1562713 GCF_000298275.1 Orycteropus afer afer | reverse complement strand
ATAAAAAAAAAAAAAAAAAAACACTACTTAAGCACCCTGTGGAGACAGGATGGGGCTGATGCTGCTTTAAGCCTGAGCCTATCTGCTGGACAGATGATTCAATAAAACTTATTTTTCCAACAATTCAAAAAAAAAAAATAGTGACACAAACAGATATATACACACCCATGTTCATTGGTGCTTTACTCATAATAGCAAATAAATAGATACTGAAGTGTCCATCAGTAAACAAATGGATAAGCAAAGTGTAGTATATACATACAATGCAACCATACGGATGGCTATAAAGATAGCATAG
The DNA here is from genome assembly GCF_000298275.1 of Orycteropus afer afer. Lineage (NCBI taxonomy): Eukaryota > Metazoa > Chordata > Mammalia > Tubulidentata > Orycteropodidae > Orycteropus > Orycteropus afer. Next base: position 1,562,415 of record NW_006921698.1, on the reverse strand, counting down.
TACAGGTAGATTAAAATGCATACATACATAGATGAGAACACCAACCCCCATGATGTTTCCAAGACTGTAAATCTTTACAGAAGCAGACTTCATCTTTCTTCCACAGAGTGGCTGTTGGGCTTAAACCACCAACCTATTGGTTAGCAGGCAAATGCCTTAACAACTATACCACTAGAGCTCCTTATAAATACATATACTAAACAAAACCCAAACCTTCTGCCATCAAGTTGATTCCAACTCACACCAACCTCCTCATACCAACTGGCTATCTTTACAGAAGTAGATTGCCCAGTCTACCTTCTGCACAGTGGCTGATGGATTTGAACAACCAGCCTTCTGGTTAGCAGTCAGTTGCCTTAGGTCCTGTGCAATCAGAATTCCTTTACAAGTATATTTTTGTTGTTGTTGTTATGTGCCATCAAGTCGGACCCGACTCATAGCGACCCCTCCTTGGGTTTCCGAGGCAGTAACACTACAGAAGTAGATTGCCCCATCTTCCTTCTAAGGAGTGGCTGGTGGGTTTGACCGCCAGCCTTCTGGTTAGCAGTCAGTTGCCTTAGGTCCTGTGCAATCAGAATTCCTTTACAAGTATATTTTTGTTGTTGTTGTTATGTGCCATCAAGTCGGACCCGACTCATAGCGACCCCTCCTTGGGTTTCCGAGGCAGTAACACTACAGAAGTAGATTGCCCCATCTTCCTTCTAAGGAGTGGCTGGTGGGTTTGACCGCCAGCCTTCTGGTTAGCAGTCAAGTGCCTTTAGCCACTATGCTACCAGAGCGCTTGTAAATATAAATATGTGGGTGTAGGCATATATATTCATTGAAGACACAAGTGTGGATCCTTCTTAGACATAACCAAACACATTCCAACCCTGGTTTTCTAGGTTTGAAGGATTAGGACCATAGTCTCACAGGACAACTCAGTCAATTGGCATAGCATACTTCATAAAAATCATGATTCATATCTTAGTGAAATGAGTAGTATGTGGGATCTTAAAAGCATATGAGTGGCCATCTAAGACACAGCTGGGGACTTGATTTGCCAGGAGAAAAACCGTAAGAAAGTAACAAAAAGTGGAAAGAAGAAATATATCTAGAAAACTCACAACCCACCCCAAAACCAGAACTGGATGCTGCCCAACTTACCACCACTGAGTGTTCTGAGTGTGGCCATAATAGATAGTCCTGGATAGAATGTGAGAAAGATATGGAGAAAAACCTCAAATACCTAAAACAAAAACAAAAGCCAGACCAACTGGAAGAGTAGAGAACAGAGGGCCCCCGAGACAATTGTTCTGATACTCTTTAAACCTAAGCCCATTCCCTGAGACCACCTTTTAGTAAAATAACAGAGTGGCACATAAAATAAAGGATGTTACCCATAAGATCAGTGCCCCATTTAAAAACCATCAATATGAGACCAAAAAATCAACAATTTCCTAGAAACAAAGATGAGAAGATAAAGGGACAGAAAATCCAGAACACTGGAAAGGAAACATACAGAGCATGATTAAGGAGAATGTTGACACATCGTGAAAAATGTAACTAATGTCATGTCAGCATGACATTAGTGCAGGAACTGTCAAATGGGAACCTAATTTTCTATGTACACTTTCACCAAAACTCAATAAAATATAATTAAAAGAAAACAAAAAGACTGTAAAAAATCTAGACAAAAGAAATAAAGTGGGAGGATTCACTTTACCTGAAGCACAAAACAAACAAAAGAGTAATGCAGAGTCTCTAGTTAGTGGGATGGTGTTCAGGATTCAATCATAGTCCAAGAGAGAACTGATGAACGAGAGTTGTTTAATCAGTAAGAACAAAGTGATAGGAATGAGGCAAAGAGACCAATTCAATCCAATTATGCCAAAATCAAAAAAGAGAAAACTATAATCTAGCAAAAAGAATCCGGGATTGAGGGTCTGACAGAAAGGAATTGGAAAAATCAAACATAAAAGGAAGCCAAACTTCATGTTTAGGGTCATTGAATTTTAGGGCAGTGAAGAGAGGCATTAACTAACTGAAATTAATAGAGGGGTTACGCATGTCTTACCCTATCTTAACATTTTATTAAAACTTAAGTACCTTAACTTATGTACTTAATAATTTTTATTTCCATCTTAGAGATGATGAAATTGAGATTATAACTTATGTTCTAATACTCAAAGGAGTTATTTAAGGGGAAAGGAGATAAGGTGGCATCCTAGTGACAAACCCTGCCCAACGCCTCTACAACAGAGACCTGGAAAAATCAAATGAAACATATACAAAAGATGGTCCTGGAATTCTGAATACCAAATGAGAGAATAAAGAATTAGATTTAGTGCTTATTGGAAAAGGAGACAGAGCAAAGACAGTGACTTGAGAGAGAGAAGAAGCCAGGAGCCAACGAAGAGTGGCCATTTTAAGACACAGAAGATATCATACACGAGTGAGGAGAAACAAACTTCAAGGAATCCATACTGGGACAGAGACACAGTGTGAACAGACATGGAGTTAAACAAAGCGAACAGTATATGAGCTGGTTTGGGAGAGCAAAGTAAAGGGAAACTGAGATTCCTTAGTGGCACAAAAGACCACAGAAAGAGGAGGGAGCCAGCGAAGGGAGCTGAAACAACTCACTACTAATGAACACTAGTCTATTATACTGCAGGAAGGGGTAGTGGTCAGAGATGCTGGACTCCAGGTGGCTCCTCACTTAACTGAGTTCAGCAGAAACTAGATAATCAGATGTGCATACCCAAAAGTAAACTGGGCCCACATTAGTGAACTGTGACTGGAGAGGTCCTTTTTTTCTCTTTCTCCACCATACCTTTTTGGTGACCAGGAATGTGCCTCCTTCCCACCCCCACCAACCTGGTGGCTAGAGATACCCCCTATGCTGTCCCCCAACCCCCTGGTTTCTTGGGTTGCTTACCCCCACAACAAGCCACTCACCACACCATTGCCCCATGTAGATAGAACCAAGAGTGTGCAGGCTCTAACAGCTGCTCTCTGTGTGATTGACAGATCTAATTCTAATATAACACAAGACACACACCCATGATCTCTACTGCTGGAGATTCACACATACAGCAGGCTCTTGCCCCCTCCATGGGCATGTGCTCCCAAGATTGCATGACAGCTACCCACTGTCACTGCTGCCAGCTGACCATAGCTGCTTCACTCATCCTTTTCTTTTTCTTTTTCCAATTTTTATTTTTGTATTTTTCCCTCTTCTCCTTTTTCTCATATTGTTTTTACCCACCTTTCTTCTCATTCTTTTTTTTTCTGTCCCATCCAGTGGAAGGTGGGCATTATTTTCCCACTAGTTAGCAATACCGACACACCTGCCACATACCACCTCACCCAATGTGTGAGTGTCACCACCTGTTCCTGTACCATAGATGGTAGTCAACACCTGACTCTGCACCCAACAGCTCCTCTTCATAACAACATAACAACAAACAGAGATCCATGCTCACATTCCCATTGGTTACTTCTCCCATCCAGAGACAGTGGGGAGCATCCCAGTGCTGCCAAAGTAGCAATCAAAGAAGCACACCCACTCCACCATCCCCCCAGCATATACCTAAGCAATGCAAAACAAAAACTCAGAGTGACACAAGCAAGCATATAACCAACAACAACAACAAAAAAAAAAGTCTCAGAGCCAACAGACAACTTGAAATCAAAGAAAAAACGGGACAAGATGGAGCAAGAAAGGGATCAAAATGAGAACTAGGAAACTTCTCTGAAGAAGACTGGTAGTAGAATTACCTAATAAGGATTCAATAGATAGATAGATAGAGATAGAGATGTATACACACACACATATATAACTCAAAAACAAACTCATTGCCATTGAGTCGATTCCTACTCATAGCAACCCCTTTTGAGTTTCTGAGGTGGTAAATCTTTACTGAAGTAGATTGCCCAGTCTTCCTTCCACAGAGTGGCTGGTGGGTTTGAATCACCAACCTTCTGGTTAGAAGTCAAATGCCTTAGGCACTATGCCATACATTTACTATGCCATACATTTATATACAGATATATATATATATATATATACACACACACACATACATACAAGAACTCAAGGAAACAATAAGTAAAATCAAGGAAAACACAGGCAATAGCTCAGAAGTATTCAGGAAAACAATACAAGAGAAAAATGACAAAATAAAAAGACAATTAGAAATTATACAAAAAATCAATTAGAAATTGATAAGATTAACACTAAAATTACAGAAATAGATAACATATTGGAAGGACAACAGTGTAGAATCAAATTGAATGAAAAAAAAGTTCATATAAGGAAAAAATTGAAAAAAAAAAAAAAAAAAAACTGATAAGCCAACTAGAAGATAAATTCCTTGACACCAATTTGTAGAAGAAAAATCAGAGAAAAAGAATTTTGAAAACTGAAGAAAGCCTAAGAATTATGAGGGATAAGATCAAGAAGGAAAACTTGCATGTAATTGGAATTCCGGAGCAGGAGGAGGTAAAACAAAACAGAGAAAATTGTAGAACACTTGCTAGCAGAAAAATTCATGAAAGACCAAAAGATATCCATCCAAGAAGCCCAACGAACACCATGCAGAAAAGATCTCAAAAGAAAGTCACAAATACATACCATAACCAAACTTTCCAAAACCAAAGACAAAGAATGAACCTTGAGAAGAGCTCAGGAAAAATGAAATACTGCCTACAAAGGGCAACCAGTAAGACGAAACTCTGATTACTCAGCAGAAACCATACATGACAGAAGGTAATGCAATGATACTTATAAAACCTTGAAAGACACAGAATTGCCAGCCAAAAATTACATATCCAAGAAATTTTCCTCAAATACAATAGTGAAATTAGGACATTTCCTGATCAATAGAAATTAAGGTAATTTGTGAAAAACAGACTAACCTTATAATAAACTTCAAAGTGAGTCCTTTGGAAAGAGAACAAACAACAGAAAAAACAACCTAAGGTTAAGACACATGATGTGGCAGTTATCAACTTGGCTGGGTTCTGGTTTTGAATAGTTTGGCAGCTGGATGTAGTTATTTCTCATGATGAGATTGTAATCATTTCCACAGTAGAATCTGCTGTGAGATAGTAATCAGTGGAAGAGGCACTGCCTCGGGTGTGGCCTGCTTCCAGTACATATGGAAGAGCTTTGGGAAAAGTCTCTAGCTTTTGGTATACTTGTATCCTGCATCTTGTCTTCAGTTCCTGGACTTGAACCAGTGGCCTACTGTGTTACTTGCCGATCTTGGCATTGTTCCTAGACTTGAACTAGTAGCCTGCCATGTAATAACTAATTTAACCAAATTTAACCAACCAAAATAAAAAGGATAATAACAGAATACTATGAGAACTGTATTCCAACCAATTTGAAAACTTAAAAAAAATGGAAAAATTTCTAGAAACACTTGCCTATCTAACTAACACAGATTGTGGTAGAAAATCTGAACAGGCCTATAACAAATGAAGAAATGGAACAAGTCACTTAAAAAAAAAAAAAAAAGCAAACAAAAAAAACCTCCCAAACACACTAAAAGTCCTGGCCAAGATGGCTTCACTGGAGAGTTCTGCCTAACACTTAGAGAAGAGCTGAAACCGATTCTACTCAAAGTATTCCAAAACATAGAAAAGGATGGAATCCTCCCTAACTCATTTTATGAAGCAAGCATAACCTTAATACCAAAACCGGGAAAAGACATCACCCAAAAGGAAAATTACAGACCAATATCCCTCATGAATATAGACACAAAAATCTTCAACAAAATCCTAGTCAATAGAATCTAACACTGTATCAATAAATTAATAAATATATCATGACCAAGTGGGATTCATACTGGGTATGCAAGGATGGTGTAACATTAGAAAAATAATCAATGTAATAAAGTATTATTAAACCAAAAGAAAAGAACCATAAAATCATCTGGATTTATGCAGAAAACACATTTCATAAGACCTAACTCATTTCTGATAAAAGCTTTCAGCAAAAAAGGAATAAAAGCAAAATTCCTCACCATAATTAAGGATGTGTAGTGCCTAAGGCACTTGACTGCTAACCGGAAGTCTGGCAATTCAAACCCACCAGCCAATCCTTGGAAGGAAGGTTGGGCAATCGACTTCCATAGTGATACCACCTCAGAAACCCAAGGAGGGGTCACTATGTGTTGCATCCAACTCCACGGCAATGGTCTATAACAGACCTACATAAATGGACAAATATACCATGCTCATATGTAGGAAGACAGAACATAATGAAAATGAAAACACAACCCAAAGTACTCTATAGATAAAAGGCAATTCCAATACAGACTCTTATCAATATTTTTAAAGAGATGGAAAAAACAATAACTAATTTTATATGGAAAGGAAATGTTGTTGCTATGTGCTGTTGAGATGGACCCGACTTACAGACCCTCCTTGGGTTTCTGAGGCAGTATCACTACGGAAGTAGATTTCCCCATCTTCCTTCCCCCATCTTCCTTCCGAGGAGTGGCTGGTGGGTTTGAACCGCCAGCCTTCTGGTTAGCAGTCAAGTGCCTTAGCCACTATGCTACCAGAGCTCCTATGGAAAGGAAATAGATCTTGGATAATCAAAGAAGTAGTGGAGAAGAAGAAAAGCAAACAAGGAAATGCGAAGAGTGCTGTTACATTGTGGGGATTGCATGTAATGTCATAAAACAAAGCACATATAAACAATTGAATGGAAAACCATTATGCTCTGTAAACTTTCACTCAAATCACATTTTTTTTTTTTTTTTAAGTTATTTGGCCCAGTTCCTACTAAGGAAGGGTCTTTGTGGTACAATGGTTAAGTACTCAGCTGCTAAATGAAAGGTTGGCAGTTTGAACACACCAGCGACTCTGTGGGGGAAAAAAAAAGACCTGGAGATATATTTCCAAAAATAATACAGCCAAGGAAATTCTATGTTAGGGCAGTTCTACTCTGTCTTATACCAAAACCCATAAAACTAACTCACTGGCATCAAGTTAAATACAACTCATAGTGGCCCCCATTCAGTTTCTGAGGCCATACATCTTTATAGAAGTAGATTGTCCATCTTCTTTCCACGGAGCAGTTGGTGGATTTGAACCACTGACATTCTGGTTAGCAGCCAAGTGCCTTATCCACTACACTACCAGAGCTCCTTAGAGCCTGTCCCATAGGGTCTCTATAAGTTAGAATTAACTTGGTGGCACACATTACAAAAACAACTTTCTCTATGTTGTTACAATGCCTTTCCAGGAAATAAATATTTCTGAAATTCCAACTTACTTGTTGGCCACTCACATATTAAGCAAATGTTTACCGGGTGCATATTATATATTTGCATCAATAAGCTGTAGAGAGTAATGTGACACAAAAAAAAAGGTAGGCCCTGCCCTCATGGGCTTACATCTAGTAAGAAAAACATTGCCTAATGTACTTTATGGAAAAGTACTTAAAAGTCACAATTAATATTAGGTGATGTGGAAGATATAAAATGCAATAGAATATACAACAGATTTACCAAGTTTGCTGTAGCAGTAAATGAAGTTTTCCCATAAGAATTTATTGATAACCTAAGAACTGAGATCTGAAAGAACACTGGACTTTATCAAGACGAATCTTATCAATGGAACATATGAAGATTGTTCCAGAGAGAAGAAACAGAATGCATAGAAATTCTGAGTTGATAAAAACACATGACAGATTGAAGAATTCAAAGAAAGATCCCACTATTAATTCTTAAAAAGGAAGCTAGAGGGTTGTGTGAAATGAAGCCATCAAGACAGGCAAGAGGAAGAATCATACACCAATTTTCAACCAGATTAAGAAGTTTTGACTTTTTCTTTGGGTAACTATAATCATTGAAAGATTTTTTTAGGTGATGTGATGACATAAATAACTATGCATGTTATAACATTAAATGGAGCTGTGTATTACATAAGAAGTGATAGGAAAAAAAAAAATAGTACCTTTACTGTGACCAGAAGAAAGTGATAGAAAGCCAGAAATAGGAAGATGATAGAGTTTGGAGAACTGAAGTATTACGTGGATATGTGTGGATGATGAGAGTGAGGGAAAATAAGAAGACAAAATCATCTTCTACCTTTCACATCAGAGCAATCGAGTCGGCCTAAGTGGTACTAAATGAGACAGCATAGTGAAAGAGCAAGCATGGGAAAGGAAATACAAGTCTGAGCTGAGAATTCTCTGCTGCTTTTCCAAAAATCAGCAATCATCTCTTTGTTCTTATAGTAACAAGTGATTGGGGGTTACAGAGAGAACAAGAGCACTAATCTTGAGGAAGTTTGTGTATCTATAACTTTTTAGGGAAGGAAGAAGTAGGCTTACCTCGAGAGACTCTTGCTTTTTTAGTTTAAATTGTGTGTGTATGAGTGCATGTATTTACTTATATGATATAAAACAAATAATAAAATAATATAAACCTCAAACAAACTCATTACAATTAATTTGATTCTGACTCACAGCTACCCCCCTTGGGTTTCTGAAGCTGTAAATCTTTATGGAAGCAGACTGCCTCATCTTTCTTTTGCAGAGCCACTGATGGGTTCAAACCACCAACTTTTTGCTTAGCAGCCAAATGTCTTAACCACTATGGGCTCAGAGCCTCTTGTTATATCCATTTG
>NW_006921698.1:1547201-1553275 GCF_000298275.1 Orycteropus afer afer | reverse complement strand
GATCTATGTATCTATATCTCTATCTATCTATCTATATATACGTTGCTGTTGTTTTAAGTGCCATCCAGTCAGCTCTGACTCACAGTGACTATATACAACAGAACAAAGCACTTGCCAGTCATGTGCCATCCTCACAATACTTGCTGTACCTGAGCCCATCATCACAGGCATTTTGTCAATCCATCTTGTAGAGGGTCTTCCCTTTTTTCTCTGACCATCACTTTACCAAGCATGATACTCTTCTCCAGGAAATGGTCCCTTCTGACAACATGACCAAAGTAAGTTAGACAATGTCTGGCCATTCTCTCTTAGAATGAGCACCCTCTTCTTCAGGAGAAATTTGTTCATTCTTCTGGCACTCCATGGTATTTTCAGTATTCTTCGCCAACACCATAATTCAGAGACATTAACTTTTCTTCAGTCTTCCTTATTCATTGTACAGCTTTCATATACATATGAGGTGATTGAAAATAACATGGCTTGGATTAGGTGCACCTTATCTTTGCTTCTTAACATTTTATAGAGGTCTTTTGCAACAGATTTGCTCAGTGTAATATAACCTGTGATTTCTTGACTGCTACTTCCATGGGTGTTGATTGTTGATCCAAGTGAAATGAAATCTTTGACAACTTCAATCTTTTCTCCATTTATCATGATGCTACTAACTCATCCAGTTATGGGGATTTTTGTATTATTTATGTTGAGGTGTAGTCCATACTGAACACTGTAATCTTTGATCTTCAAAGTAAGTGCTTCAATTCATCTTCATTTTTAGCAAGCAAGGTTAGGTCATCTGCATATTGTAGGTTGTTAATGAGTCTTCCTTTAATCCTAATGCCATATTTTTCTTCATATAGCCCAGCTCTCAGATCATTTGATCAGCATACAGATTGAATAAGTATTACACTGACACACATCATTCCTGATGTTAAACCATGCAATATCCCCTTGTTCTTTTAGAATGATAGCCTCTTGGTCTGTGCACAGGTTTCTTATAAGCACAATTAAGTGTTCTGAAATTCATATTATTTGCAATGTTATTCAAAATTTGTTATAATCCACACAGTTAAATGCTTTTGCATAGTCAATAAAACACAGATAAACATCTTTTTGATATTCTTTGCTTTCAGTCAAGATCAATCTGACATCAGTAATGATATCCCTCATTCCACGTTCCCTTCTGAATCCAGCTTGCATTTCTGGAAGTTCTTTGTCAATATACTGCTGCAATCATTCTTGAATTATCTTCAGCAAAGTTGAAACTGAATGGGATATTAACAATATTGTTTGATAATTTCCACATTCTGTTGGATCACCTTTCTTTGGAATGGGCACAAATATTCATATCTTCCAGTCAGTTGACCAGGTGGTTGGCTTCCCAATTACTTTGCATAAATGAATAAGTACTTCCAGCACTGCATCCATTGTTGAAACATCTCAATGGATATTCCTTTAATTCCTGGAGACTTGTTTTTCACCAACTCCTTCAATTCAGCTTTAACTGCTTCCTTCCCTGTACCATTGATTCTTGATCATATGCTATTTCCTGAAATAGTTGAACATTGAGCAATTCTTTTTGGTACAGTGACTTTGTGTATTCCTTCCATCTTTTGTTGATACTTCCTGAATTATTAAATATTTTGCTTTTTACTGAATCATTCAGTATTGCAACTTGAGGCTTGAAATTTTTCTTCAGTTCTTTCAGCTTGAGAAACATGAGTATGTTCTTCCCTTTTGGTTCTAACTCCCAGTTTTTACACATTTCATTATAATTAATTTAGTCTTTTTGAGCTACTTTTTGAAATCTTCTGTTCAGTTCTTTTTTCTCATCATTTCTTCCATTCACTTTAGCCACTCTCTGTTTAAGAGCAAATTTCAGAGTCTCTGTGACATCCATTTTGGTCTTCTCTTCCTTTCTTGTCTTTTCAGTGACCTGCTTTTTTCATATATGATGTTCTTGATGTCATCCCACATCTTGTCTAGTTTTCAGTCATCAGTGTTCAATGTATCAGATTATTGTTATAATAATCTAGTCTTATTATGGGAGCTCTGGTAGCATAGTGCCTAAGGCACTTGACCACTAACCAGAAGGCTAGCGGTTCAAACCCATGAGCCACTTCTTAGAAGGAGGGATCAATCCCATGGGGCAATCTACTTCCATACAGATACTGCCTTGGTAATCCAAGGAGGGGTCACCATAAATTGGGTCCGACTTGATGGCACATAACAACAACAACATTATTATTATAATAATCTGTTATTCAGATGGTGTCTAAATTCAGGTGGGATATAATCCAAGTCATATTTTGGCTTTCCTGGACTTGATTTAATTTTTCAGCTAGAACTTGCATATGACCAATTTATGGTCTGTTCCACAGTCAGTTCCTTGTCTTGTTTTGGGTGAAGATAATGTGCTTCTCCATTGCCTCTTTCCACAGATTTAGTTGATGTGATTCCTGTGTATTGCATGTGGTGAGGTCCACATGTATAGCCACTCTTCTGGTTACCTAGTGCCGCTATCACAAGAATATACCACAAATGGGATGAATTGAAGAAACAGGAATTTATTCTCTTACAGTTTGGAGGCTTTAAATCCAAGTTGGAAGTTCCAGGGTCCAGGGGATGGGTGAAAGACCCTTGATCTTGAGCTTCAGCTCTGCCTCCTACTCCTGGCCCACTGAAGCTAGAGGCATCTCTTGACTCAGGCAGCTACTGGCTGCTGAGGCTAACAAGCCCAAGGTTGACAAGTAAAACGGCACAGTCCTGATGTTACCAATTCACATGGCAGGCCATTCATTCAAGTCCATTGAAAGTCCCAAGGTCAGCAGAGCATGGCAGGCTGCTGAACAACAACATGGCTACATAAAGGGTTGAAGCATGCCATAAGCTAGAGACCATTCCCAAAGCTATTTCTTATATATGAGAAGCAGACTGCATCCCCAAAGCAGCTACTCAGCTGCTCACAGCAGATTCCATCATGGAGCTGATTACCAGTCTCATCACGGGGAATACTACATCCAGCTGCCCAGCCACTCAACCAGGCCCAGCCAAGTTGACACACAAACTTCACCACCACAGCCACCGTTTATGTTGTTGAAAGAAGATATTTGCAATAAACAAGTCGTTGGTCTTGAAAAATTATATCACATAATCTCTGGCATTTCTACAACCAAGGCCATATTTTGCAATTACTGATGATTCTTCTTTGTTTCCAACTTTTGCATTTCAATCACCAGTAATAATCTTGATTGTGTGTTTAGTTGATTTCAGACTGCAGAATTTATTATTCAATAAATTTGAATAATATTGGTATTAATTGGTCTTCCTTGTAGGGACATGAATATTATCCTATCACTGGCAGTGTTGTACTTGAGGATAGATCTTGACACATCCATCTTTTTTGTTGTTGTGCTTGAGGTGCAAGTTTACAGAGCAGAGTTTGTTTTACATTCAACATTTCATGTACATTTGGTTTCACTCCCCAATTAACATCCCCGACCCTAACCCACTCTCCTCCCCTCCCTGCCCAGTAATCCCCCACCCTGTGCTTCTCACAGTTATGCACTCCTGGGTAAATCCAGGACTGTATTTCCTACGTGTGAATGTTGCCCCTCTGGTGCTCTGTCGTCGATTGCTTCAAGGGATGCATCTCCATAAAGTATGTGGGTTCATCACCCTGGGTTGAGTGGTCTGTGAGTACGTCTTATTTAATATTGGGCTAAGATCCAGACCCTGGGAGTTTTATTCTAGGCCCAAAGTATCTCCCGGGGCCATAGTACATCCATCCTTTTGATGATGAATATGACATCATACCTCTTCCATTTGTCATTCCCAGCACAGTAGACCATATGAATGTCTGATTCAAAATGGCTAAAATCAGTCCACTGCAGTTCACTACTGCCTCGGACGAGAGCTCTTGTGTTGTAGTGCCTAAGACATTTGACTATTAACCAGAAGACTGGCAGTTCAAACTCACCAGCTTCTCCTTAGAAGGAAGATTGAGCAATCTACTTCCAGAGCGATGCTGCCTCGAAAACCCAAGGAGGGATCAGATGAGTCAGATGAGTCAGATCTGACTCGATGGCAGTGAGTTAATGATTTAGTGCCTAGGATATAGACCTTTGTGCATTCCTTTCATTTTTAAAACTTCTAATTTTCCTAGATCCATACTTCATACATTCCATGTTCTGATGGTTAACACAGGTTTGCACATTTCTTCCTATTTTGAGTTATGCCCCATCAGCAAAGAGACATTCCAAAACTTTACTCCATCCATGTCATTAAGATGGACTCTACGTTGAAGGGGCAGCTCTTCCCCAGTTATATTCTGCATGCCTTTCAATCTCAGGGGCTCCTCTTCAGGCATTATATCACACAATGTTTTAGGGCTATTCATAAAGTTTCCTAGTGATATATCAGACAGTCTTTCACTGCTATTCATAAGGTTTTCACTGGCCAATTTTTTCAGAAGGGGATGGCCCCATCCTTCTTCCCAGTGTCTTTGTCTGGAAGCTCCTCTGAAACCTGTCCACCATGGATGACCTTGCTGGCATTTGAAATTCTGGTGGCATAGTCTCTAGCCTCACAGCAACATGCAAGCCACCACAGTACAACAAACTGATAGATGAGTGGTGGATATATGAGTATAAATATGTACAATATATAATATAAAATATGAATGTGTGTGTATATATATATATATATACACATATATATACAGATATACGTATATGTATATGTGGGAGCTCTGGTGGCATAGTGCCTAAGGCATCTGACTGTTAACCAGAAAGCTGGCAGTTCAAACCAACCAGCCATTCCTCAGAAGAAAGGTTGGGCAATCTACTTCTGTAGTGATACCACTTCGGAAACCCAAGGAGGGGTTGCTATGAGTCAGAACCAACTCGATGGCAGTGGGTTTTTTTTTTTTTTTGTACATATACATATATATATATGTCATTCCATATCTTCTCTAGTTTTCAGTCATTGGTGTTCAATACATCAAATCTATTATTCAGATAATGTATAAATTCAGGTGGTATATAATCCAGGTCATATTTTGGCTTTCCTGGACTTGTTTTAATAATTATGTATATGAAAATGCCAACTTTTTCTCCCAGTCTTGGAGTTTCACTGGAGAATTTAGGCAGATAGATTGGTTGGAAAAAAGTCTTAATGAAATAATACAATAAGGGACAAGATATGAGGAGGAAAATAACATTTCTGTAGTGATAACTGAGAGAAAGGAAACAAAATATTGAAGACAATGCTGGGGGAATAGAATGTTTGTGTTATAATTTTGGAGGTAAAACAGATTAGAAGACTGAGAATTTCTAGGATGTGACTATGGCAATAGGATAAGTTGATGAAATGAAGGATGAATCTCTAAGAGTTTCTCAAAGAAGTACAAGAAAATATTTTTTGAATAATGTTTTTCACATATTTGATAATTAAGGTTGTGTGTCAACTTGCCTGGGTCATGATTCTAACTGGTTTAAGTAGTTATGATGTTATCCTCCCAATGATGACATCTGATGTAATGTGATCACTACCATGATGAGATCTGCTATGAACTGCCAATCAGTTGAAAGGGAGTTTCCTCAGGAATGTGGTCTACTTCTCATCTATATGGATGTCCTGACAGTTATCTCTGATTTTTTTGATAGATCTGGATCCTGCATCTATCTGGCTTATCATGTGTCTTCCAGTTCCTGAACTTGAACATTTTGCCATATTACCTGATAATCTTGGGATTGTTGCCTCCACAGCCTGTAAGCCAACAGCCTTCCATCTTACCTGCCAATCTTGGATTCATCAGCTTCCAAACCCAGAAGCCTGCTGTATTGCCTGCTCATTTTGGGTTTCTCAGCCCCTACAGCTACATGAGTCAGCAGAAACCTCCAGCTTGATATCTGACCCTAAGACTTGGGACTATATATATATTAATATATAATATATATAAATTTATTTTATATATATATATGTTGTTGTTGTTATGTGCCGTCGAGTCGGCCCCGACTCATAGCGACCCCTCCTTGGGTTTCCGAGGCAGTATCACTACGGAAGTAGGATTGCCC
>NW_006921698.1:1505198-1547101 GCF_000298275.1 Orycteropus afer afer | reverse complement strand
TGTTATGTGCCGTCGAGTCGGCCCCGACTCATAGCGACCCCTCCTTGGGTTTCCGAGGCAGTATCACTACGGAAGTAGGATTGCCCAACCTATATATATATATATATATATATATATAATCTTTACTACTAAGCTTTACTGGTTTTCTTTCTCTAGAGAACCCAGCCTAAGACATGTGCTGGAGATATAACGACTCTAGATTGAAGTATGTTCTACAGATATCTTTTCATTAAGCCTTAAATATGACAAGACAAAGACAATCATCCAGGATAAGGGAAACAAACCATCAGTATATACAAAGTAAAGAGGCTGAATGGAGTGCTGAATCATAGTCATGATGTTCAGTATATTTGATAGAATACAAATCAAAGAATCTTGATTGGTGGCAGGTCAATTCATCACTGTTGCCATCAGGACTACAGAAGAGGGGACAGAACTGTGATTGAGATACATTTTTAATTGAAGATTAAAAAGGATTTGTTCTGACTAGACTTGACCACATAGTTATGTTGCAGGTATGACTTATGATTATGCAGCCCTGACTTATAGCCACAAGGTGGCTACAAGATAATACCAGGAACCCAGACTTTAACTTAAATTAGATAACATCTTGTCATAGTTTTTACATGCCATCAAGTCATCTCTAACTCAGAGAGACCTGATGTACAACAGAATGAAACACTGCCCCATCCTGTGCCAGCCTCACTATCCCTGAGTCCATTGTTGCAGCCACCATATCTATCCATCTCATTGAGGGCCTTCCCCTCTTTTGTTGATCCTCCACTTTACCAAGCATGACATCTTTCTCCAGAGAAAAGTCTATTCTGACAACATGACCAAAGTTGAAATGAAGCCTGGCCATTCTTACTTCCAAGGAGTATTCTGGCTGCACTTCCTCCAGGACAGATCTGTGCTTTTAGCAGTCTACGATACTCTCAGCATTCTTTACCAACACCACAACTCAAAAGGATCAACTCTTCTTTGATCTTCCTTATTCATTGTCCAGCCCTCACATGCATATTGAGGAGACTGAAAATACCATGGCTTGGGTTAGGCTCATCCTAGCCTTCAAGGAGATATATTTGCTCTTCAGTACTTGAAAGAGATCTTTTGTAGCATATTTGCCCAATGCAATACATCTTTTGATGTACTGACTGCTGCTTCCATTGGCGTTTATTGTAGAACCAAGTAATATGAAGTCTTTGACGACTTCAATCTTTTCTCCAACTATTGTGATGCTCCTTATTGATCCAGTTGTGAGGATTTTGGTTTTCTTTAAGTTGAAGAGTAATCTATACTGTAGATTGTAGTCTTTAATTCTCATCAGTAAGTGCTCTATGTCATCCTCATTTTCAGCAAGCAAAGTTGTGTCGTCTGTGTATCGCAGGTTGTTAATAGGCCTTCCTCCAATCCTGATGCCACATTCTTCTTCATATAGTCCAGCTTCTGGGATTATTTGCTCAGCATACAAGTTGAATAAGTATGGTGAAAGGATACAACCCTGACATACTCCCTGATTTTAAACCATGCAGTATCCCCTTGTTGTGTTTGAATGACAGCCTCCTGGTCTATGTACAGGTTTCTCATGAGTACAATTAAGTGTTCTGGAATTCCCATTCTTCTCAAAGTTATCCATAATTGTTATGATCAACACAATTGAATGCCTTTGCATAGTCAATAAAACACAAGTAAATATCTTTCTGGTATTTGCTTTGAGCCAAGATTCACCTGACATCAGCTACATATCCCTCACTCCATGTCCCCTTTTGAATCCAGCTTGAATTTCTGGAAGTTCTCTGTCAATATACTGCTGCAACCAGTGGCATAGTGTGTAAGGCACTTGACTGCTAGCCAGAAGGCTAGTGGTTCAAACCCACCAGCCACTCCTTGGAAGGGAGATTTGGCAATCTACTTCCATAGTGATACTGCCTCAGAAACCCAAGGAGGGGTCTCTGTGAGTCAGATCCAACTCAATAGCAGTGAGTTTGGTTTTGGTTCAGTAAGATTTTACTTGTGTGTGATATTAATAATATTGTTCGATAATTTCCACATTCTGTGGGTTGACCTTTCTTTGGAATGGGTAAAAATATGGATCTCTTCCAGTCAGTTGCTCAGGTAGCTGTCTTCCAAATCTCTTGGCATAGCCAAGTGAATTCCTCCAGCAGGGCATCCGTTTGTTGAAACATCTCAGTCGGTATTCCATCAATTCCAAGAACCTTGTTTTTCACTAATTCATTCAGTGCAGCTTTGACTTCTTCTATCAGTACCATCTGTTCTTGATCATATGTCACCTCCTGAAATGGATGATCATATCAACCAATTCTTTTTGATATTACGACTCTGTATTCCATCAATTTTCTTTTGGTGTTTCCTGCATATTCAAGATATTGCCCATGGAATCTTTCAATACTGCAATTTGAGGCTTAAATTCTCCTCAGTTCTTTCAGCTGAGCATGTTCTTCCCTTCTGGTTTTCTAACTCCAGGTCTTTGCACATTTCATTATAATAATTGACTTTGTCTTCTAGAGCTGCTCTTTGAAATCTTCTGTTCAGCTCTTTGATTGTATCATTTCTTCCATTTCCTTTAGCCACCCTCCACTCAAGGGCAAGTTTCAGAGTCTCTTCTTTAATCCACTTTGGTCTTTTCTTCCTTTCCTGTTTTTTTAATGACCTTTTGCTTTCTTCATGGATGATGTTCTTGATGTCATCCCACAATTTCTTCTGGGTTTTGGTTACTGGTTATCTACTACATCTACTATTCAATAAATCATTATGGACAAACCCAGTCAACTTCCCTAATTGTTTGTGTGATGGTAATCCCTTTTCAATCTCACTCTTCCTGAGGGCATATTACCCCTCTGTATGTTTGTTATGGACTTTTCTAATATATCCACATTGATGCTTCAATGATCAGAAAGAACCCAAATGTCTTCCAAACTTATGCAACACTCAAAAGGGAGTTAGGGCTCCCATCATAGTCTTCAGCCTTCTAATTCTAAAGTATTCTAAGTACTTTAGAATATAAGCTCTACTACAGATATTTGGGAGCTCTGGTAGTGTAGTGCCTAAGGCACTTGACTACTAACCAAAAGGCTGGCGGTTCAAACCCACCAGCCATTTCTCGGAAGGAAGATGGGGTAATCTACTTCCATAGTGAAACTGCCTTGGAAACCCAAGGAGGGATCGCTATGAGTCGGATCTGACTCGACAGCACATAACAACAACAACACACAGATATTTGGTACCAAGAGTGGTTCTGGAAAAACAATATCATAAGGATGAATTTTCTACATTGATTCTCAAGTCTTAGCTAAAGGCTCTAAGACTAATGCCATCAGAAAGAGAGCATCTTTAAACCATGGCATGAGGCAGCAATTTAATACACAAAAGAAAACAACCAATAGATCAGGTACATACTGGTGAAAAATGACATACCGGGTGATCACAAAATGTCACCGTGGCCCTCCAGTCAGACTGAGGACATATGGAAGTCAAGTTATTGATGAAGTCTTAGCTCATATCTGTCTTACAGTGGGTCCAGTGAGTCCCTGAACCCATCATGAAGTGATTTCCCCAGTTCCTCAGTGTATTATTGGAATAGACATACTCCACAACTGGCATAACCCTGACATTGGATCCCTGACATGTGGAGTAAAGCTTATTATGATAATAAAAGACAAGTGAAAGCCATTAGAATTGACCTTGTAAAGGAAATAGTAAACCAAAAGCAATATTGCATTTCTGGAGAGATTGTAGAGATGAAGAGGTAGTTAGTCCCAACACTTCCCCATTTAAATCACCTATTTGGCCTATGCAAAAAAAAAAAAATGGATAGATCTTGGAGAATGATAGTGGATTATTATAAACTTAAGAAGGTGGTGACTCCAATTGCAGCTGCTCTTTTAGATGTGGTTTCATTGTTTGTAATGATAGAAATTCATACAGCTCCTGGTACCTGGTATATAGCAATTGATCTTGTCAATGACTTTTTCTCAAATTCATTTTCAAAGGATCACCAGAAGCAGTTTGCCTTCAGCTGGCAAGGTCAGCAATACACCTTCACAGACTTACTTCAGAGGTATATCAGCTCTTTAGTACTATGTCATGATTTAGTCTTCAGGGCTCTTGATCACATTTCCTGCAACAAGGTGTCACACTGGTTCATTACATTGATGACATAATGCTGATTGGACCTAGTAAGGAAGAATTATCCACGACTCTAGACTTATCAGTAAGACTCATTTATGAGAAAGGGTGGGAAATTAACCTGATGAAAAAATTTCTAGGGGTCCAGTAGTGTGGGGTATGTCAAGATTTTCCTAACAAAGTCAAGTATAGGTTATTATATTTGGCCTCTCCCACAACTAAAAAGGAGATTACAATGCCCAGTGTGTCTCTTGGATTTAGGGGGCAACATGTCCCTCATTTGGGTGTGATACTCTGACTTTTTTATCAAGTGACTCAAAAAGTTGGTAGCTTTGAGTGGGACCCAGAACAAAAGAAGGCTCTGTAACACGTTCAGGCTACCGCACAAGCCACTCTGTCATTTGGGGTATATGAACTCCTAGCTATTGTAAATGAAGCAGTGAACTGATCATAAGGAATTCTTCATGAGACCATAGGTGCAGACTGAGAGAGGGAATGTAATATGACTGGAGTGGAGACCATAGGCATTTGGGCCACTTCTGCTTGCAATTTACTTGTCCCTTCAGGTTCTGCCCAAGCCCAATATCTTATATACCACTTCCATTTAATGATGAAATGCTGCTGTGCACATCTAACTTTATGACTCTATAGGTCAGACAACACCCAGTTCATGATGGGCAGCTCAGGCCAGATGGTAACTTAGGGGCCAATGGTTAAGAGTCTTGTCTCTACTATAAGCCAAAACTATTTCTCAAAAGGAGAGTAGTTATCTGCAGAGGATGTTGTTGTTGTTGTTATTATGTGCCGTAGAGTCGGCCCCGACTCATAGCAACCCCTCCTTGGGTTTCCGAGGCTTTAATCCAAGATCTTAAAGTTCTGCACTGTGATTCAGCAATAGATGCCCACCAAAGCCACCTAACAGCATCTCTATTTGCCACTAACACTTTAAGCACCATTGGATCAGCTGGATCATATACCCCAAGTGACAGACACTTACTCTGGATACAGATTTGCCTACCCTGCATGGAGTACTCTGAAAAAAACTACTAATCGCTGAATTTATAGAATGTTCTATCCACCATCATGGTACCCTATGCAGCACTGCCTTGGATCAAGGGACTCACTTAACAGTAATGAAGTGTGGCATGCTGATGAAATTCACTGCCCTTAACATGTTTCCCAATATCCTGAAGGAGATGGCTTGATAGGACAATATAATGGCCTTCTAATGACACAAGTACAGTCCCTGCTACATGGCAATAGCTTGCATGGTTGGGGAAATGGTGTCCAAGAGGCTATATATGCCCTAAACCAGCATCGATTATATGGTGCTGTTTTCCCAATACCCAGGATTCATGGGTCTAGAACCAAGGGGTAAAATAGGAATGGCACCACTCACTACTACCTCTAGTGACATACTTGCAAAATTTTTGCTTTCTATCCCTGCAGCTCTATGCTTTGATGTCTGGAGATAATAGTCTCTAAGGGAGGAATATTCCCACCTAAATACACAATACTGATTCCACTGAACTGCAAGCTAAGTATTCTACCCAACCAGTTCAGACTTCTCATGCTTCTAGATCAAAAGACACAGCAGTGAATTACTATAGTGTCTGTTGTGGTTGATCCTGATTACCTAGGGGGAATTGTATTGATATTGCATAACTGAGGTAAAGAAGAGTGTGTCTGGGATACAGGAGATTCCTTAAGATGTCTATTAATACTACAATGCCCTGTGACTAAACCCAATGGAAAACTGTATTAACCCTATTCTGATATGACTACTAAATGTCCAGGCCCCAGGAATGAAGGTTTGGGTCATCCCACCAGGCAAAGAACCATGACCACCTGAGATGCTTGCTGAGTGCAAAAGGAATACAGAATGAGTGGTGAAAGAAGGTAGTTTGAAATATCAGCTATGACCATATGGCCAGGACTGTTATCGTTATGACTATTTCTTTCTTGTATGTGTGTGCATCACATCTTTTTGTTTCCTTTGGTTATAAAATATAACATGTAAATGGGCTAAAGCATTTTCAGTTGTTCTTATGTGAGTTGTAACATGTTAGGCAAAAATATGACTTTATAATTATTTTTATTTAGATATTATATATGGTTTAAGGAGATATGCACAGTTGCAAAGTTGACATGGGGTGGACTGTGATAGTTATGGTTATGTGTTAACTTGTCTGGGCCATGATTCTAACTGGTTTACTTATTATGATGTAGTATAGGAGCTCTGGTGGCATAGTGCTTAAGGGATTTGATTGCTAACCAGAAGGCTGGCGGTTCATACCTACCAGCCACTGCTTAGAAGGAAGACCGAGCAATCTACTTCCATAGAGATACTATTTGAGAAATCCAAGGAGGAGTTGCTATGAGTTGAAATCAACTCAGTGGCAGTGAATTTGGTTTTTTTGGTTAATCTCCTGTGATGAGAACTGATATAATCATCTCTATGATGAGATCTGCTATAAGCACACAATAAGTTGAAAGGGGGTTTCCTCAGGGGTGTGGCCTGCCTCCAATATATATGAATGTCTTGTCAAATATCCCTGGCTTTTTGCTCAATCTGGATCCTGTATCTGGCTCATAATCATCTGACATCCAGTTCTTGGACTTGAACAAGTAGTCTATCAAATTGCCTATTGATCTTGTGATTGTCTCTTTCACAACCTGTGAGCCAACAGCTTTCCATCTTACCTGCTGATCTTGGATTCATCAGTCTTCAAAGATAGCAGCCTGCTGTATTGCCTAACAACCTTGGGTTTGTCAGCCCCTCCAGTATGTAAGTCAGAAGAAGCCCCTACTTTGATGTCTGGCCCACAGACTTGGGACTTGCAGCCTCTGCAACTGCATGAGCCATTTCCTTAAGATAATTTTTTTTCTCTCTCTGTCCACCCCCTCAATCTCTTTCTATATAGAGAGAATGTATATATGCCTATCAAGGAAATAAAGTGTAATTGTGTAATCAGCGATTGTCTGTATAGTAAATGATGCAGCATAGAAGAGCAGTGCATGCATTGTTCCTTACACCACTGGATGCCATTTTACTCTCATTTCACTGCCAGTGATCATCTGTCTAGTCAACCCAATGCTTTCTTATCTGGCAAAAATTAGTTATACACAATGTCTACCTAATTGATATGTGAAATAGAAAACTCAATTTGTAGAAATTTAAAGCTGAAAATATTAGAGATAAGTCATTCTACACATTCATGTTATCAATGAAAAACCTAAGGCCAGGAAGGTTTAAATACATGTTTAAATTCACAGAAATAGAAGCTGAGTTAGGTTAAGCCATTTCCCTTATTCTGTCTACCATATTATCATTGCAAATGATTGAATAAGAGGGAAAAATGATTTAACAGAAAAAATGTGAGCTACCTTTAAAAAAAGAAATTTGAAATCTATAACCTACAATTTCCTCATAAAGACCCTCATTTCAAGATATACATATGTGATACATTGCAATTCTACATTACATGCTCTGTAAAATAAGTGTAGTTTTCTTATAGTTAAAGAAATAACAAAGGAGAAAAATAGGTCATAAGATTACTGTGGGGAAATCAAAGTGTGCTAAATGAGTTAATGACCTTTGGCATTTAGCTTTAAAAATAGAAACATAAAAATTAAAACAAATACTAAAATACTAGTCAAAGGTCTAGATTCCGGCATTTGCTATTAATATTTAGTAAGCATGATTTATAAGAGATTATGGAAGTCAGAGGTGAGAAAACAAGAATGGAATGATTATAATATGTCAGGGGCTAAGTGAGGAAGTTAAAAATTATGAATGAAAATTTCTCTTAAATTTTTGACTAATATAATATCTTTTTATATATTTTGTCTTTCCAGATTAAATTTTCTTACCCTATTCTGCTACTGTCATTTTTGGGAAATAGATACAGGAATTTTTTTTTTTTTAATATTGAAAATCATGCTCATAAAAGCAGTATCAAGAAAAGAACTAAATTTTAAGTAAAATAATACATGTTTTTAGATAATGCAACTTAAGTAATTAGGAATAATAGGGAATTCCAAAACACTTCATTGTGATCATGTGAAAACCTATACATAAATCAAAAGGCAGCCCACTCGTTCAAAAAAATAAACCAAAACCCTAGGGAATACTGTATGGTTTCAAATCAAGAAAGATGTGCCAGGCCTGTATCCTTTCACCATACTTATTCAATCTGTATGCTGAGCAAAGAATTTGAGAAGTTGGACTATATAAAGAATGCAGTGTCACAATTGGAGGAAGACTCGCTGACAATGTGCAATATGCAGATGACACAACCTTGCTTGCTGAAAGTGAGGAGGACTTGAAGAACTTATTACTGAAGATCAAAGACAGCATCTTTCAGTATAGATTCCACCTTGTGGTAAGAAAATCACAAAGCTGAAAGTAAACAACAAATTGGATAATAATAGCCTATAATTCCAGTGATGTATTTGTTATAATATAAAGATATTAGTATAATTGTCAGTGTTATTAATGTCACATAAAATCAAGGTTATTGTATTCCTTATAATTCATAAATATTAGAATACAACTGCAATAGTCATAACTGAGAGAGACTACATATAACTAAAAAAAAAAAATAAGTTTTATCCTGGGATTCAAATAGAGTACAAGGTACATAGGATAATACTTCAGAAACAGGAAAAAAAAATGACATTGGAGAATGCAAACGAAATAGCTTTACAACCATCTCATTACAGAGGTGACTTAAAAAATATGGGATAAAGGAAATGGAAGAAACTAAATGACTATGTTGCAATCTTTCTGCTTGCCAAGAGCTAGTAATGATGACTCCCACCAGGGAAAGCTAAATTGAGAGCAGAGAAATAGCATAAGATAGACATAAAAATGGAAGATACTGTGTTTTTTAAACAAGGAAAAGTGCTTCCATTAGACCATTTTATATAAAACATTTTATATTTGTCCATTATATGCAACTCAATCATTATTACATAATAAAGGAAACTAAGTCTTATATCCATCATATACTTACTGAAATGGAAAAAATAATTCAAAAATTTAATGCTGTGAAAGGAGTAATTTTCCAGTTATACTAGACCTGAAATAAATCAATAAAGGAAGAAAAAGAGCAGCAGTATGTGAACACAGGAGGAAAAGTTCTGAATAAACTCATTAGCCCAGAAAAGTGGTCAGAAGAGGAGTGAATGGGAGTTATACCATTAGGCTCAGAGAGGAATTTTCTTTTTTCAACTTTATGGCAAGTTAATGCCCCAAAGCAATAAAAGAAATCTATAAAAGAGTTAGTTGACCAGTCCTAGTCACAGGACAGAGATGAGAGGTCTATTACTTACATTTGTCAAGAATGCCCAAAGATCATGGTTCTGAGCAAATATAAAATAACATATTAAACAAATAGTGGATTTTGACCTTTCAGTGGACTCAAGATTTACTCAGACTCCCTATGAAGACAGTACACCAAAAGAGAAAAGATTTATTATACACTAACTGTGATCAAAATGGAAAGCAACTTCAGTGTGAAAATAAATTACAATGCTCACATATGAGAGTGCGAATATATGAAATTTTTATATTTCTAGCTTACTGGAAACAGAGCAATGAATATTGACTTCTTTATGAGATACAAAGTATTTTCTGTGATATAATTATATAATGAAAATTCCTAACTGATTCAGTTATTGTCTTACTAAGTTGAAATTATCTTACAAACTTCTGCCCATGATGGAATAAGAAGGACTGAATCTAACCACCCTCTGCAAATAACTAAAAAACTGGACAAGATAAACGAAACATCTGTTTTCGGGCACTGGACAATAGACAGTGCAGGACTGTAATCACTTAAATAATAGAAACAAGTGAAGTGAACCTGATAATTGTCCCTAGAATTTTGTCTGAAGTCCTATTTCAAAGCAAGAATCAGAGAGAGAAAGTCTGAGCAGAGCATCTTGTTTAATGGAAGAGTCGGAGATTGGCATTCATGGATGCTGAGGCAACTGGAGGTGTCAGTGTAGAATTCTAGAGAGGAGGGAGCCACATAGAAGAGGTCCAGAAATCTCTATGCCCATCTACTTGAGTATTGTTGGCTATTGTATCAGAATTCTCCAAAGAAACAGTACCAGTAAGACTTAGGTTCTAAATATTTTGATGTATGCATTGTGATAGTTAGTGTTATGTGTAAACATGGCTAGGCTATGATTAACAGTGATTAGAAAGACAGTATATAGTCACTTTCCATTATGGGATCTGATATGAGCAGCAAATCAGTTCAAAGGGAAGTATTATGGATTGAATTATGTCCCTCCCAAATATTTGTTGTAAATCTTAACCCTGGAGAAGGATGTCGTGCTTGGTAAGGTGGAGGGCCGACAAAAGAGGGGAAGGCCTTCAACGAGATGGATTGACATGGTGGCTACGACAATAGCTCAAGTATAGTAAGGATCATAGAGCTGGCGCCAGATCGGGAAGTGTTTCATTCTGCTGTGCATGGGGTCGCTATGAGTCGGAAACAACTTGAGAGCACCTAACAACAACTACAACAAATCTTAACCCTTATGACGGTGGTTATAATTCCACTGGGGAATGGGTTTTATTATCTTGTTGTTGTTGTTGTTGTTGTTATGTGCCTTGGAGTTGGACCCCAGTCATAGCGACCCTTCCTTGGGTTTCCAAGGCAGTATCACTATGGAAGTAGATTGCCCCATCTTCCTTCCAAGGAGTGGCTGGTGGGTTTCTGGTTAGCAGTCAAGTGCCTTAGGCACTATGCTACCAGAGCTCCCTTTATTATCTTAATGAACCAGTATTAGTGTAAAATGTGTCTTAAGTCAGTCTCTTTTGATATATAAAAGAGTAGATTAGCAAGCAAGCAGAGATGGGGAAGATAAATGCCATGCCACAAGAAAATTAGCAAGGAGCCAAGGAACAAGAGTTGAAGAGATAAGGCCTTCCCCTCAGAGCAAAGAGAAAGCTTCTGCGTAGAGCTAGCATCCTAAATTAGGACTTTTAGTCTCTTAAACTGTGAGAAAATAAATTTCTCTGTTAAATCACCTACTTGTGATATTTCTGTTATAGCAGCACTGGAAAACTAAGATGAGTTTCCTTTGGGGTGTGGCCTGATCAAATATATAATTGTATATCCTGAATGAGCTCTGGTGATGTAGTGCCTAAGGCAATTGACTGGTAACCAGATAACTGGTGGTTCAAACCCACCAGCCACTCCTGGGAAGAAAGATTGGGCAATCTACTTTCATAGAAATACTTCCTTGGAAACCCAAGGAGGGGTCGCTATGACCAACTTGACGACAGTGAGTTTTTTGTTTTGGTAAAGTTTTCTCTCTCCCCCGCCACCTCCACCCCCTATACTCTTCTTTCTGCCTGATCTTGAGATGTAAGCCTGCAGACTGAAGACAGTCTGTTACTTCATTTGCAGATTTTGGATTCACCATGAGTACAGTTGGATGTGACTCATAGTGACCCCTCCTTGGCTTTCTGAGGAGATATCACTACAGAAGTAGATTGCTAAACCTTCCTTCTTAGGAGTGGGTGGTGGGCTTGAACTGCTAGCTTTCTGGTTAGCAGTCAAGTGCCTTAGGCACTAAGCCAGCTCCTATCAACCCATGAGCCAGGAGAAGCCTCTGGCTTGCCACCTGACCTGCAGATTTTGGCTGTCTCTGTCCTTGCAATGACATGAGCCAGTAGAGGTTTTGAGGCAGCCCCATGAGCCACAGATTTGCACTTGCCAGCTCCCAAAATTTTCTGAGCCATTTCCTCACAATTGTGTGAGCCATTTCCTTGATGTAAATCTCTTTACATGCATTTATATATATTCTTCATTGGTTTTGTTCCTTTAGAGAACCTAGGCTAAGACATGTATATATACCCAAACTCATTGCCATCAAGTTGATTCCAACTCAGTGACCCTATAGGACAGAGTAGAATTGCCCCATAGGGTTTCTAAGGCTGTCATCTTTGCTGAAGCAGTCTGCCTCATCCTTCCCTCACAGAGCAGCTAGTGAGTTCAAACTACCAACCTTTCAGTTAGCAGCAAAACACTTAACCACTGCACCACCAGGATTCCTTGCATATTTACCCACTGCCACTGAGTTAATTCCAAGTCATAGTGACCCTGTAGGACAGAATGGAACTGCCTCACAGGGTTTCCAAAGCTGTATATCTTTATGGAAGCAGACTGCCATCTTTTTCTCCTGCAGAGTCACTGGTGGGTTTGAACCACCAACATTTCAGTTAGGAACCAAGTGCTTTAACCACTGTGCCACCAGGGCTCATATACTCACTGCTGTCGAGTCAATCCCAAATCATAGCAACCCGTCCTTGGGTTTCCGAGGTAGTATCTCTATGGAAGTAGATTGCCCAGTCTTCCTTCCAAGGAGTGGCTGGTGGGTTTAATCCTCCAGCCTTCTGGTTAGCAGTCAAATGCCTTAGGCACTATGCCACCAGAGTTATACATAAATATATATACACATATATAACCCTGTGTGGTGCAAAGACTTAATGCACTTAACTACTAACCAAAACATTGGATGTTCAACTCTACCCAAAAGTACCTTGGAAGTACAATTCTACTCTGACAAACAGGAGGACACTATCAGTTGAAGTTCACTCAACAGCAAGTGGTTTTAAATTTCCCCATCTTAGAAAGCAAATATATAAATATATATATATATATATATATATATATATATACACACACACACACACACACACACACACACACACACACACACACACATATATATATACACACTCATATACACACTCACACAAGTGTGTATATATACACACTCACATACAACAGTGGTAGTAATGTACAAAAGAATTGAAAACAAATAAAAAAGTGTGAAGGAGATAACCACCTCTGAGGATTAATACTTGAAGTGAAGGAGGGGTGATGAGAAAATATACTTTTGTCTAATAAAGGTATTACTTTCCCTGTAATTTTATTGGTATATGTGAGATTGTATGGGGTAGGATGCTAGCTCTTTATTTATTTATTTATTTTAATGAATTAATTTATAGAACAAGTCTTTAGTGAGTTACTATGTACTGGACATTGTTCTACTTAGAAGTATATGTTGTTGTTATTTGCTGATGAGTCAGTTCTGTCTCATACGGCTCCATGTACAGCAGAACAAAACTTTGCACCATCTTCACAATTGTTAGCATGCTCATGTGTATTGTAGCAGCAACTATTTACTTCCAGCACTATATCAGACAGTATTCTGTTCATATCCCTGAGATATTTCATTGGCTAATTTTCAGAAATAAATTTCTAGGCCTTTCTTCCTGCTCTGTGTTAGCCTGGAAGCTTAGAAGAAACCTGCTCACCATGGGTGACCCTGATGGTACGTGTAGTAATACCAATGGCATAGCTTCGAGCACCATAGCATCATGCAAGCCATCATAGTACAACACACTTACAGACCAGGGGTCGAGAGGAGTATATAGTAAGGAACAAAACAAATAAGATTATCTCATGAGATTTTATTCTAGGGAAGGAACCGACATTTCTATTTGTCACTATAGAAATATGTCAATTAGTTTGCATACAAGCTACTATTTTAATTCAATGTAAAGAAACCCAAATTGCTGACATTCTAGAAGGAGGAGATACAGTTAACTATGGACTTCCTAATGGAACCCAAGAATGGCAGAATCCTTATGAACATGTGCCTTAAGAATTCCTGATAATAGATCAAAGAGACCAAAGGATTCTACTTGGGGCAGTCACTAACCTCACAGATGAAGTTAAAATGATCTAATCCTCTTATTGTCATCTCCTAGAAAAATAGAATGTGAGACATGAAAGGTATTTAAGATACTGTGGCATCAATTTTATAGATGTAGAAATGAAGAAGACCCAGAGAAATTAAATGAATGGTCCAAGAGGTTAGTATGAGACTTTCTTCAAAATTTCACTGCTTATGCCTCACACAGAGTTATTCTGTTTCAATCATGCCAGGAATGTAAAGCATAGTTTCTATGTAAAGCATTAGAGTACCTCCTTTCATTGTATTTATGGTAAATATGCCCAAAAAGTGACTAAGCAGAAGGTAAATTCAGTGAACACAGTGACATAAATAATTCAGAGTCAAGATCTTAAGATTCTACCCTTGGCTTCCTCACCAACATGTTTGATGATCACTGGCAAGTCACTTAACCTCCTCGTACTTCAGCAAAAGTAAGAGCAAAAGCAAATGCACAGACATATTGTAAGATTCTATGCCTAATGGTGCAAACTAATTCAGAATGAGTCAATATACGTGTGCACTTACCATAGATAGTAGACATTATTAAAGTGTCCCCACACAAAGCCATACATTTATTTGAAATAGTTCCCACTATATATAGTTATCTATAGGCATTACTTTTATTGTAAAATATGTCAAGAAACAAACAAGCCAATGGCCAAGTTATTTCAATGTAAGGGCACAGAACTAAAAGTCTCTTTTAGTGGGGAATAATGTAGTGCCTGCTAAGGCACTTGACTGCTAACCAGAAGGCTGGCGGTTCAAACCCACCAGCCACTCCTTGGAAGGAAGGTTGGGCAATCCTACTTCCGTAGTGATACTGCCTCGGAAACCCAAGGAGGGGTCGCTATGAGTCAGGGCTGACTCGACGGCACATAACAACAACAGCAACAATGTAGTGCCCCTGTGAACATCTCCATCTACACAAAAATTTCTCCTCTTCTGCTCTAATGAATATTTTCAGTGACATGCTGGACTTGCCAATTTCATGTTAATTAATAAAGACTTTAGAAAGAAATTTTATTTTACAACAGAGGTTGAATTAATTCATAAGCATTATATATCCCTACTCTTTGTACAACTCTGTGCCAAAAAACATAATCATCATCATCAATGTTCTTGGGAACAACCTCGAAATAGTAGGAGATAAGAATCAATACATAAAGTGGATTATGGTGCAGTAAAGTCAGTAAATAGAATCATCTGCATGGATTCTGTGTTCTTCTCTGAGATACCTTTGAGATCACACCCTCCATAATGCACTCTTTTTGGTTTTTTATTTTCTTGTTCCATTCTCCCTACTGACTTAATTCTGTTCCTGAACTTCTTCTAAATAAATTATATCCAACTAAATTTTGTATCAAGCTCTGCTTTTGAGATAAACCAAATTAAAGACTTACACACTTACGTATTGAACAGCATCTCTGATAGTTAAGGTTATATGTCAACTTGACTGGACCTGGTTTTGAGTGGCTAGGCAACTGGATGTAGTTATTCCCCATGATAAGACTGGTAATCAACTCCATGGTGGAATGTATTGTGAGCAGCTGAGTAGCTGCCTTAGGGATGTGATATGCTTCCAGTATATAAGGAGAAGCCTTGAGAAAGGTCTTGGAGGTTTTAGGCATGTGTGGATCCTGCATTTGTCCAAGACTTCATCTCAGTGGCCTGCCATGTTGTCTGCCAATCTTGAGACTGTTTCTAGACTTAGGCTTGAACTAGTAGCTTGCTGTATTGCTTGATAATTTGAGGACTGTCCCATTTTACTTGTTGACAGCAGCCAGCGGTTGTCTGAGTTAAGGGGAGCCACCTTCTTCAGTGAGGCAGGTGTAAAAGGCAGAACTGAAGCCCAAGGCCAAAGGGCTTTCCCCCAGCCCCTAGAGGTGGCACTTGGAACTCAGATTTCTAGCCTTCTAAACTGTAAGATAATGCATCCCTCTCTGTCAAAGCCACTCATTTGTGGTATTTTCTTTAGATCAGCACCAGGGAACCAAAACAGCATCCCTCTCACTCACTCAATGATTTCGCTAGAGGTATTCCTCACTGGCCCTTTCATCAGAATTTCTCTGTCTTATGGACCTCTCCAGTTATCATACAAACATTATAATATCTCATTTTATAGCAAATAAATTCTCTTTTGATATATCCCACCTACAACATTCTCCCCTTTTCTCAGTTCTCCTTTTTCTAGAAAGCACCTCAAAAAATAGTGATTCAGACTCATGGCAATCCTAGGTACAACAGAATGAAACATTGCCTGGTCCTGTGCCATCCTCAGGAGCTCTGGTGGCATAGTGCCTAAGGCACTTGACTGCTATCCAGAAGGCTGGTGGTTCAAACCCACTAGCCACTCCTCAGAAGGAAGGTTGGGCAATCTACTTCCATAGTGATACCACCTCAGAAACCCAAGGAAGGATCACTATGAGTTGGATCCAACTTGATGGCAGAGAGTTTGGTTTGGTTTGGTATCATCCTCTATTTTGAAACACACCTATGGTATTTCAAACGCTAATATATAGGATTTTCATAATTAATAATAGCATTCATTAAATTAATAATAATTATTATCAAATGTTTACTGTGTGGATTGAATTGTGTTCCCAAAAATATGTGTTTTAAATCCTAAAGGCCTATAGTTGTAGCTATAATCCCATTTGGGAATAGAACCTTATATGTTATGTTAATAAGACTTTATCAATGTAGTTGTGTTTTAAACCAATCATCATAGAGACATAAAAAGCAGATTAAACACAGAGAAACAATTTCAAAAGGAGGGGAACATACATACCGTATGACGATCTTCAAAGAACTGAGGAAGAGAAAAGCTGGCAAGGATGAGAACTTTCTCACAGAACAAAGAAAAAGAAAGTCTACCCTTACAGCTAGCACCCTAAATTTGGCTTTCTAGTCTCCCAAACTGTGAGAAAATAAATTTTTGCTCATCAAAGCAACCCATTTGTAGTATTTCTGTTATAGCAACCCTAAGAAACTAAGACATTTAATATATGTCTTACATTACTAAATTCCTTAACTCATGTAAGTAAAATTTATTTTTCCAGTAAAATAGTTAAAATTGTTTATTGTATAATACACTTCTTTTAAGTTAAGTGTATCATTTTCAAAGTCTCAAGACTTTGTTTTTCTTAAATCTTCTTGACCATTTCAGGGTAGTTTCTAAATACAAAGTTCTGCACCTGATAAATTTAATTTCTTGAAAAAGACAAAAGAAGAAAAAGAAAACCCTACTAAAAATCTTGCACTAGTATCTTTTTATAGATTCTATAAATTTATAGGTTTCTATGGGAGCTCTGGTAGCATAGTGGCTAAGGCACTTGACTGCTAACCAGAAGGCTGGCAGTTCAAACCCACCAGCCACTCCTCGGAAGGAAGATGGGGCAATCTACTTCCGTAGTGGTACTGCCTCAGAAACCCAAGGAGGGGTCGCTATGAGTTGGGTCTGACTTGATGGCACATAACAACAACAACATAGATTTCTATAGATTCTTTGCCAACCTTGTCACTGTTACTGTGTTTGTGTGTATGTGTGTGCAATATGTGACTTTTCCAGTTTATTGGCCACTGAAAATATTACACAAATTCTAAATATGAGGTATCTCTTTTCATTCTTTTACCATTAAACATATGAAGGATTATTTGTGTATTCTCATTCTGATTGCATAATAGTTCTAAAGGGCAACTTCCAATGTAAGCTTGTTGTGCCAGTGGGCAAAAAGCTTACACTAGTTTTACATAAACTGTTTCCTAATGTAAGAAGCTCATTTCTTACACATAAGTAGGTCTCTTGTGTTTTCCTTAAGAAAGAATGCACACTCTGAGGGCTATGATTAGAATGTTCATTCTTTATCTGCTTCAGCAAATAAAAGCCAATATTTGTGTGCCCACCAAATATCAAGTAGAGCCATTCTGACTCCTTTACCTTGGATAAACCTTGAGCCTGTACTTTTTCTTGGGGGCTTCCAATTAAAATGTAAATTTTTAGAGCCAAACAAGGAAGATAGGACAATCTACTTCCATAGTGATACTGCCTCAGAAACCCAAGGAGGGGTTGCTATGAGTCGGATCTGACTCGACGGCACATAACAACAACAAGTAGATTCTACCATTCTCCTTCCTATTCTCTAGAATGAGGAACTGGTAGTTGAGTGGCAAAATCCTCACCTTCCGTGAGGAAGACTCAAGTTCAATGCCTAGCCAATGCACCTCATGCACAACCACCGCCTGTGTGGCAGTGGAGGCTCACATATTGCTATGATGCTGAACAGCTTTCAGCGGAGTTCCCAGACTGGAGCTTTCCAAATCAGATGCACTAGAAAGAAATGTCTGATGATTTCCTTATGAAAATCAGCCAATGAAAACTCAGTAGATTACAATGGTCTGATCAGCAACCAATCATAGGGATGGTGTGGGAACAGTAGCATTTTGCTCTATTGTGTGTGGACCATGGACTTGACTGCAGCTAACAATATTCTCCAGAATATTTGGAAATCCCTATCATTATCTGGTTGCCCTGACTTCTATGCCAGTAATCCACTCACTGCCCCAGACTGTGTTATCAGTAAACAAAGCCTCTCTATTCCTTAAGGACAATCTACACAAGCCATATTATTTACATCATTTGTTCTTCATAGCAATTTTATGAGGTAGGGATCATTATTATTGCTTTTTTTTACAGATGAGGAAATAAGGCAGAGATAGTTAAAAATCCTGCCCATAGTCATAATGATCTGTGATTGAGTGGGATGAGAGCAAATTCGAAGTGCACAATTCATCTAGTGTATTCTCATTGTCTGTCCTTGTGTGAAAAATCATCCCAAATCATTTGCTTCATTTTCTCCAGTATAAGCAACAGGATAAACTATTTGCATTGGCTTAATCAATATGTAAAACTTTTTTAAAATGTGTTGTTGTTATTGTTGTTATGTGCCATCGAGTTAGACCCGACTTATAGAGACCTCTCCTTGGGTTTCCAAGGCAGTATCACTACGGAAGTAGATTGCCCAACCTTTCTTCCAAGGAGTGGCTGGTGGGTTTGAACCACCAGCCTTCTGGTTAGCGGTTAAGTGCCTTAGGCACTACACTACCAAAGTAGTTCATTTAAATGGTATAAATACAGAATTACCTTTGTATCCATGATTATCATGTATTCATGTATACATGATTATCTTTGTATTCATAGAAAATAGAAGAAGTTTATGCTAGACACATAAATGAAGGAAAAAGTATTATTTTGTTACATTCCCTAGCTTAAATGTTCTGCAGCTTGATTAACTACATAACCAGGTTTACAAATTTTACTACCCAAATAATATTGATCATAAAGAAAACTCATTGAGATAATTCTTAATTTGGGGTCACTGAATTTTAGATGAAGCAAATGTTAGTAGTTTAAACTCAGTATGTTTTAATCCATGCTGACCAAACATTCACAGTATATTTCTTATATAAATATTTTCACTTCCATAGTAGAAATTACATTTTATATTTTCCTATTTCCTATAGCTTTTCACACAGCACCTATGCATAGTAGCTCCTATTAAGTACTTATTGGGGATACATAAAAATATTGAGAATACGGACAGAAAGAATGTTAAGATAAAATGGAAGATGCACACTACCACAACTTCTGCCCTCACTCAAACTGATAGTTACAACCCAAAGCTACCAGGACCACTGCGCTGTCCATTTTTCATACTGCGATAACTGCATGTTGCTGTGATGCTGGAAGCTCTGTACCCTGTATTTCAAATACTAGCAGGGTAATCAATGTTGGACAGGGTTCAGCCTAACTTCCAGACTAAGCCAGATTAGGAAGAAGGACTTGGCCAGGTCCACATCTGAAAAAGTGCCTAGGAAGTAACAGCAAAAATTGTCTGAAATAGTGCCTGAAGTTGAGTCCTTCAGGTTAGAAGGCACTCAAAACACAACTGGGAAAGAACTGCCTCCTCAAAGTAGAGTTGACCTTAATGACATGAATGGAGTAAAGCTTTTGGGATCTTCATTTGCTGTTGTGGCATTACTCAAAATGAGAAAAAAAGAGCTGAAACATCCACTGATAATTGAAACATGGAATGTATGAAGTATGAATCTAGAAAAATTAGAAGTTGTCAAAAATGAAATGAAATGCATAAAGATCTGTATCCTAGAGATATAGGATATAAGAGAAAACCACTGCGTCTGCCAACTCAGGACCTTAGTATTGGGGGACACCAAGCTCAATTGGCACAACATAGTACGTAAAACTCTTGTTCCACAACCTATTTTGGTGAGTAGCAAATGGGATCTTAAAAGCTTTCGAGTGACCATCTAAAACACAGCCAATAGTCTCCTCTCATCTGAAGCAAAAAATAATGAAGAAAATCAAGGGTATATGAAAACAATTAGTCCAAGGATATGATGGACCTTGAGACCTGAACTAGATGGTGCCTGGCTACCAATGCCAACCACTTGGGAAGGGATCAAAACCAGAGATCCTGGATAGAGTTGAAGGAAAAATGTGGAACAAAATTCAAAAACAAAATAATGACCAGAATTACTGGTCAGATGAAGTGTGGTGGGACCCCCAAGACTATGAATACCCTTTGGGCCTAGGATAGGACTCTCTATCAAGGATAGGCTCTCATCCCAACAGTAGAAAAACTTACATGCAGAACACCCAACCCAGAGCAATGCACCCACCTATTCTACAGAGATACATTCCTTGAAGCAATCAGCTATGGGGCACCAAAGGGGTAGAATTCACATGGAAGGAAAGCTGGAAAGACAGGAGTGAATAGTTAAGAAGGGCACAGGGAGGAGGGGTCACAGGGAAGGGAGGGGAGGACAGTGGATTTTGGTTGGGGAAGGTAATTAGGGCAGGAAACCTAATGTACACGAACTGTTAAATGTAAACAAATTTTGTTCTGTAAATTGCCATGCAAAGCATAAAAAAAAAAAAGCCCATGATTTGGGGGGTGGAAAAAAATTTATATTCTAGGCATTACCCACTGCCATGGAGTTGATTCAACTCATGAGACCCCCATTGGGTTTCCAAGGCGGTAAATCTATATGGAAGTAGATTGCCTCATCTTTTCTTTGCAGAGAGCTTGCGGGTTTGAACCAACAACCTTCCAGTTAGCAGTCAAATGCCTTAGGCACTGCACCACCAGAGCTCCTTTTCCTAGACATTAGTTAGCTGAAATGGACTGGTATTGGCCATTTGGATCAGACAATCATATGGTCTACTACACCAGGAATGACAAATTGAAGAGGAATGGTGTCACAGTCATCATCAAAAAGAACATTTCAAGGTCTATCCTGAAGAATGATGCTATCAGAGACAGAATAATATCCATACAAGGAAGAACTGTTAATACTACTATTATTCAAATTTACACACCAACCACTAAAGCCAAAGATGAAGAAATTGAAAGTTTGTACCAACTTCAACAGTTTGAAATTGACAAAACATGCAATCAAGATATATTGATAATTACTGGTGATTGGAATGTGAAAGTTGGACACAAAGAAGAAACATCAGGAGTTGGAAAATATGGTCTTAGTGATACAAATGATGATGGAGATCACATGATAGAATTTTGCAAGATCATCAACTTATTCATTGCAAATATTTTTTTACAACAACGTAAACACTACTATACAGGTGGACCTTGCCAGATGGAATGCAAAGGAATCAAATTCACAATATCTCTTGGAAGAGATGATAGAGAAGGTCAATGTCATGAATCAGAACATGCCAATGGCAGACTATAGAACATACCATTAATTGATCATATGTCAGGTTAAGTTGAATCTGAATAAAATTAAAACAAGTTCATGCAACCAAAATACAAACTCAAGAATATCCCACCTGAATTTAGAGACCATCTGAAGAATAAATTTGATGCATTGAACACAAATGACTGAAGACCAGATGAGTTGTGAGATGACATCAAGGACATCATAAATAAGAAAGTAAAAGGTTATTAAAAGAACAGGAAAGGCAGAAAAAAAAAAAATGGATGTCAGAAGACACCCAGCAACTTGCTCTTGAACAGGGAGTAGCTAAAGTGAATGGGAGAAATGGTGAAATAAAAGAGCTGAACAGATTTCAAAGGGCAGCTCCAAAAGACAAGGTAAAATACTACAATGAAATGTGCAAAGACCTGAAGTTTGAAAATCAAAAGGGAAGAGCACATTCAGTATTTCTCAAGCTGAAAAACTATAGAATAAATTCAAGTTTCTAATTGTAATATTGAAAGATTCTATGGGCAACATATGGAATGATGTAGGAAACATCAAAAGAAGACCAGAGACATACACAGAGTCATTGTACCAAAAAGAATTCATTAGTGTTCAAATATTTCAAGAGATGGCATTTGATCAAGGACCAACAGTATTGAAGGAAAAAGTCCAAACTATAATGAAGGAACAGGTGAAAACCAAGGCTCCAGGAACTGAAGAAATATCCATTGTGATGTTTCAAACAAATGGATACAGTGCTGGAGGCACTCACTCTTTTATGCCAAGAAACTTGGACAACAGCTACCTACCTGGCTGTCCAACTGGAAGAGATCCATATTTGTGCCCATTTCAAAGAAAGGTGATCCAACAGAATGTGGAAATTCTTGAACAACAGCATTAATATCACACACAAGTAAAATTTTCCTGAAAATAATTCAAAAATGGTTGCAACAATTGACAGGAAACTGCCAGAAATTTAAGTTGGATTTAGAAGAATGAGTGATATCATGGTTAATGTCAGATGGATCTAAACTGAAAGCAAGAAATACCAGAAAAACATTTACCTGTGTTTTATTGACTACACAAAGGCATTTGGCTGTGTAGATCATAACAAATTATGGATAACATTGCAAAGAATGGGAATTCCAGAACACTTAACGGTGTTCATGAGAAACCAGTAATAAAGCAAGAAGCAGATATTCAAACAGACTAAAGGGATTGTGCATGGTTTAAAACCAAGAGAGGTATGAGTCAGGGTTGTATCCTTTCCCCATATTTATTCAATATGCATGTTGAGCAAATTATCTGAGAAGCTGGATTATATGAAGAAGAACTCAACATCAGGATTGGAGGAAGACTCATTAACAAATTGGAGTATGCAGATGACACAACCTTGCTTGCTGAAAATAAAGAAGATTCAAAGCATTTACTGATGAATCATTATGGAATACACCTCAACATAAAGATTACAAAAATCTTCACAACTGGGCCAATAAACAACATCATGGTAAATGGTTGAAAATATAGAAGTTGTCAGGGATTTCATAGTACTTGGATCCATAATCAATGTCCATGGAAGCAGCAGTCAAGAAATCAAATGACATATTGCATTGGACAAATGTGCTGCAAAAGTCCTCTTTCAAGTGTGAAGAAGCAAATTTGTTTCTTGGAAGATTAAGGTGCATTTGAACCACGTCATGGTATTTTCAATAGCCTCAAATGCATGTGAGAGCTGGACAATGAATAAAGAAAACTTCAGAAGAAATGATGCATTTGAATCATGGTATTCGTGAAGAATATGGAATGTACCATGGACTGCTAGAGGAACAAACTATTTTGTCTTAGAGGAAGTACAGCTGAATGCTCCTTTGAAGTGAGAATGACCAGACTTTGTCTCTTATACTTTGTTCACTTTACCATGTTAAGTCTGACTCTTTATATTGGTGTATGTGCGTTTGCAATTATTATAGAAAATAAATATAATGGTTAAGAATATAATATGGATTATGTATGTGCACTATATATATCTATGCTTTGTAGATACAATTACATCTCATTTATCAACTATCTCATTATTCAACATTTCACATTTACAATAATAGTGAAAAATCTACTAACCAACTGTTTTGTACACTAATGATGTATGTCTTACATTAATATAAATTCAGCTGCAAGGTGAGAGTAATGCTGTCTTGATAAAGTTATGTGTCAGCTTGGCTAGGCCATGATCCTCAGTGGTTTTGCACTTTGTAATGATGAAATTTGGCAGTTATGCAATGATGCAATTTGGAAATTATGTAATCATGTAGTCATCCACCATTTTTTGATTTGACGTACAATCCTCATTTTCACGTAATGCCAATTTTCTCATAATGACCTGGTCTTTTGAACCTAGCCTTGCCAGTAAGTGAGTATTCTAAAAAAGAGGTCATTTTTGGCATTTTCATCTTCTTCCCTATTTCTTAGTAATACACAGACACCCACACAGACACAAAAATCACTTTACCTTTTTGTATCATTCAGAACTCTATTTTAAAAGTAATTTACATATGTTTTGTGCTTAGTTAAAATATAAATATATATCTCCTAGCAGAGTAATAATTTCTCCCTTAAGTTCTAAGTGGTTTATCATTTACAGTTACTTTACTCCTTCAATTCACCTGGTGGTTCAGTAGTTAAAGCACTTGACTGCTAACCGAAAATCTGGCAATTTGAACCTACTGGGAGCTCTGGTGGTGTAGTACCTAAGGCATTTGACAGCTAACCAGAAGTCTGGAGGTTCAAACCCACCAGCCACTTCCAGAAGGAAGGTTGGGGAATCTACTTCTGTAGTGATACCACCTTAGAAATCCAAGGAGGGGTCGCTACGAGTCGGATTCGACTTGACGGCAGT
The DNA here is from genome assembly GCF_000298275.1 of Orycteropus afer afer. NCBI lineage: Eukaryota > Metazoa > Chordata > Mammalia > Tubulidentata > Orycteropodidae > Orycteropus > Orycteropus afer. The sequence continues at coordinate 1,522,554 of NW_006921698.1, read as the reverse complement.
GCGTTGCGTTGTTGTAGCCATTCAGCAGGAGAAAGATGTGGCAATCTGCTTTTGTATATCTAAGCAAAGGAACACCTCACTTAGGAATTACAATTACTTAGTAAACAAGGCTCCTTTGATGATGCAAAAGATTTTCTTTCTATTAAAATCCAAATCATCTGACATCAATACAGCCTGAAGGAAGAGACAATGTGAGTTTCATAGGCTACAACAAATCTTATTTTCTGATTTAATTGGTGCAATGTAAATTCAGTGACTTAACTCCATTCTGGAATTTTTGTTGCGTGCCATTGAGTCTATTCCAATTCACAGTGACCTGATAGGACACAATGGAACTGCCTCAAAGTGTTCCCTAGGCTGAAACCTTTTGGGGAGCAGAGAGCCAGGTCTCCTCTCTGGGTTCAGACTGATGACCTTTCTGGTAACGGCCATTTAACCATTGTGCCACCAGGACTCTTTAGTCTGGAGTAGAGAGAAAAAAAAAAAAAAAAAAAAAACTCACTGCCATTGAGTTAATTCCTACTCATAACAACCCCCATTGGGTTTCCAAGGTGATAAATCTTTACAGAAGTAGATTGCTCAGTCTTGCTTCCACAGAGTGGCTGGCAGGTTTGAACCACCAACCTTCTTGTTAGCAGTCAGATGTCTTAGTCACTGTGCCTACATAATTTCATATTATGAAACATGTCCACCTGCACATGGAGGACTAAGCAGTATAAAAAATGACCACAGAATTTCAGTGGAATAAGACCATAAGAATTTATCTTTTATCCAGAGAAAGTTATCTTAGGAGATGATAGATGACTTTGCTTCACATTATCTATCCCACTGGGCATGGCTACTGTCTTCTCTGAGGTTTGGTGTCAGGTCTTCTCTATTTGTTTATTCTGGGGTCAAGATTGAGGAAATAGCTGCCTCCAAGGGAAATTCCTATTACAGTAGCAGCAGAGATGCAAGGGAACAAATGAGTATATGCCTGGTTCCTTGAAGCATTGGCTCTAAATTGAGGTTTTGTCACTTCTGTCCCATTCTATTGGCCAAAGCAAGTCACACGTCTGAACCTAAAGTCAAATCGTAGGGAAATATGCTCAGCCTTGTTCCTGGAATGAAATGTAAAGCCACATAGTAAAGGATAAGAGAAGGATTGAAAAGTTGGGGCCAGTTATTCAAATCATCATATAGACAAGGGAAATGCAATGTGAATTTTTTACATCACCAAAGAAATGGAATTTCAGATTTATTATGTTAGATTGAATTTCAAATTTTAAATTGGAGCCAAAAGTTACATAAGGCCTAGCACAAAATAATATTCAGTCTATGCTTTAAACAATGAACTTTTACAAAGAAGCCTACCAAATAATCTTTGTTCTGTAATTTTCTGTGAATACACATATTTCTTTTTATCTGTCTTAATGAGAAGCTACCACATAAACCATGAGAGAAAGTCAAGTAAGCTAAGCAAATAGTGGTAACATAAACATGTACGTAAATTTATAAAACTTCCAAATTTCTCCAAAAAATATTTTCATATTGTCTCATTTCTGTCATAATATAAAACATTTTCACATGAAATAAGTGTTTTTATCCTCATTTACTTGTAGAAAGGAAGGTCCAAATATAAAAATTCCTCCAAAAAGGTTCAAACACAAAGTCATATACTTTTGAAATTGTATAATAGATACATCTGAGCATTGATCATATACAGCTTTAGTATATCTATGGCCTTAAATAGTATGCTACTGAGATTGTATGATTGAAACTTTTTTGTTGAGACATCTTGAAAAGGTTTAAAAACATTTGTTCTTCTGTTTGAATTGAGTATTTAAAATATTCCATGCACTGTGATACAAGTAGTTCACTGGAAATGCAAAGTGAGGCATTAAAAATATCTATTTATCATATTCACCTGGTGGGGCAGTGGTTAAAGCACTTGAAAGAGGTGGCAATCTGCTTTTGTAGAGATTTACAGCCTTGGAAATCTTCTGCAGCAGATCTACTCTGTGTTATAGAGTAGCTATGAGCTGGAATTGACTCTACAGTAATTGCTTTTGGGTTTTTCAAAATTCACCGGGTTGATTTTTTTCATCAGCATTATGTAATTTATATTGATTTCTTAAATACTGCATTTGAATCTGGGATTAAAAATTTCAATTTAAGTGCCTCTTATGATCTGAAAAAATGAATCTTTTTATTCTCTTGAACATTATAATGATTCATAGTCCCATGAGTCTACCTTTGTTCAGATCTTTGAAGGAAAAAATAACTCAAAGTTTTGCTACTTGGGTTGTTCAAATTGACAACATCATAGTAACTTAACAAGTGGCTGCATCCAGGGATCTTCTAAATTCATAACAACCTGGAATTTTTTTTAAGATGGCCTAAATATGGAAAATTAAAACCATGTAAGCTATGAAAACATGTTTTTGTAAAACTAATCAAGATCCATATATAGAGAGAGAGATGGCCTTCTATCAAGCACTAAATAACAATGTAAACACCAGAAGTGAGAAAAGAGCCTAGAATTACAAGGGCATTTAGAGTCTTGCAGAAAAATTACTTCAGTTCTTTTTTTATAGGATAATTGCATAGGTATAAAGCCCATCATTTACTCATTATTTCACTTATTCATCACGTACTATCTTTCAACCACTCAACTGGACACTGGATGAAGATGTAATTTTGTGCTTCTATTATAGAGTTGTATGCAGGGAAATAAATTGAAAATTGCATTATAACATGAACAGAATGTTGGAGGGATGCTGAGCACAGATGGAGTCTTTTTTGGATAAAAGTCCTCATGTACATTTGTTTTTGATGAAATAGCTTCAGCAATAAATTTTGGGATGAACAAGATTTTACATGTTAACTTTCCTTTCTGAGGATGATGCACAATCTTTTGCTGGTGATAACACAATAATAAAATCATGGAGCAGACGTCTAAGATTTTAGAGTAACTGCATACCCAGCATTACAGAGAATTCTTCTTTTCAAGACTAGCCTTCAAATTGTTACTATATCCTGGGAGAGAATGGATAATAAGATATCAGGTCACTATGATACTCAAAGTATTGATGAATCAAGTGCCTATTGATTTTCCATCTCATAAATAGAGCAACGTGCAGCAGCATTCTATTACCAGTTTGAAGTAAAATTAAACGAGTTCCATCAAGTTAGTTCCACACTTATGACCCCATGTGTGCTACAGATGAACTGGGCTCCATGGATTTTCAATGGCTGGTTTTGTAGGCAATAGATCTTCAGATCTTTCTTCCAAAGTCTCTCTGAATAGACTGGAATCTCCTAACTTTTGATTCCAGTCAAGCATGTTAACCATTTGTACCACCCAGGGACTCCCAAGTCAGGCTAGACTCAAGTAAAACCTAAAGTTCAAAGAAAATTGGACAAGCTGTGTGTAGGACTAAGGAAGAGACTGACAAAGAAAGAAATCTCATTCATAAAGAAAGATTACAAGAAATGTCTCGAGAGGGTATATAACTTCATTAAGGATAACCTAGCTATTGTCACCACTGGATACCCCAACTGCCCATCATGAAGATCATGGCCAAGAGTCTTAATATGCTAACATAATCAGTTAGTGAAGATTAGCATCCACCTGATGTTTCGTTGAATAACATTGTCTCATTTTACCAAGAAATGGACCATAATTTGAAAGAATGATTTGAATGTGCCTTTCCTGGCTATAATGTTTCTCTCAGAATAAGAATTCTTGCAGTTACTGATTGCTTTATTGATCATCTTATATTTTCCAGATTACTTCTGATCCAGGAACATGTTGTTGTTGTTGTTATGTGCCATTGAGTCGTTTCCAACTCATAGCGACCCCATGCACAGCAGAACAAAACACCACCCGATCCTGCACCAGCTCTGTGATCCCTGTTATACTTGAGCCCATCATTGCAACCACTATTTCAATCCATCTCATTGATGGCCTTCCCCTCTTTTGTCAACACTCCACCCTACCAAGCATGACATCCTTCTCCAGGGAATGGTCTCTTCTGACAACATGACAGTATGTTGTCAGGAACATACTTTATAGGAAAATGTGATAAGACAATACACTAACACTCATGGGATTTACCGCTCTCAATATATATTCCATACCTTAGGACAACTATGGAATAGCTTATTAAAAACTTAGTTAAATAACTAACTAGGAAATGATATCTCATGACATTTTGCCCTACAACATATGCAAATCTTCTTAACAGTGATCAATGTATGTGCTATTTCTCTTATAGTCAGAATACATACATTGGTCTAGAAACAATGTATCTACCTGAAAATCATTTAATTTCCCGTTTCCATTTGTTGGATTTTACTGATTTGAAGGTCTTTATTTCTTAAGAAAGGAATATTTTTTACTGTGTTGTTGTTGTTAGGTGCTGTCTAGTTAGCACCAACTCACAGAGACCCTATGCACAACAGAATGAGACACTACCTGGTCCTACACCAGCCTCACAACACTTGCTATACCTGAGCCATCTTGTTGAGGGCCTTCCTCTTTTATTCTGACCCTCCACTTTACCAAGCATGATATCCTTCTCCAGGGAATGGTCCCTCTTGACAACATGACCAAAGTAGGTGAGATGAAGTCTGGCCATTCTCACTTCCAAGGAGCATTCTGGCTGCACCAAGACACATTTGTTAGTTTTTCTGGAAGCCTATGGTACTTTCAGTATCCTTTACCAACACTACAACTCAAAAGCATCAACTTTTCTCTGGTCTTCCTTATTCATTGTTCAGCTCTCACATGCACATGAGGTGATTGAAAATAACATGGCTTGGGTTAGGCACACCTTAGTCTTCAAAGAGATATATTTCCCCTTCAGCATTTAAAGAGCTTGCAGCACATTTTCCCAGTGCAATATGATGTCTGATTTCTTGACTGCTGTTTCCATTGGTGTTGATTGTGGAACCAAGTAATATTTTTACTGTAGGATGCAGATACTATTCAACTAAATAAGATTTTCATTTGCCACATGATCACTTGGGAATCCTTATTCTACTTCACCAATAGTAAATGATTATAGTGATTTAATCTTGATTTCCAAGGGAAAATAAGGTTGCTGCTAAATAATGGAGGCAGATACACATCTCTCTGTATCTGAGGGGGATTCTCTGGAGCAAATCCTAGTTTTATCATGTTCATTATAAATTTTATGAAAGACTAAAGGAAAAAAAACACACAATCACCAAGGGTTAAAATCTCCAGGAATGAAGGTTTAAGTCATTTCACTTAGTAAAGACCTACATTATGCTGAGATACTGAGAACAAAAGGAACATGGAAGGGGCATTACAGGAAGAAAATTATGAATAAGATCCATATTCTTCTTCTTGTTGATGATGTTAGGTGCCAGTAAGTCTGATCCAACTTATAGTGACCCTATGTACAACAGAATGAAACACCGCCCGGTCTGGTAATGTGCTGTTCTCACAATCCCTACTATATTTGAGCCCATTGTGTCAATGCATCTTTTTTTTTTTTTTACCCTTTTAAAATTTTTACTGTAATTTGGCTGAAAGTTTACAGAGCAAATTTACTTTCCATACAGCAGTTCACATATTCTTTGTCTCCTGACATTGACTGCAATTCTTCACAATGCAACAGTTCTCCTCTCACTTCTCCATAATTACCTCTTCCCTGTGTCCTTCCCTCCCATGCACTCCTGCACTCTGAGCTGTTTTCCCATGCATACACAGCCCTTCTATTCTCCCATGATTGATCCCTCCAAGGAGAGTACTTACCTAATGTAAATATTCAGCTCATATGCCTGTCTTTTGTTCAACTGGAAGCCACGGGAGTGGGTTCAATTCTAGAACTGAAGGACAGCCAGGGGCCATAGTCTCAGTGGTTCCATCAGGCTCTATCAGACCAGCAAAACAGGTTCCTTTTTTTTTTTTTAATGATTTTGAGTTTTGTTCCACATTATTCTCCAACTGTATCCAGGATTTCCTACATAGATCCCCCTCCAAGTTCTTTACAGTGGTAGCTGGGAACCATCTAGTTCTGATCTCATAGTCGTACAGGCTGAGGATTACATAGGGTGCCAGTCCCTTGGACTAATTGGTTCCATGTGTTTTTGGTTTTCTTCATTCTTCTTTGCTCTGGACGAGGAGAGATCCATCGTTGCATCTAGATGGCCACTTGTAGGCTATTAAGATCTCAGTCACCACTACCAAAGTAGGAAGTGGAACAATGTTTTTGTGTAGTATGTTATGGCAACTGAGCTTGATGTCACCTGTGACTATGGGCCCTAGCCCAGAGATCCAACTACTTGCTCCCTCTAGGTAGCACTTTTTGTGCCCAAAAAGTGACTACAAACTTGTCCCTTGTCAGCTCTACTATATACCTGGGAATTCTTACAGAACATACAAATACACTTGTAGAAACATCGTCTGCTAACCCTATACATGGTCATGGGCACACTTACCCATGTATGTTGTTGTTGTTGTTGTTATTTGCCATCGAGTCGGCCCTGACTCATAGCGACCCCTCCTTGGGTTTCCGAGGCAGTATCACTACAGAAGTAGGATTGCCCAACCTTCCTTCCGAGGAGTGGCTGGTCCGCTGTGAGTCGGGTCCAACTCAACGGCACATAACAACAAATACCCCTGTATAGACATACCTGATAGTTCAGCCTGTCCACCCATCTATCACCTGTAGCTCAATGTTTGCCTCACTGACAAATGCAGTACTGTATGTGCAAAAGTGTTTGTCTTTGTTGTCCATACCTACCATGCACCTCTCTCTGTCTTCCTCTTCCTCAATGTGTGTGTTGATCATTCACATTTGGTACATTGCCCTTCTCTTAACCCAAATCAATACTTGTCTCTACCTACCTAACAGTGTTCCCTACCTTCCCCTCCCTGCCCCAGTAACCAACAAAGAAAATTTCCTTCCATATAGAAACTTTTCCTTGATTTTTCACAATAATGGATTAGTACAATATATGTCCTCTGGTTGACTTATTTCACTCAGCATAATGTCATCCAAGTTCATCCACATTATGTGATGTTTCACAGATTCTACATTATTCTTTAGGGTTACATAGTATTCCATTGTGTATATGTACCATAGTTTGGTTACCCATTCTTTTGTTGATAATAGGTCTAAAGCACTTGAGGTGAAGTCTCTCCATCCTCACTTTCTAAGTAGCATTCTGGCTGTACTTCTTCCAAAACAGATGTGTTCATTCTTCTAGCAGTCCATAACCTTCTTACTTATTGCAAAACAGGACTATAATATTTATCTATGTGTCCTTTCTTGTTCTCTGTATCTCATTCAATTGGGTGCTTATATATTAACCAATTGCTTTCTTCCTCTTTCTTTACCATTCTATTTTATATAAGACATTGATAGTTAATTTTAATATTTAATTTGTAGTTATAGAATATTAGGGTGACATTATGACTAAAATGGAAAAGAAATAAGCATCACTCAGAGATTGAAACAATAACAAATTATAATTTGGCCTCTCAATATAAAAGGACAGTGATCATATACTCATTTGTACCAAGGATTAGATGCATAATGTAGGACATAAGCATCATTTTATAAATTTTGTTCAGAATTTTAAATATGCAAAGATGGATTGCTATATATTTCACTCAGTTCAGTAAGCCATTGGGGTCCTAGGATTTGTATTTCTAACATAATTATGCTAAGAAATACACATTAGTCAAAACTTTATAGGATTCTTGCTTAAAAGCATTTAATAAACAAAAATTTAAAAATTTTTAAAACAATTTCTATATAGGGACATAGTCTAATTTTGTTTTACAACTATTTTGATCCCTCTCTTACTTACTTTTTCAGTTTGAGAAATATAATTCAATGTTTGTTTGCTTGTTTTTTTCTATGTAGGTAGTTTAATATAAACATTGTTTCAAATATTTTTTAAAGATTTCTTACAGTTGATGAAATTAAGAAAAATAACAAAGCTTATAGAAATCTTAATAAATAAGAATAATTTTGTCAAATTTGAATGTTGTTGTTAAATGAAAATTATTTGATCCAGCTGATAAAAACCTCTCTAAAGGATACTGCACATTTTTAGGTAATAGGGAATCTTTATGACTGGATGAGGCAATCCAAGACAAGAGGGCTTATATCACTAACTGAGACTTTTCCTCACATTCCACGGTCAAACTCCACACATTAGGTTGGACTATAAATAAGATTATTTTCTCACATCAAAAAAGAAACAAAACAAAATAAAAAAAGTTCTAATGAACCAGAACAGAGACACACCAAAAAGCCTGCTTTGTCTAGTTGTCATCTGAATGCTCAAGCCCCAAATTGTGACTATATGCACTCCAATGATAAAAAAAAAAAAAAAAAAAAAAGCCAATAAAAAGAAATCCAAAAGAGCATTTGTTAGAAGCTACAATCTACAGATTTAAATTCTTGCCCTAGTCCTTTATTGACTTTTACAGAGTGGGGAAATCTTCCAAAGATGATTCCAAATAAGACATTTTTAATCTACTGAAAGGGGTAAAGAGAATAACTGGGATTTTTTAGACCCTTTAAAATTCTCCTTCTACTCTCAGTGTTTCAGTATAATGTCTTCAAATTAGATTATAATCACCATTATAAACAGAGCATGGAGAAGGAAGACTAGAATGATTTAAAAAAAAAGAGAGAGAGAGAAAATAATATATGAGATAGTAGAATAGATCAAGATGCAGTCAATCAAATAGAACAAGGGGCTATTACATGATCAGGAAAGGTATGCCTCAGGACTGTGTCCTTTCACCATACTTATTCAATCTGTAGGCACAGCAATTAATTAATCCATGAAACTGGACTAATGAAGAAGAACAAGGCATCAGAAGTGAAGTGTTTTCAATCAGCTCATGTACATGCAAAAACTAGACAATGAATAAAGAAGACTAAAAAAGAATCAATGCCTCTGAATTGTGAGGTTGGCAAAGAATTCTGAATATACTGTGAACTGTCAGAAGAATGAACAAATCTGTTGTGGAAGAAATAGTCGGAACACTCCTTAGAAGCAAGCATAGCGAGACTTCATCTCATGTACTTTGGACGTGTTATCAGGAGGAACCAGTCCCTAAACAAGGACATCATGCTTGGTAAAGTAGCCCACTGCCATCGAGTTGACTCCAACTCATAGTGCCCCCATTGGGTTTCCAAGGAAGTAAATCTTTACCGAAGTAGATCGCCCAGTCTTCCTTCTGTGGAGTGCCTTGTGAATTTGAACTACCAACCTTCTGGTTAGCAGTCACATGTTAGGCACTGTGCCACCAGAGCTCCTTTGGTAAAGCAGAGGGTCAATGCAAAAGAGGAAGGCTCTCAATGAAATAGATTGACACACAGGTTGCAACAATGGGCTCAAATACAGCAATGATTGTGAGGACTGTGCAGGACTTGGCAATGTTTCATTCTGTTGTACGTAGAGTTGCTGTGAGTTGGAACTGACTCAAAAGCACCTAGCAGGAAAAATAAAGTTTTCAAGGAAAAAGTGCTATCTGGAAGTAAGGCAAATAGGAAACTAAAATGTGCATAGGAAAGAATAGATAATCAAGCTATAGAAACTGAAAAGGAATGCCAAATATGCTAGTGCTAGGAAGTCCTTCCTTTAACATATCTATTCTTTACAGCTGGGAAAATTCCCCAGAAAACGTTGACTTTTGAATAATTTATTCATATTATGGGGTGTACTTCTGGACTGTCCTCACCATTTTGAAATACTTCTCCTTCATGGTGTGCCTGCTCAAGTGTTGTCTCCTGTCTGTCTGACACTCCTTTACTCCAGAAAGATATTTTTTCATTTCATTTGCATTATTCCTGGGTATAAGGAGTTCTGGTAGTATAGCAGGTAAGGCATTAGGCTGCTAACCAGGTCAGTGGTTCAAATCCACCAGCTTCTCAGCAGAAGAAAGATGAAACATTCTCCTTCTGTACAGATTTACAGGTTTGGAAACATAATGGGGGTTGCTACGAGTGGGAGTTGACTCGACGGCAGTGAGTTTTGGTTTTGGTTTATCCCTCATATATACAACATGTTAATTTTATGGACTTCTTACTAAATTATTAACAACTTAAATAGATATCCTTTCAGTCTAAAATACAAAATACATAAATTATAGGGATGCAAGTTTGGATATTTTCATATATTTACCATATGTACACATTTTCATTTTTATTAAATGGAAAAATTTGTGAAAATTTATTTCTATTATTATTAATATTATTTTATTTCCTAGAGGAATTTATACTTTGTTTAACCAAGAATACTCCATTATGTGGAGGCCTGTGATTGTACCATTGGTATTATGTAATGCATCATGCAACTTTTTTTTTGTTTATGATATTTTTTTTCAAATTTTGTATTAAGTTTTTGGGGAAAATATTTTAACTTTCTCAGAAGTAAGCAAAAATATTCAATAAATGCTGATAAAAAAATCAAAATTAAACTTAAATGCAGATTGGGTAAGAAAGTCTTATATAACTTTTTATCACTAGATTATGATGCCAAGAACCTTGTTAAGAATATGGTGTATGTCATGGACTCTCTTCAGAAAATACGTGCATACATGTGTACATATCCAACTTGCAATATATTATTAGGGTTAAAAGTTTTCACAGCAGGAGGTCTCGACCTCAGAACTATTGATATTCTTTGGTGTGAGGGGCTGGTCTGTACACAGTCGGATATTTACACAGCCTTGGCCTCTACCACCTAGATGCTAGTCGTAGCCTCCCCACAATTTTAACAATCAAACATGTCTTCAAACATTGCCACATATTCCGTGTGGCAAAGCTATAAAAGAAATAATTATTCCAAAAAATTCTTAGTTGCTAATGCTGATATAAAAATTTGCCATTTGTTGTGTCTCTTTGATTTAAAATTAGAAATTACAGTGAATCTTTTAAAATTATTACTTGAGAAAATATAATGAGACTTACTACTGAATTATAAAAAATTATTTATCAAGTTAGATACGTTTACTCATCAAGCTGTTTATGAGTTACTCAGTTTTTTATTTGCTTTACTAAATTTAATCTTTATATAGAGAGTATAGGAGCTCTGGTAGCATAGTGTCTAAAGCACTTGACTGCTAACCAGAAGGCTGGCGGTTCAAACCCACCAGCCACTCCTCAGAAGCAAGATGGGGCAATCTACTTCCCTAGTGATACTGCCTCGGAAACCCAATGAGGGTTCGCTATGAGTCGGGTCCGACTCGGCGACACATAACAACAACAACAACATAGAGAATATAGAAATAAGCAAACCAACATTGAGTAATCACCTACTACGGGCAGGATCCTTGGAGCGCTGAAGTCCTAAGAAGTGAAGAGAAGATACAGCCTTTCTTTTCAAATAAACCATTGTCCAACGATATTTTCAGGTCCAGAGTTAAAGTTTAGTTTTGGATCAATTTACTCTGTAAAGAAAACAAATGTGAGGAACAAAAGTGAGAAAAAAAGTCTTGTATATATGAGGCTTCTTATACTAAAGTTAAAAAGGTATGCAAGGATAGTGTTGTTGTTGTTATGTGCGGTCGAGTCGGCCAAGACTTATAGCGACCCCTCCTTGGGTTTCCTAGGCAGTAAGGCACTTGACTCGACGGCACATAACAACAACAACAACAACAAGGCACTTGACTGCTAACCAGAAGGCTGGCGGTTCAAACCCACCAGCCACTCCTCGGAAGGAAGGTTGGGCATTCCTACTTCCGTAGCGATACTGCCTCGGAAACCCAAGGAGGGGTCGCTATGAGTCGGGGCCGACTGGATGGCAAACAACAACAACAACAACAACAACATCACTACGGAAGTAGATTGCCCCATCTTCCTTCTGAGGAGTGGCTGGTGGGTTTGAACCGCCGGCCTTCTGGTTAGCAGTCAAGTGCCTGAGCCACTGTGCTACCAGAGCTCCTAAGGATAGTGTAGTGCAGAGGAAAGAAAAGATAAATCATTAACACATACCTGTAAGATAGTTCGCCCACATTTTGTCAGGAGTCTCTCCCCGTGATAGCTAAAACTGTATACTCTGGAATCAAATGAGCTTAAGTTGGATCCCTGCCCTTGTTCTTTGGGTGCTATGTGGTATTGTTGTTGTTGTTGTTATGTGCCGTCGAGTCGGCCCCGACTCATAGCAACCCCTCCTTGGGTTTCCGAGGCAGTATCACTACGGAAGTAGGATTGCCCAACCTTCCTTCCGAGGAGTGGCTGGTGGGTTTGAACCGTCAGCCTTCTGGTGAGCAGTCAAGTGCCTTAGGCACTATGCTACCAGAGCTCCTGAATGTGATATTAGGAAACTTATATAAACTCTCGGCTTTGTTTTCTTATTGGTATAATACAGATGATAGATGATTAAATGAAACCATGCCTGGGAACATGGCAACTACACAAATAGGTTAGTAATCAGTGGAAAAAAAAAATGATTTGTTGAATATCGATTAAGGGCAGGTCTTTTTAGAAATGAGCTACTAACCGACGTGGTTTCAGTCCACTCAGAGGCACCTCGGAATGAAGGCCTGAGGATCTTTTGCCAAAAGTTCAGAGGCATAAAACCCTGTGGAGCTCAATTCTCTCTCAAATATATGTGGTTTTCTCTCTGAAATATATGTGGTTGTCATGAGTCAGAATCAACTCAACAGCAACTGGTCATAAATGTTACGGCAACTCATTTTCTGATATTAGTAATAATAATAATAATAATATGCCATTTTACTGTTGAGAAAATTTAAACTTCTATATATGAATAAAGGTTGGGCAATCCTACTTCCGTAGTGATACTGCCTCGGAAACCCAAGGAGGGGTCGCTATGAGTCAGGGCTGACTCGACGGCACATAACAACAACAACAACATATGAATAAAAACAAATCAAACTTACTGCCCTAGAGTCGATTGCACTCATAGCGACCCCTCCTTGGGTTTCCGCGGCTGTATTTCTACCGAAGTAGATTGCCCAACCTTCCTTCCCAGGAGTGGCTGGTGGATTTGAACTGCCAGCCTTCTGGATAGCAATCAAGTGCCATAAGCACTAATAAACAAAAGGAAAACATAAATTGCCATGTGTTCAGTTAATAAAAGACCCAACATAAACACACAATATACAGCATGTTAATTTTATAGATTTCTTAATAAATTATTAACAACCTAAATTGATATTGTTTCAGTCTAAAATATAAAATACATAAAGTATAGGGATGGTTTCTACCTAGTCTTTCAAGTTTTGATATTTTCATTTGTATACATTTTCATTTTTATTAAATGGGAAAATTTGTGAAATTTTCTTTCCCTTGTTACTGTTTTATTTCCTAGAGGAGAGGATTTACGTTTTGTAAATAAATCTGTGAATACTTCACCATGTCCAGCACAATGCTGTCATCTGGTTGATCTCTGAGAGTGGAGTTTGTGTGAGGTAAATTGAATTGAATTGCTTTAAACTGAAAGCTCCTCTCAGCACTGTTTATTTCTGTGGAATCCTAGAGGCAGCTGGACCTGAAATACTTCCAATATCTGCTTCTCAGTGATGTACACAAAATCACTGCTTGTTCAGTGTGAGGAAATGAAAATAACTTGATACAGAGTTGACACGATAGCTAAGGCCACATACTGTTAGAGTCAAGATGTCTATGATTTCTGGCTCAGTTCCAGGGCTTTCAGTTTTATAGCCTGCTGCTTCTCTTTGTATAGGTAATTATGATTTTTAATTGAAATTTACATCAACGTTTATGTACTGGTTTGGCCACTGACATGTCAGGTGTGACATAACTCATCAAACGAACCTAATTTGGAGCCTTCACCTCCTAAGTTAAAGACGAAAATCAAATTTAAAAGACTACTCTTGACTGCCACCTTGTGGTGTTTTTCCAAAGTAACAAAATACAATCGACATGCAGATTTCCAACCTTCAAAAAGAACTAAGTCAGTAATATACATGTGAAAAATAGATAATTTTGCCATGAGGTAAATAACGTTCTAAAAAATATCATCTCTGAGTTGAAGTTGGCATTTACAAAAATTTTATCTTTTGTTTCTGCAAGCAGTTTGACACATTAAACTTTGGGGGAAAAAATAAGAAAAATATCTCATCAGTTTCTAAATTCCTATGAAATGTTTATGGCATCATCACATTAATTTACACTTTTTCTCCATTTCATCAGTTACTTTCTGAAAACTCTGAAGTTAGATTTAGCTTCTGAATGAATATTAACATAAAAAGGAATTGCATGTAATGTAAGAAAACTTTCTAATTATCAACTTGAAAAAGTATGCATTTATAAATAGATACATGATACATAGTTTCCCTAACTAATTTAGTGACTATTAAAGTAATAGTTATGATTTAGTTAATAACATAATTTTATTAGAGAATTTGAAATATCACTGTTTCTTCTCCTGACCATGGTTAATCTGACCTCTGCAACTATATTTAGCTTATGTCAAAAACTAAATCAATTACCAGTCTAAAGAAAAAGCTATCAGTTTCCTCAGACAAAATCAGATCATTTGATTGGGATTTATAATTAAATGATCCAGAAAATTGCTATAGTCCTATAACAAAGAGTAAACAATAAGAAAGATGGGTTAACCACACTGCCATCAATCATGCTGATGGAGGAGGTTGACAAATGATTGCTAAAATTTCAACTTCATACAGATTGATCTACTTGAGTGTAAAGACAGACAGTATTGGGTCATAAGAACTCTCCTTTTTGATGCATTAAACATTTTCATTTACTACCTATAAAGATAGCCACTCCTCGGAAGGAAGGTTGGGCAATCCTACTTCCGTAATGATACTGCCTCAGAAACCCAAGGAGGGGTCGCTATGAGTCAGGGCCAACTCGATGGCACATAACAACAACAACAACAACCTATAAAGATGGCCAAGACCAGACTTGTTAGTTGTATAACGTAATTTCAGAAATCCTGTCTCAAACCTGTTTTAACACCTGGTGGTTAAATCCAACCTACTTTGAATTTGAAAGCCTCATCAATCTCAATTTAGAAAAACCCTGGCATACCTGGCAAATTCCCTGTGTGGTCCCAAAGCCAGAGCTGCTTTCATTTCCTATTGGTCAGGAATATAACTCTGGTTGAGGTTCAGATTCTTAGATAGAAATTATAATTATTTTATCTTTCAGCTAGACAGTAACCTACATATTATATGGCACTCATTGCAGAAAAAAAAATTAACTTTAAGGGCAAAAATCCCTAAGGAAAGTCAAAAAGGGCAGTCTCAGGTAATCTTACTCCTTATCTAACTCCATTTTAACAACTCCATGGTACCTATAGTCTTGTAGACACTCACAAGTATTCACATGTATCATAAATTCTGGAAATTATATTTTGTACCTGTACCATATAGCATAGTTTTTCATTGTTATTTTTAATATCATTTATCCTAGTGTGGCCTTGGTCCTAAGAAAATTGTAGAAAGAGATTTCAAGAAGAAACCTTCTTTGGAATTACCAAATTTTTTATTGAACATATGTCTTTCATCCATTCCATTTAATATAGTCTAAGTCTCTTAACATTTGTGCTTTAAGGACTTTTTGAAAGCTATTCTATTTTGCCTTTGATGTGGTCCCATTTTCTTAATGGGAGAACTATATCTAAATTGAGAACCATATTTGCTCTCCTTGCTTTCTGCCCTAGGATATGTGAGACTAGAAACTCTGTCAAAAATAGTCTTAATTCACTTGCTAACATTCACTCTCTCAGTAGGAATAATTTTGGTTAGTAGGGAAATGCTTTCTCATTGTCTTCGTTCAGTGGCAAATAATACATTGCTTTTGAGTCTTCCTTTACGGAGTCTAGAGCCTTTAGATTCATTATCCAATTAATCCTCCTAACATTGCTGTAAAGTAAGGATGGAGGAGTAAATTCCCATTTCACATGTAGAGAGATTAAATTACTTGTACTATGTCACCAAGCCAGTAAAAAGCAGAGTTAAGAAAACTGCTTAAGGGTTGCCTTTATTCAATATTAGGTCCATATTTTCACATTCTAATAAACTTTTCAGAAATTACAGTTACTAGTAGTTGAGAAATGAATAGATATTTTCATATTTAATTGTAACTGTGTTCTCTAAAATGGCCTTTTGAAATACTAACTGGGAATATAAATGCATTTATACTAGTGGGAAGGAGGCCTGGTGATCCAATGGTTTAGCAGTCAGCTGCTACCTGATAGGTCAGTGGTGAGCAGCCACCAGGGGCTCTGTGGGAGAAAAAAAGTGACAATCTGTTCCAATAAAGATCACAGCCTAGGAAATCCTATAGAGTAGCTCCACTCTGTCCTACAGGTTAGGTAAGAGTCAGAACCAACTGAAGGGCACCCAAGCACAAGTATGCGATTAATGGGGCATAGTGAATGATGATCTAATGGGATATAAAATAAAATCACTTTTTTTGTTGTTGTGAAGTTATATAAGTGAATTGCTAACATTATCATTCATTAATAATTGACTATGGAACTGAGTGTGTTTTTCCTTTCATTTATCTTTAATGAATTAGTTTCATCTACACCTCTATAACATGAGGATTATGCAGCTCAATTCCATTTATATGTGATTATTTAATCATGCATTTTTGAAGGTTTTGATTTTCATACAGAAACAATTTAAATAGCACCATAGTTTTATTTCTGTTATTTTTTTTCTTTTTAGTGAGATTTAATTCAACATACAAAATGAGAAAAATTCAAATATTTAATGTATGTTTCTGCATTCCTCACATTTTCTTGCTGTATAAGAAAATGTCTAAGTGATACATTTGACTATAAACCAAAACCTGAAATGCCATAAATCCCAGAAGCACAGAGCTCCCTATAGAATTTCAAGCCCAAGTCTGTGGGCCAAGAAGACTAGAGATTCAGATAACTTCAGCTACACTTGAACTTTAAGATCTTTAGAAGAACACAAATTTGGATTCATTTGAGATTTTCTTTTTGTAAGTCAGTAGATATTAGATCTTAAAGAAACTTTTAAAATGTCTTTGAAGTTCTTTGCATAAAACATCTTTGGGAATAAATGAAAACTAAAGGTCCGTGGTCACCTGAAATATGATCAGCCATGTACCTTCTCACTCTGGAGGGTTGATGCCACCTTATGGAACTAGAGATTTACTACATCACATGTTACAATAGACACAGAAAGCTAACCTCCAGGACAAGAAGGCATAACTTAAACTTAGTCAATATGAAAATTTTTCACTATATAAATGAAAGAAATCAGATTAAATACCAAATTCTATTTATACTTGTTTATATTTTTATGCTCTTACATTTTACATTGCATATTATTAGTCAGACATAGGATGTTGTTGTTGTTGTTGTTGTTGTTTGCTGTCGA
>NW_006921698.1:1500820-1505098 GCF_000298275.1 Orycteropus afer afer | reverse complement strand
GCAGTATCACTACGGAAGTAGGAATGCCCAACCTTCCTTCCGAGGAGTGGCTGGTGGGTTTGAACCGCCAGCCTTCTGGTTAGCAGTAAGATTCATTTATTCTACTAATGGTAACAGAGATGCTTTCAAAGCAAATATAAAGGCCTATTTTAGACACTCAAAAAGATTTTAATTCATGTATTATTCTGTTCTTTGTTAATCTTGCCTCATCATTTTATTTCTACCTTAATTCCTTGATTTCAAGTTATATGTAGGCTGATCAGTTACTCAAATGGAGCTGAAAGTAAAATGAATTAATCTATTTCATTTCAAAATTACACTATTTGTGTTAACATTAAGACTGAACAAAGAGACTAAGCCAGGGGATGGTTACCTAGCAAAGGCCTCTTCCTGAGAGCATCTTGTGTGAGGACCACGAACATGGGAGATGGAGGCTTCCACTAATCTTATTAGGGAATGAATGAAGAGGATTTGGGAAGACATCTGTAGTTTTAGTAAAAGAAAAAGAAATGTTTCAAGAAAGAATCAAGCAATCAAGGTATGCTGCCCACGGTGTGTGATTAGGAAATGGTAACCTTAATCCTGGCACATACAGCCTAGAAAATAATTTACTTCAAAATTAATTCAAATAGTTTTTATTTTAACATATACATCCACTTCTCTGTTATTGACACGGTTATGTTTCAAAGACCAAGTTGTTATGTGAAAATTGAGATTATATGAAAATGGAGGACTACCATATCAGATCACAAAATGGAGGATAATTACATCATTACATAACTACCGAACCCCCGAGAATAATGGCCCAGGCAAGTTAACACCTAACTCTAACCATCACAACCAGTGTTACTCTTATCTCACAACCTCAGCTTTAGTTATTGCCAGGAATATGTCTGTCATTAATGCACAAAATAGCGGGATGGTAGTTTTTTTACTATTGTTGTATATGCAAAATGTCAGATAAAAAATCATTGATAAGTAAGGTGTAAATGTAAGGTAATTCTTGACTTATGATATATTTGAGTTACAGCAAACCACACTTATGACCAGCCCTCTGTTATTTTTTCTTATTTTTGCTTAGGGTATTTTGTATGTATGTATGTATGTACTAAAATATACAAGTAAATTTCCAATACCCAAAGACTAATTAAGATTGGATTTATAAAGATACTGACAAAAAAAGCAATAGTAATTAAATCTAATAAATAAATTAATTAAATAACGAAGTATTTTATTTACATCAGAAACAACTTATTAGCAGAGTGGTTGGAACTGATCCCCATAGTAAGTTGAGGACTACCTGTAATGGAATTTGAAACATACTTTCTAAGATACATTGGGTACATAGATTATTTAGTGGAGAGCTCTATAATCTGGAGTCCTTTATTGATCTAATAGCTACATTGTGAATTCCAGACCTGGCTGACCATCAGAATTGTCTGGGTCCCTTTTATGAAGTGTTATTCTGACCAGGAGATCATCTTCTCCTCTGACTCTGAAGCAGTAGATCTTCAAAGTGTTCCCAGTTTTTGGAATCTGCCTATGTTCTCAGCTCCAGGCATTTGGATATACCTCATAAAATTTATTGACCACCGCTGGACTTTTGACAGCTGAAATAATCTCACTGCCCTTCTTGACAATATTCCTGTCAATCGACTTCCTAGCCTTGGTCTGTTGAAGCATTTGTCAGATAATACAAAGGAGAAGTACCCTTGATTCTGTCATATCCTGGGCAACATTGAGATACTTAGTACTAATTATCTTGTAGCTACACATGCATTTTGGTGTTGCTCTTCTTATTGCTTAACTTCACCTCAGTACCTTCAAAGGGAATCCAACAGAGATCAACAGCAACAATCTTAATGACAGCAGTAGTTGATCATTAAGTGCACATCCCACTCTTGTGAAGCTATAGTTGAATTTGCCATCCTTTTCCCATCTGATATCAAAACAGTTTGGGGTTCAGATAAGTGTAAATTTTTTCAATACTTCTTATAATAGAATTTTTCCTTGTCTTTTATCTCCACTATTTCTCATCTTTATCTCTACAACCTGAGAGGCTAATGTACCTTTTTCATTCCCAATTTTTTACTATCTGTTCAATCATCTCTCATTTCTTCTCCAGAAAAACAAACAAATAAATAAACTATGAATATTACTCTATGCTTTTGCCAGCTGAAAGAATTCCACTGTGTTCTTGGCTTCTTGAACTGTCAATGGGTTTCCAAGTATTCTTGTTTGTTTTGTTTTCTGTTCTTTTTTTTAGTGACAAAATCATTTTGTTGCTCTTGCCAATAAATTCATTATGATCAACTCAGATAATGAAAAGAGATCTTCACCAGAGTATTTTGGGGCAAATTCTCATTATGGTTTTAAATTGTGGTCATAAAGATAATCAGAAAAGAAATCAATGCAAAATTATCTGAGTTACCTTGTAGACCATTCATAAAGGTTTTGAAGTCAGTGTCCATAACAGACCCCTAAATTATCCATTTAATTATTTTTGCCATTCCTTATGTAGAGCACAGTCAATAAAAATAAGTGTTTTTATTTCTTGGGTAGAAAGTTAATGACAGACATAAGCTGGACAATGTTTGCTGAAATAGAAAGGTCTTTATCTCCTCCTCCCTATGGTACATTTTCTCTGACAAGAGAGTGTTGATGGTGCTGGAGACTAGGAAGTTGTAAGGAAAATAAACATAGAAGAGAATTGAGGAAAGTAAGAATACTAATGATTTAAGGCAAAAGTTGGAAAATTTTTCCTATAAAGGGCCAGGTAACAAATTGTTCAGGCTTTGACATTCATACAGTCTGTTGCAACTACTTAAATGTGTTGTTGTCACATGAAAGCAATATATAAACAATCTATAAACAAGTGAGCATGGCTATATTCCAAAAAAATATTACCAAAAGAGATGGCAGGTAAGATATGACCTGTGGGCCACAGTTTGCCAATCTCCATGTTAGATTATAAGTAATGTTTTCTGTAAATATGTTATGGAGTGAGAGTCATGGGGTCAAGATTCACCTCCAACACTATCTGGTAAGGAAAAATACTTTTACCTGTCATTTGTCAAATGAGAAAGTTAAACTTACTTTTTCTAAAGTTATTGCCATTCTAAAAGTATATGAATTTACTCTGTGCTCATTTATCTTGTCTTGCATTTAAGAAAGTTGAAATAAGGATTGAATAACAATCATTTGGAATGGCTAATTTCTCTGGTAAGATGCAAGGAAGTTCTCATTTCAAATGTATGTGGTGCGTTCCTTGTTTTCATTCTGTGTGAGTCACCAGGATTTGTCATAGCTCTCTTAAGAAATCTCCACAGAGAGAAAAGCACTTGAGACACTGGTGAATACAGGACAGATGCAACTAAAGCTTTTTTTTTTTTTTCCCCCCACTGGGTCCTGTGTGATCACATTTAGTTCAAGCCTCACTCCTAATTGTCCTCACTTCTGGAGCCCAATCACTGCATTGACTGACTCCAGTCTCAAAGATGGTCTCTTTTCTGGGCTATGCAGTCACAGTACATGTTTATCTCTATCATTCCTAATCTTTCTATCACTATAGGTTATTCCATGGAATGTTTGGATCAAATTCTTTGTACAAATAGAAAAATATAATTGTGCAAAAACCTTCCTGAATCTAATATGACCCTTCTCTGCTCTGTCCTCCAACAGATCCAGCCCTTACAGACCCCATTTAGATTTTAACATGCCCCACAAACTGATTTGCCCTCGCAAGTGGCTCTAACCCATTTCTTAGACAAACCTTCAGTTTAAGCATCATAAAACCTGAGTATTTTTGTTACTTTGTGCTGCTTTAACATAAAATACCACAAATGGGTGGCTTTAACAAACAGAAGTTTATTCTCTTACAGTTTTGGAGGCTAGAAGACAGAGTTCAAAGTACCAGGCTCTAGGAGCTGGGTGAAAGCCCCTTGACTTTGGGCTTTGGCTCTGCCTCTTACTCCCCAGCCCACTGAAACTGGAGGCTTTCTCCACTTGGGCAGCCGCTGGCTCCTGAGGCTGACAAATCCAAGGTCAACAAGTAAAAAGGGATAGTCCTGATATTACAAAACCACACAGCAGGCCATTGACTCAAGTCCATTAACAGTCCCAAGGTTGGCAGACAACATGACTGGCTACTGAATAATGACTCGGCTACATGCAGGATTCAAGCATGCCAAAAGCTACAGATTGTTCCTAAAGAGAGATGGTGGTGTATTTTTCAAGAAAAATGGAAACACAGATGATAAGAAGTCTCCTTTGACAGAC
>NW_006921698.1:1494599-1500720 GCF_000298275.1 Orycteropus afer afer | reverse complement strand
AGGAGTGGCTGGTGGGTTTGAACCGCCAGCCTTCTGGTTAGCAGTCAAGTGCTTTAGCCACTATGCTACCAGAGCTCCTATATATATATATATATTAGCATCGTAAGCAAAGCCCAGTAGCTACATGGCTTATCAGACTTATTCTTTAATCAAGTACATCACAACAAATACAATTTGTATATAAATCATCCTCTGTCTAGGTCCTTGTTATGTTATGTTGATAATACAATAATGAAATGGAAATCTGTATATTCAAAGGAGTATAAAATATGTAGTTGGAGTCAGATCTTCTCTTAATAACTTGCTGTACCATTCTTTGAATTTGGCACAACACCTCACAGATTTTATAATGCTACTTTTAGTTAAGTAACATTATCTGTTACAATGTCATATACAGTAAGAAGGAATATTTTTAATATTGGTAATTCTATGAACACACATAAGGTAAGAGTACAAAAACCTCAATGAAATAATCTAAAATGTGCAAGACACTACTACCAAACAAGTAGATACTCCAGAGCATATTTTAAAAGAAATAGTCATATTTTCAAGTTACTCAAAAAATCTGAAAATAGGAAATGAAAAACATAAACTGAAGTTTATTTTCTAAAATCACCATTTACAAGTCCTTCTGGATGACCTTTACTACTAGCAGTTTAAGAAAAAAAAAATGAGTCCCTTTTAATCTGCAGAATTTTCAGGAGAAAAGAGCTTCTGGAATCAGTGACACCTTTGGGACCTAGTTACCTGGAAGGATGGCATAAACAAAAGCAGCATGAAGACTTTTTTTTTTTTTTTAACTTAGAAATGGCCAGAAAATAAAACACTTTTGACATCACCAGACTTCAGTTGAGGCTAGACAGTTCCTCAAAGACCAAACAGAAAATTTCATAACATGATAGATGCAAGTCTCATTTATTTAGACAAAGGTATTTAGTCTCACCAAAAAATGAAATCAGAAATCTTTAAAGTGACATTTTTTCTAGTGCATAAAAGTAACAACATTATAAATTTCAACATCTACCAAATAATATCTTTATTTTCAAGTTGAGAGCACATCATACACTATAATTTATGACGTTAAAGATAAAAGAACTATTCTTTTATGAAAAGATTTCCAATTTCATAGGGAAATTACTGGTATTATAATTTATTACCTAGTAGTAAGATTGCTGTCACAAGTTATTTGAGCATATTTGCTTAAAGACATTGTTGTTATTCTCTGGCATTTATAGAATATAAGATGTTCCTGTAACTAATGCTTGAAGACATTAGCAGCAATAGCTATTAATTATTTTGCCTATAATTCATGCATATAATTCAACTTCTCCAGAATAAGGGGCCAGGAGGGAATTAATATTTATTGACAGTTCAGTTCATGTTTAGAGTTGCATAATACAGGCATTATCCCTATCTTAAAAAAAAAAAAAATCTCACTGCCATTGAGTTGATTCTGACTCATAGTGACCCCCTCTGGGTTTCTGGGTTTCCAAGGTGGTAAATCTTTACAGAAGTAGATTGCCCAGTATTCCTTCCACAGAGTGGCTCATGGGTTTGAATCACCAACCTTCTGGTTAGCATTCAAATGCCTTGGGTACTACACCACCAGAGAGGTGAGGAAAAAGTAGCTACGAAAGACTAGCTTTGTTAGGTCACAGGTCTACTAAATGGCCCAGCTGAGTCTGTGGCCTCATTTGTCAGACTTAAGTTTTTGTTTCTTTATACCACATTTCATAGTGTAGTTTTGTAACAGGATTAAAACATATTGTTACCCCAAACCTTAATGATAAAACACTGTGTCATTTTAATAAATCAAATATTAATTGACAACCATATGCTGAAATATATGCTAGACAACAGGAGCTCTGGTGGTACAGTGCTTAAGGCATTTGACTGCTAACCAGAAGGCTGGTGGTTCAAATCCACCAGCCACTCCTCAGAAGGAAGATTGGGTGATCTAGTTCTGTAGTGATACTGCCTTGGAAACCCAAAGACAGGTCACTATGAGTCAGATCTGACTCAACGGCAGTGAGGTTTTTTTTTTTTTTTTTTAATGCTAGACAATGCTGGGACAATAAATAGAGTGTACAGCAGAATTCTTGTCTTCAATGAACACATTTGCCTCTTATAAATCAATTGATGGTAGAGAGAATGTTCAAAGTTGCTTCCAAGAAAAACTAAGGACATATTTTAATGTGAAAGACTATATACTATGCCCTCTCATAGGTGATCTTACTGATTCTGTCATTTATGGTCTTAGCTAAGTATATGCTTATAAACATGAAGCTTTTCCTTGATAACTATATGGAACACAGCTGTGCTTTACTGTCATGTTAGCAAAGAAAGCATAATCAGAGTTCTGGGAAGATGGTGAAATAGGCAGGCGAGCTACATAGACCCTCTGTAACAAAGCAACAAGAAATCAATTGAAACTGATACAGAAGACAATCCTGGACCTTTGAAGCCAAGGATAAAGAAGTAGATTAAATACCAACTAGCCGAAGAACCTGAATAAAAACAGTGAGTATGGAGGCCAACAGAGCTGGGGACTGCCTGCTGCCCTGAGGGCACAGCCATTTTGAATATGTCCTGGTAGCAACCTAAGTATTAGCTCTGCTCACTTAAGACTGCATCAGCAAGGACTGCATTGGTGTCTGATAATCAGAAAGGAAAACAGCAAAGAAGGAGACAAACAGAACTGTGGACTGCAATGGCTGTCCTGAGGGCACAAAACCAAAAAACAAACTCACTGCTGTCGAGTTGAATCTGACTCATAGTGACCCCTCTTTGGGTTTCTGAGGCAGTATCACTAAGGAAGTAGATTGCCCAATCTTCCTTCCAAGGCATTTTGAAATATTAGCAAGTGGCAAGTGAGACCATTTTGAATATATGCAAGTGGAATTCTTCCTAGTCTGCAATAAAGGAGTGGGCTCCACTTCCTGTGGACAAGACGGGCAGGTGCACTGGAGGATGATGACTGTAAGGTGGAGTATTCCCCTTTTACTCTTATACTCCACACATTCTTGGTGAACAGAGGTGCGGCCATCCCTCACCTCCATCCACCTTCTTGACCAGCAGGAATTCCATTCCATGCCAGTCTGTGCCCTGACAGAGCATGGGTGCCATGCCCACCACCACCACCCAGTTTGTTTGTTTTTTTTCCTTTTTCATTTTCCTGGTTCCCATTTTTCTTTTTCTTTCTTTTGGTTCTTCTCATCCCATGATATTTCTTTTAAAGTTTTCCCATTTTTTCTTTATTATTGTTTTATTTTTGCTCTTTTCTCCCATTCCTCCTTCCACAGATATTGTGGCTTCTTTTTTCCCTATCATTTATTTCTCTTTTTCTCATTATCTTTATTTTTTCCCTTTCTAATATATTTTGAAAATGTTTCTGCTCATTTATTGCATTTTTGTGATTGTTCCTATTTGTTGATGTATTTTGAGATTTTTGTTCTCCTGCTAATATTTGTGTGTGTGTGTGTGTGTGTGTGTTTATTTTATTTATTTATTTTGTCTGAGTGGAAGACAGCAACTGTTCCAACACCACCCAAACATACCTGCACCACCTGCAGCCCCAACAACCAAGTTAGGGCCAACCCTTACATTTGCACCAACTGACCAACAATAGTTGGTGGCTAATACCAGCTCTACTCATCCTCAACTGCTCTTTAAGAACACTTAATAGAGATCTGTGCATGCATTCTTATTCTCTTTAACACATTAAACATCCATATAACACCATCACAATGTCTCAGAGACAAAAGACTATCACAGTCTACACAAAGATGCAAGATAAAGTAGTAGAAACTAGGAACCAGAGTACAAACCCAGAAAACATTCATGAGGAAGAAGCAACATTGGAACTCCCTGATAAGGAATTCAAAAGAATAATATTTTAGTACCTTCAACAGATTGAGAGACAGAGCAAGGAAAACACTGAGTAGATCAAGGAAAACACTAAGAAAATTAAGGAAAACACAGAGAAAACTGTAGAAAAAGTGAGGAAAACAGTACAAGAGCAAATTGCAAAATAAACAAAAAATTGGAAATGATAAAAAACAACAAATAGAAATCCAGAAGATCAATACCAAGATCTGAAAAATAGATAATGCATTGAACAGGCAAAGCAGTAGCATTGAATTAGTAGAAGACAGAATTAATGAGATTGAAAACAGATACATCAATATTACTCTGTAAAAAGATTAATCAGACAAAAGATCAAAACAAAATGTAGAGGCATAAGATCCATTGGGAAAACATCAAAAGGAATAACATACATGTAATTGGAATTACAGAACATGAAGAGTCAAATAAAACCACAGAGAAAATCATCAAAGATTTATTGGAAGATACTTTCCCTAATAAGAGGAAAAACAAGAATATATCCATCCAAGAAGCCCAATGAACCCCAAACAGGATAGACCCCAAAGGAAAATCTCTAACACATATCATAACCAGGCTCACCAAAACCAAAGACTAAGAAAAAACTCCTGAAAGCAGCATGGGGAAAATGAAAAATTAACTATAAACTGTAACCAATAAGACTAAACTCTCATTTCTCAGCAGAAACTATGCAAGTGAGAAGGCATTGGGATGATACACATAAAACCCTGAAAGAAAAAAAAAATCTCCAACTAAGAATTATATACTCAACAAAACTGTCTATCAAATATGAGGGTGAAATTACAAGATTAACAGATAAGCAGAAATTAAGAGAATTGGTTAAAACCAGAACAACCTTATAAGAGATGTTAAAGGGAGTCTTTCCGATAGAGAACCAAGAACAGCAAACAAACACCAATGATTAACACACATGATGACATAATCCAGAAAGCAAGCCAGTTATAGAAGTATCCAAAGTAAAATCAGCTAACAAGATTGTAAAGAGGAAAACAGAGACATCAATTGGTATATAAGGACAACTACAAACCAAATAGAGGGAATAAATAGTGTAGAACTTTTAAATGGCAAGGAAGTAAAGACAATTGTGAGATAGAACAGACTTTTTTAAACATGGGAACAGAATAATAAATCACAGGGTAACCTCATATAAAAATAATAAGCCTTCATATCAAAATAAAAAAGAGGACAAGCACAAATATTTTGCAAATACTAAAACAATAGCAACAAAGAAGATGATAACACAATCTATAAACAACATGAGTTCAGCACAGAAAATTATATAGAACAAAGAAATCAGTAAACACCATGAAAAAAACGCATAACAAAATGACATCATAAATTCATACTGGTTGGTATTTCACTGAATGTCAATGAATTAAATGCACCACTGAAGAGATGGAGAGTTATAGACTGGATAGGAAAACATGACCAATAAATATGCTGTCTACAAGAGACTCACACCTTAGACACAAAGTCAAAAATAGACTAAAAATCAAAGGTGGGAAAAAGATATACCAAGCAAACAGCAACCAAAAAAAGCAGGCGTGGCAATATTAATTTCTGATAAAATAGACTTTAAGACAAAAACAGCCATAAAAGACAAGGAAGGACATTATGTAATGATTAAATGATCAACTGAACAAGAGGACATATCCAAAATAAATATCTATGCACCCAATGAAAGAGCCCAAATATACAAAAAGCAGACATTAACAAAATTGAAAAGACAATAGATGACTCCACAGTAACAATAGGACACTTTAATACACCACTTTCAATAAGAGATAGAATAACTGGAAAGAAACAAAAAAGATGCAGAACAATATGATCAACCAACTTGAACTTATAGAGCATTCCAGCCAATACCAGCACAATATACATTCATTTCCAGCACACATGGAGCATTCTCCAGGATAGGGATAGCCTATATGTTAGGATATAAAGCAAGCCTCAATAAATTTAAAAACACTGAAATACTGCAAAGCATCTTCTCAGGTCACAATGCTATAAAATTAGAAATCAATACTAGGAAGACCAATGGAAAAAGAGCAAACACATGGAAATTGAATATCACCCACCTTAAAAACAACTGGATAATAGAAAAAATAAAAAATAAAATTAAAAAAAATATTTGAATCAAATGAGAATGAAAATACAACATACTAAAATCTTTGGGACACAGCAAAAGAAATGATCAGAGGGCAATGTATAGTAATAG
>NW_006921698.1:1486566-1488130 GCF_000298275.1 Orycteropus afer afer | reverse complement strand
TCTATCCTGGAAGAAGTGCAGCCAGAATGCTCCTTGGAGGCGAGAATGGCCAGACTTCATCTCACATACTTTGGTCATGTCAGAAGCGACCATTCCCTGGAGAAGAATGTCATGCTTGGTAAGGTGGATTGTCTACAAAAAAAGGGGAAGGCCCTCAATGACATGGACTGACATTTTGGAAGCGGTGATAGGCTCAAGTACAGCAAGAATCATGGAGCTGGGTCAGGACCAGGTAGTGTTTCATTCTGTTGTCTGTAGGGTCGCTATTAGTCGGAGACAACTCGATGGCAC
Organism: Orycteropus afer afer; assembly: GCF_000298275.1. NCBI lineage: Eukaryota > Metazoa > Chordata > Mammalia > Tubulidentata > Orycteropodidae > Orycteropus > Orycteropus afer. The sequence continues at coordinate 1,487,839 of NW_006921698.1, read as the reverse complement.
CTAACAACAGCAATCATTAATATTATATGCAAGTAAAATCTTGCTGAAGATAATTCAAAAACAGTTGCAACAGTATATTGACAGAGAACTTCCAGAAATGCAAGCTGGATTCAGAACAGGTTGTAGAATGAGAGATATCATTGTTGATGTCAGATTGATATTGACTGAAAGCAAAGAATACCAGAAAGATGTTTGCTTGCATTTTATTGACTATGGAAAAACATTTGATTGTGTGGATCATAACAAATTATGGATAACATTGAGAAGAATAGGAATTCCAGAACACTTAATTGTACTCGTGAGGAACCTGTACATAGACCAGGAGGCTTCGTTCAAACAGAACAAGGAGATACCTTCATGGTTTAAAATCAGGACAGAAGTGCATCAGTGTTATATCCTTTCACCGTATGTATTCAGTCCGTATGCTGAACAAATAATCCAAGAAGCCAGACTATATAAAGAAGAATGCAATGCCTGGATTGGAGGAAGGCTCATTAACAACCTGCGATATTCAGGCAATATAATTTTGCTTGCCGAAAGTGAAGATGACTTAAAGCACTTACTGATAAAGATTAAAGACTACAGTCTGCAATATGGATTACACCTCAACATAAAGAAAACAAAAGTCTTCACTACTGGACCAATAAGCAGCATCACGATAATGGAGAAGAGAATGAAGTTGTCAAAGATTTCATTATTTGGGTCCACAATCAACACCAATGGAAGCAGCAGTCAAGAAATCAAACATGTCGCACTCGGCAAATCTGCTTGCTGCAAAAGACCTCTTTAAAGTGCTGGAGAGCAAAAATGTCTCTGAATTTTAAGGTGTGACTAACCTGAGCCCTGTTGTTTCCAATTGCCTTATATGCATGTGAAAGACAATGAATAAGGAAGACTGAAGGAGAGTTAATGCTTTTGAGCTGTGGTATTGTTGAAGAATACTGAAAGTCCCAGGGACTGCCAGAAGAACTAACAAATCTGTTTGGGAAGAAGTGCAGCTGGAACGCTCTTTGGAAGTTAGGATAGACAGACTTTGTCTCACCTACTTGGTCATTTTGTCAAATTGGACCATTCTCTGGAGAAGTATATCATATTTGGTAAAGTGGCGGGTCAGCAAAAAAGGGGGGCCCTCTACAGGATGGATTGACACAGTGGCTGCAACAATGGGCTCAGACATAGCAAGGATTGTGAGGCTTCTGCAGGACCAGGCAATGTTTCATTCTGTTTTACATAGGGTTACGGTGAGTTGGAGCCAGCTACATGGCACCTAACA
>NW_006921698.1:1479587-1486466 GCF_000298275.1 Orycteropus afer afer | reverse complement strand
CAAAAAAAAAAAAAAAAGAGTCAAAATCAACACCTTAACCCAACATCTCCAAAAATTAGAAAAGAGCAACAACAACAACAAAAAAGCCTACAGTCACTATGGGGAAAAAAACAAAAGATTCAAGCAGAAATAAATGTAACAGAATATAGAAAGACAAGAGAAACAATTAACAAGACTAGAAGTTTGTTCTTTGAAAAGATTAATAAAATCAACAAACTACTGACAAACTTAACAAAGGAAAAGAAGGAGAAGATGCAAATAACACAAATAAGAAATAAAAGGGGTGATGTAACTACAGACCCAAGAGAAATAAAAAAGTATATTATCAGAATACTATGAAGATCCAACAAATTAGAAAACTTAGAAGAAATGGATAGATTTCTAGAAACACATTACTTATCTAAACTAACACAGACTGAGGTAGAAAATCTGAAAAAAAAACACCATAACAAAAGAAGAAATTGAACAGGTCACAAAAAAAAAAAAATTGCCCACAAAAAAAAAATGTTTTGGCCCAGATGGTTTCACTGGAGAATTCTACCAATCATTCAGAGAAGAGGTGAAACAAATCCTACTCAAACTATTACAGAATACAGAAGAAAGGGATGGAATCCTCCCAAATACCTTTTATGAATCAAACATAACCTTGATAGCAGAAAGAGGCAAAGACACCACTAGACAGGGAATCTAGAGACTAATATCCCTCATGAATATAAATGCAAAAATCTTCAATGAAATTCTAGCCAATAGACTCCAACAATACATCAAAAAAATAATACATCATGATCAAGTGGGATTCATACCAGGTATGCAAGGATGGTTCAACATTAGAAAAGCAATCAATGCAATCTATCACATAAGTAAAATAAAGGAAAAGAACCACATGATCATATCAATTGATGCAGAAAAGGCATTTGATAAAATCCAACATCCATTCCTAATAAAAATTCCAGAAAAATAGGAATGTGGTGGTTATGTTTGCACATCAACTTGGCTGGATCTGGTTGAGTGACTGGGTATCTGGATGTAGTATTCCCCATGATGAGACTGGTAATCAACTCCATGGTGGAATCTACTGAGAGCAACTGAGTAGCTGCCTTTGGGTATGTGGTCTGCTTCCCATATATAAGAACAACTTTGGGAATGGTCTCCAGCTTATGGCACACTTGGACTCTGCATGTAGCTGTGTCATTGTTCAGCAGCCTGCATTCTCTGCTGACCTTGGGACTTACAATGGACTTAAATTAATTGTTTGCTGTGTGGTTTGGTAACATCAGGACTGTGCCATTTTATTTGTCAACCTTGGGCTTGTTAGCCTCAGCAGCCAGTAGCTGCCTATGTGAAGAGATGCCTCTAGCTTCAGTGGGCTGGGAGCAAGAGGCAGAGCTGAAGCCCAAGGTCAAGGGGCTTTCACACAGCCCCTAGAGTCTGGCACTTTGAACTTGGACGTAAGGCCTCTAAATTGTAAGAGAATAAACTCCTGTTTGTTAAGGCCATCCCATTTGTGGTATATTCCTGTCAGAGTGGCACTAGGTAACCAGAACAAGGAATATAAGGGAAATTCTTCAAACATAGAAAGGGCATATATGTGAAACCATCAATCAACATTATTCTCAATGGAGACTGAAACCATTCCCTTTACAAACGGGAAGGAGATTGGATGCCCTCTATCACAACTTCTACTCACCATTGTATTGGAAATACTAGCTAAGGCAATAAGGCAAAAAGGCGAAATCAAAAACATCCAAATTGGTGAGGAAGAAGTAAAACTATTCCTATTTGTAGATGATATGATCCTATACATAGAAAACCCAAGAGAGTCAGAAAGAAATTTACTGGCACTCATTGAAAGATTTAGCATAGGGGCAGCATACAAGACTAACATAAAAAAAAAAAAAATCAGTTAGATTCCTCTACACCAGCAAAGAGTTCTCTGAAAAGGAAATAAGGAAATCAATAGCATTAACAATAGCTATCAGAAAGATAAAAATACTTGGGAATAAGTCTCACCAGAAAGACAAACGATATATACAAAGAAAACTATAAAACAGTACTTTAAGAACCTGGAAGAGATCTACATAAATGGAAGAATATACCATGTTCATGGATAGGAAGATGGAACATTGTGAAAATGTCAATACTACAAAAAGCAATCTGCACATTGAGTGCAATCCTGGTCCAGATTCCATCAACACTCTCCAAAGACATGAAAAAAAAATCAGTAATTTTATATGGAAAGGAAAGAGATTTCAGATAAGCAAAGCACTATTGAAAAAGAACAAAGTAGGAAGTCTCACACTCCCAGATATAAAAACCTACTATACAGCCACTGTTGTCAAAACACCCTGGTATTGTTACAATGACAGAAACATAGACCAGTGGAAAAGAACTGAGAACTCAGAAATAGATCCATTGACCTATGGCCAGTTGATGTTTGAAAAAGGACCAAAATCCATTCAATGAGGAAGAGACAGTCTCTTTCACAAATGGTGCTGGCAAAATTGGATATACATTTGCAGAAAAATGAAATACGATCCATACCTCACACTATACACAAAAATAGACTCCAGATAGACCCCTACTTTACGGCTTAAATAGACTATCACACATAACTAGAGATGCAAAAACAGCAGAAGATAAACTAGATGATTGGGGCCTTCTGAAAATTAAATTCTTCATCAGAAGACTTCTCCAAAAGAATAAAAAAAGAACCTACAGAACAGGAAAACCATATTCACCAATGACTTATCAGATAAATGACTTATACTTAAAGTTCATAGAAAATTCCAACACCTCAACATCAAAAAAACAAACAATCCAATTGAAAAATGGGCAGAAGACATGAACATACACTTCATCAAAGAAGATATTCAGGCAGCCAACAAACACATGAAATATTCTCAATCAATTGCCATTAGAGAGATGCAAATCAAAACAACCATGAGATACCATCTCACCCCAGCATTAATAATAAAGTTCAACAAGACAGAAAATAACAAATGTTGGTGAAGATGTAGAGAGATTGGTACTCTCTTACACTGCTGGCAGGACTATGAAAGATACAACCACTGTGGAAATTGGTATGGTGATTCCTTAGAAAGTCGAATGTAGACATAGCATTTGACCCAGCAATCCCACTACTAAGTATATGTGCTAAAGATGTGAGAGGCAGAATACAAACAGATATATGCACACGCATATTCATGATGGCACTATTCACAATAGCAAACAGATGGAATCAACTTAAGTGCCAATCAAACAAGGAATGGATAAACAAACTGTGGTACATGGACACAATGGGATACTGTGCAACCCTAAAGAATAATATAGAATCTACAAAACACCACATAATATGAATGAACCTGGAGGAAATTATGCTGAGTGAAATAAGGTAATCAGAGAAGGACAAATACTATATTAGTCCGCTATTGTAAATAGTCAAGGAAAGGTTTATACATAGAAGGAAATTTTCTTTGTTGGTTACCAGGGATGAGAAGGGAGGAGAGAGAAAATTTCTAGATAGGTTGGAAAAAAAAAGAGATGGGGGAAGCTTTTGTTTCAGGGACGTTGAGTTTATGCTGAGAGGTGGTAGAATATTTTCAAAATGGATAGCAAAAATGGTGGCACAAATGAAAAATGTAATCAAGGTCCCTGAGCTATAAATGTGGAAGTTATGTTGGCAAATGTCTTATTGTATATGTTGTCGCAAAATAAAAGTGAAAAAAAGAAAATAGCATAAACACTAACATAGAAACCATGATGAACTTTAAAAATCAGATAATATTCTATGCTAATATACTGATATATATCTGTCAAAATAATGTCAATATTCTTTCATGAACATTATTATGTTGAATAATATAGGGTAAGTGTTGATATTTATGTTTCAAATACCAGCAGGATCACTCATAGTGGACAGGCTTCAGCAGAATTTCCAGACTAAGACAGACTCAGAAGAAGGATGGGCCCAGTGAAAACCATTATGAATAGCAGTGAAACACTGTCTGAGGTATTACTGGAACACTTTATGAATAGCTGAAGCACCGTCCACTACAGTGATTAAATGAGGCCCTCAGGTCGGGAAGTAGTCAAGACGACTGGGGAAGAGCTGCCTTCTCAAAGTACAGTCAACATTAATGATGTGGATGGAGTAAAGGTTTCAGGACCTCCATTTGACTATGTGGCATAACATAGTCATGTGAAAAGTGGGAAGAAACAGCTGCAAACATCCATTAATAATCAGAACATGGAATGTACAAAGTGTGAATCTAGGAAATTTGAAACTTGTCAAAAATGAAATGGAATGCATAAAGACCTATATCCTAGGCATTAGTAAGCTGAAATGGACTGGTTTGGGCTGTTTTGAATCAGAAACCATATGATCTACGATGCAGGGAATAAGAAATTGAAGAGGAATGACCTGGCATTCATCATCACAAAGAATGTTTCAAGATGTACCTGAAGTACAATGCTGTCAGTGATAGGAAACTATCCATACACCTATAAGGAAGACCAATTAATACTACTACTATTCAAATTTATGCACTAAACACCAAAGCCAAAGATGAGGAAATTGAAGATTTTTACCAATTTCTGCAGTCTGAAACAGACCAAATATGTAATCAAGATTTGCTCATTATTACTGGTGATTAGAATACAAAAATTGGAAAATATGGTCTTGGTGATTGAAATAATGTTGGAAATCATATGACAGACTTTTGCAACACCAAAGTATTTATTGCAAATACCTTTTTTCAACAACATAAATGGTGTCTATACACATGGATTTTGCCAGATGGAATACACAGGAATCAGATTGACTACATCTATGGAAAGAGATGATGGAGAAGCTCAATATCTTCAGCCAAAAGAAGACCAGGAGCTGACTGTGAAACAGACCATCATCTGTTCATGTGCAAATTTGAAGCTGAAGACAATTAATACAAGGCCAACAGAGCCAAAATATGACCTTGACTATATCCTTCCTGAATTTAGAGATCATTTAAAGAATAGGTTTGAAACAGTGAACACCAGTGACTAAAAACTAGAAGAATTGTGGGACAACATCAAGAACATTATACATGAAGAAAGAAAAAGGTCATTAAATAGATAAAAGGAAGAAAAGACAAAAACAGATGTCAGAAGAGACTCTGAAACTTGCTCTTGTGCAGAGAGTAGGCAAATGGAAGAAATGACTAGATAAAAGAGCTGAACCAGATTTCAAAGAGCAACTCAAGAAGACAAAGTTAATTATTATAATGAAATATGCAAAGACTTGGAGTTGGAAAACCAAAAGGGAAGAATGTACTCAGCATTTCTCAAGCTGAAAGAACTGAAGAAAAAATTCAAGCCTCCAATTGCAATGTTGAAAGATTCTATGGGCAAAATACTGACTGATTCAGGAAACATCAAAAGAAATGGAAGGAATACACAGAGTCACTGTACCAAAAAGAATTGGTTGATGTTCATCCATTTCAGGAGGTGGCATAAGATCAAGAACCAATGGTATTGAAGGAAGAAGTCAAAGTTTCACTGAAGGAATTGGTGAAAAATGAGGCTCCAAGAATTGACAGAATACCCATTGAGATGTTTCAACAAACAGATAGTGTGCTGAAGGCATTTAGTTGTCTATGTCAAGAGATTTGGAAGACAGCTACCTGGCCAACTGACTGGAAGAGAGCCATATTTGTATCCATTCCAAAGAAAGGTGATCTTACAGAATGTGGAAATTATCAAACAATATCATTAATATGTATATATAATATAAAAAGGGAAGGAGAAGGAGTGGCCTTGGGGACCTCAGGAGTGGAAGGATATCCAGATAAAAAGGGGTGGGAGGGAAGGCTAGGCCCCAAGCCCCCTAGAGTCAGGAAAGGGAGGGAGCAGGAGTGGCCTCAGGTACTTCAGGAGCAGCAGGATATCCAGGTAAAAGGAGTGGGCAGCAAAGCAGGCCCCAAGCCCCCTAGAGGCAGGAAAAGGAGGGAGTGGCTGGAGACCACAGAGTGGTAGGTTCCAGGTAGGGATTAGGTAAGGGGAGGTCACAGAGGTTTCCAACAGCTAAGGGAGACAAATTTGTCTGTCAGTTTGTCATTCTGTGACGCCTGTATGTTGTTGTGAGATTTGAGGCTGTGCCACTGGTGTTTCAGATGCCAACAGAGTTACACATGGTGCACAGGTTTCAACACAGCTTACAGACTATGACAGACTAGGAAGAAGGAGGAGGCCATACACTTCTCAAAAATTGGCCGGGGAAAACGTTATGAATAGCAGAGAAACACTGTCTGATACATTACTGGGCAACTTAATGAATAGCTTGGAAACATTGTCAACACAGTGCAGGAAGACAAGCCCCTTCGGTCAGAAGGCACTCCATATAGGACTGGGAAAGAGCTGCCTCATGAGAGTAGACACATCCTTAATGATATGGATAAAGTAAGTCTTTCAGGACCTCCATGTGCTGATGTAGCATGACTCAAAATGAGGAGAAACAGCTGCAAACATCCATTAACCATTAGAACATGGAATGTATGAGGCATGAATCTAGGAAAATTGGAAGTTGTAAAAAATGAAATAGAACACATAAAGATTGATGTCCTAGGTATTAGTGAGCTGAAATGGACAGGTTTTGGGCATTTTGAATCAGACAACCATATGACCTACTATGCCAGGAATGATAAATTGAGGAGGAATGGCATGACATTCATCATCACAAAGGATGTTTCAAGATCTGTCCTGAAGTACAATGCTGTCGGTGGTAGGATAATATCCACACATCTACAAGGAAGATCCATTAATACTACTATTATTCAAATTTATGCACCAACCACCAAAGCCAAAGATGAGGAAATTAAAGATGTTTATCAACTTCTGCAGTCTGAA
>NW_006921698.1:1477577-1478747 GCF_000298275.1 Orycteropus afer afer | reverse complement strand
GTATTGAAGGAAGAAGTCAAAGCTGCACTGAAGGAATAGGCAAAGAACAAGACTCCAGGAATTGATGGAATACCCATTGAGATGTTTCAACAAACGGATGTCCTGCTGGAGGCACTCACTCAGTTATGCCAAGAGATTTGGAAGACAGCTACCTGGCCAACTGACTGGAAGAGATCCAGATTTATACCCATTCCAAAGAAAGCTAATCCCACAGAATGTGGAAATTATAGAACAATATCATTAATATCACATGCAAGTAAAATCTTACTGAAGAAAATTCAAAAATGGTTGCAGCAGTATATTGGCAGAGAACTTCCAGAAATACAAGCTGGTTTCAGAAGAGGACGTGGAATGAGGGATATCATTGCTGATGTCAGATGGATCTTGGTTCAAAGCACAGAATACCAGAAATATGTTTACTTGTTTTTATTGACTATGCAATAGCATTTGATTGTGTGGATCATAACAAATTGTGGATAACTTTGAAAAGAATGGGAATTCCAGATACCTGATTGTACTCATAAGGAACATGTACATGGTCCTGGAGGCTGTCGTTCAAACATAAAAAGGGAACACTGCATGGTTTAGAATCAAGAAGAGAGTGTATCAGGGTTGTGTCCTTTCACATACTTATTCAATCTGTACGCTGAGCAAATAATCTGAGAAGATGGACTATATGAAGAAGAATGTGGCATCAGGATTGGAGGAAGACTCATTAACAACCTGTGATATGCTGACAAAACAACTTTGCTTCCTGAAATTGAGGATGACTTGAAGATTGAAGAATACACTCTGCAGTATGAATTACGTCTCAATATAAAGAAAACAAAAATCCTCACAACTGGACCTATAAGCAATATGACAATAACTGGAGAAAAGATTGAAATTGTCAAAGACTTCACATTGTTTGATTCTACAATCAATGCCAGTGGAAGCAACAGTCAGGACATCAGACGATGTATAGCACTGGGCAAATCAGCTGCAAAGGACCTCTTTCAAGTGATGAAGAGCAAAGATGTCTCCTTTAGGACTAAGGTGCTCCTGACACAAGCTATTGTATTTTCAATTGTCTCATATGCATGTGAGGAGCTCTGGTAGCATAGTGTCTAAGGCACTTGACTGCTAACCAGAAGGCTGGCGGTTCAAACCCACCAGCCACTCCTTGCAAAG
>NW_006921698.1:1456257-1475580 GCF_000298275.1 Orycteropus afer afer | reverse complement strand
TTCCTAAGAGTGGCTGGAGGGTTTGAACCGCCAGCCTTCTGTTAGCAGTCAAGTGCCTTAGGCACTATGGCACCATCAGATATATCTGATACACAGAGGAAAATGCCCATCATTCATTGTAAAAACTTTAAAAATTTTGATTTTAGTGTCCTCCCTTCTTTCTTTCTGCAACACTACTTCCTTTCATTAGTTTTTCACAGCCTATAGTTTCAGTTTATTCTCATCAGTGTCATGAAGACTGATTTATTCCTACGACAGAATTCACTTTTAAAAGAAAAGAAGACCAGAAGAATAAACATTTGATAGCAGAATTTTTCCCCTTGGAGTACACAGTTGTGGGTTTGGGTACCCATCTTTGTCTCTCAAATTTTATAGATTGTCTCTTAGTATGTCAACGAATATTCTTTGGTTTAGATAGATAGAGAGATAGACAGACAGATAAATAAATAGATTTTTTTTCCCAACCTATCTAGGAATTTTAGTTACATGGTACTATATCCAGTTGGATATTTATGGTCTTCATAAACACTCTACAATCATGGTCATGATAATTTTAATTCATGTGTTAAATTTACCTTAGATTACTTTATAATAGCCAAGAATACTCTCTTCCCAAATGGTTGCTGCTCAAGTCACTAAAGTTATCTCATGAAATCTAGACAAGAAACAAACTTTACATCCAGCTTGTCACTACTAGTACCCCCATAAAGATTTTGTTTGATGTTTTGTTCTTTGATCATCAAAAAAAAGAATACACAATCTTTTCTAGTGCATATCGTTCTCCAAAATAGACCACATGTTAGGCCACAAATCAAGCCTCGATAAATTTAAAAATATCAAAATTTTACCAAGCATCTTCTCAGATCACAGCACTATAAAATCAGAAGTCAACAATAAAAAAAACAGGGGAGAAAAAGAACAAACATGAAAACTGAATAACACACTGCTCAAGAACCACTGGGTAACAGAAGAAAGTGTGAAATAAAAAAAAATTCTCATAGGTTTACTCTCAGGCAAATAATAGACAAGATTTCAAGCTGAACAGCTACACTGGGGGATGTACTCCTTAGAACAATCCACCATGGGAGAGGAGATGGGCAGCATTTTCACAGGGAGAAAGGTAGGGAGACAAGAATGTATAGGCAAGAAGGACACAGGTAAAGGATAACCACAATGACAGGGAAGAAGTGGGAGGTGAGATGTTACACTATGAGGAATATAACAGTGTCACAAAACAAAATGTGTATGAACTGTTGAGTGTAAAAGGAATCTGCTCTGTAAAATTTCACCAAAATTACAATAAACAGTTTTTGTCTTTTTTTCCTCTATCACCATTAGCATAAACCCAGTACCCCACAAACAAAAGCTCCCCTTTTCCCCCTCCCTCCTACTCCTGATAACAACGAATATTCTTTGGTTTACTTAGATAGATAGACAGATAGATAGATAGACAGATAGACAGATAGATAGATTTTTTTTCCAACCTATCTAAAAATTTTAGGAGGAGGTCTGGTGGCCTAGTGTCTAAGGCATTTGACTGCTAACCAGAAAGCTGGTGGTTCAAACCCACTAGACACTCCTCAGAAGGAAGGTTGGACAATCTACTTCTGTATGGATACCACCTGGGAAACCCAAGGAGGGGTCGCTATGAGTCAGATCTGACTCAATGGCAGTGGGTTGGGTTGGGTTGGTTTATCTAGGAATTTAGTCTCCCCTCCCCTCCCTGGTAACCAACAAAGAAAATTTCCTTCCATTTATAAACTTTTTACAATAGTAGTGTAATACAATATTTGTCCTTTTGTGATTGACTTATTTCATTCAGCATGATGTCCTCTATATTCATCCATGTTATGCAGTGTTTTGCAGATTCTATATTACTCTTTAGGGTTGCATAGTATTCCCTTGTGTGTATGTACCACAGTTCATCTATCCATTCCTCAGTTGATGGGCATTTAGGTTGTTTCTATCTCTTTGCTATTGTGAACAGTGCTGTGGTGAACATGGCTGTGCATATATCTATTCCTGTTCTGTCTCTCTCTTTTTTAAGATATATATTTAGTAGTGGGATTGCTGGATCAAATGGCATTTTCTATTTCCAACTTTTTAAAGAATCACCATGCCTGTTTCCACAGTCCCACCAGCAGTGTATGAGTCCCAATGTCTTCACATCCTCACCAGCATTGGTTCTTTTCTTTCTTGATGTCTCTTTGTGTCCTGCCTCTCACTTCTTTAAGATATATATATAGTAGTGGGATTGATGGGTCAAATGGAATTTCTATTTCCAACTTTTTAAGGAATCACCATACCAATTTCCACAGTGGTTGAATCATTGTACAGTCCCAGCAGCAGTGTATGAAAGTACCAATCTCTCTACATCCTCACCAACATTTATTATTTTCTGTCTTGCTGAACTTTGCTACTAATGCTGGGGTGAGATGATATCTCATGGTTGTTTTGATTCGCATCTCTCTGATGGCTAAAGATTGCGAACATTTCTTCATGAGTTTGTTGGCTGCCAGAATATCTTCTTTGGTGAATTGTCTGTTCATACCTTCTGTCCATTTTTTTTCAGTTGGATTGTTTGTGTTTTTGATGTTGAGGTGTTGGAGTTTTCTACAAATTTTAGATATAAGTCATTTGTCCAATGTCATTGCTGAATACTTTATTCCCACTCTGTAGGTTCTCTTTTTATTCTTTTGAAGAAGTCTGCTGCTATATATAAGAATTTAATTTTTAGAAGGTCCCAATTATCTAGTTTATCTCCTGCTGTTTTTGCATCTTGGGTTATGTGTGATAGTCTATTATGGTAAAAATAGACCATAAAGGAGGGTCCCTAAGTTTGCCCCTATCTTTTCTTTGATGAACTTTATAGCTTTAAGTTTCATATTTAAGACTTTGATTCCTCTGGAGTTAGTTTTTTGTGTATGGTTTGAGGTACGGATATATTTTCATTTTTATGCAAATGGATATCCAGTTTTGCCAGGACTATTTGTGAAAGAGACCATCTATTCCCCATTTACTGGGTTTTAGCCCTTTACCAAAGATCACCTGACCATAGGTTGTTGGATTGATTTCTGGGTTCTCAATTCTGCTCCATTGGTCTATGTGTCTGTTGTACCAATACCAGGCTGTTTGGAAAACCGTGGCTGTGTAGTAGGTTTTGATATGTGATCTGGGAGTGTGAGACCTCCTACTCTGTTATCCTTCTTCAACAATAAAAAGTAAAAAACCTTCTTACTTATCAAGAAAAAAGACAATTTTTAGATATTATGTTACTGTATTTAGCTATTGATCATTCTGTTCTCCTTGAACATCTCGTCTCTTTAATTTGTTACTTGCAATTATACTCAATTACATTGATTCATACTATTTTTGTTTTGTTTTGTTTTGTTTTATAGACTTCCTTTCTTATGTTTCCACTTTAATCAGTGCTATGCTGGAACCAAGGAGCTCTGGTGGCACAATGGTTAAAACATTTGGGAACTAACCAAAAGGTCAATGGTTTGAACCCACCAGCCACTCCATGGGAGAAAGATGAGAAAGTTTGCTTCTATAAAGATTTACAGCCTTAAAAACCATATGGGGCAGTTCTACTCTGTTCTATTGTGTTGCTACGAGATGGAATTGACTCAACATAGTAGGGTTTTTTTTTGTTTTCTCTTTTTTTGTGCTGGAGTTAATTTATACTGTACAGTTTTCAGGAATTTTGCAAGACAAATTTTAAATACTGTCATTATTAAAATTTATGTAAACTTATAATTAAATCACTTGTATTAAAAATGTAATATTCACAATGCTTTATGAATTCTAATTATGCAATGATTGAAAAATTAGCAAATTATATGTCTTATAATATACGAGAGATACTAGCCCTATTTTATTGTTCCAATTATCTATTGATGAGTAATAGCCCAATCAAACACCTTAGTGGCATACAAGAACTGTTTCATTATTCTCCAGACTCTATGGGTCAGGAAATTAGAAAGGGCACAGAAGGAATAGCTTCTCAGTGTTGTGAGGTATATGAGGTCCTGCTAAAAAGGCAGGGAGGCCACATGTTCTGACCTCCTCTAACCCCACAAGAAGAAGACAGAGTCACCATCAATAGCCCAAGGCCTGTTACTGCAAGGCCAGACATGCTGCCTCCCTTTAGCCCTCTCACCAACCGTTCCTCCCAAAGCATCCACCACCTCTCTCCTGGGTTCCATAAGTCACTGCAGTGGCCACACAGAACTCACAGATTATGGGGTTTATTAGGGAAGCACCAGGCTACAATTCAAGTTCAGGAAAAAGGCTACGTCTCTCTCCCAGCCCACTGTCTCTCAGCCAACAGTCTCTCACAGTGTCTCTCCCAGCAATGCGTGTCCCCTGGTGTCTCTCTCAGTAATACGTGTCTCTTGCATCTCTTTCCCAGCAGCACATGTCTCTCAGGAGCATGTCCTTCCTCAGCCAGCAGTCAGAGAGAGTTCTGCCTCTAGGAAGCCTCCTTTTGAACCCGGCAGAGTGGCCAAACCAACCAATCATAACATCAGAATTCTAAACACCTGAGAGAGAGCAGGAACCTCCTAGAACATGGTTTTCTGTCACTCCCAACAGAAACAACCCAGGTGGACAACTTTAGCAATCAGGAACTCCTCAGCTGCTGATGGCAAATTCCACCTCAGAGTTTACAAAGACTTATGGGTAGAAAAGCCACACTAAGTAATTTACCACACCACAGGCCCCAAATGGGATGACTCAAATAATCAAGACTAGAATTATCTGAAATAATCTTCACATATATGTTGGCTGGGTAACACTTTCTGTTGGTTGGGATCTCACTTAAGATTGATAACCAGAACAGCTACAAGTATCCTCTCCATATAATATGGGCTTCATTGCACCATGGAGGCTGGACTCCAAGAATAAGCATCTCAAGATGACTAAGCAGAAGTTACATTATCTTTAATGACCTCTCCTTGATCAATTATATATATCAATTAGTCACAGCTCTACTCATATTCAAAAGGAGAAAACATAAACCCTATCCTTCAATGAAGCAGTGTTAAAGTTATATCACAAGAACATGTAGAAAGGGAGATCTCATTGTGACTATCTTGGAAATACACTGTGACATTTAGTAAGATAGAGATAGGAAGCTTTTGAAGGGCTTTGAAAAGTAGATGCATGCAGTCAAGCTGGGCATTTCCTGGCTTTTGGTTTTCATCAGAGAAGCTCTGGTAACACAGTGCCTAAGGCTTTTGATTGCTAACCATAAGATTTGTGGATAATACTCACCAGCCACTCCACAAAAGTAAGACTGGGCAATCTACTTCCACAAAGATTTACTGCCTCAGAAACCCTATAGGGGTGGCTATGAGTTGGAATTAACTCTATTGCAATTTTTTTTATTTTTTATTTTTTTACTTATTTATTTGGCTTTCTCAGGAGTCCCTGTGTAATGCAAACAGTTAATGCTCTCAGCTGGTAACCAAAAGATTGGAGGTTGACTTAATTCAGGAGAAAGGCCTGGCAATCTTCTTCCAAAAGATCACAGCCACTGAACACCTTATGGAACACAGTTCTACTCTGACACATATATAGTTTCTATGAGTCAGAATCAACTCTGCAGAAACTGTTTCATCCTGATATAACACACACAAGATGTACACTCTCAGACAGGTTAACTTCTCTATGTATCAGTTTCTTCCTCAGCTTATAAAAAAGTCTGCAAGCTTGCTCTGAAGATTCAATAAATTAATATTTGTAAAATACACAGAAGAATGTCTCAAACATTATAAACATTAAAATCTAGCAAATTAAAAACAAACAAAATTACATTAACATCTCCAATTCAGGTAGCAAAAAAAAACTGATAAATAGAGTTTGTGTTTTTAATCCCTGGACATTAGCCATTTATTTTCTCTGGGCATACCACTTGCTGGGCATACATACTGAGCATCCTGATATTGCAAAGTGTCATTAGTAGCTAGCTAATTTTACAAGAACCTTCCCATAGCTGGAATTTCGTAGTTAATGAGTGAGCTAAGACTCTCCCAGGGATAGAAAGCATAGAAATAGTTAAACAGAATGTAGCTGTGTCTAGTCTGATTCATAAGTATGCATGCAGAAGTAAGAGGGAGATCATCTATTTATTCTCCTCTAAGGCAGTGACAAGAATTCTCTACCAGTGAATTTGCAATTAAAGCCCTCTCTATCCCAGGCACACATATTCAGCTTTATCTGCTGTCTGCACTCTGCCCATTACATAAACCTTGTGGAAATAAATGACATTCCCTTGTGTCACCATTTCTACCACATAAATTGTCATTTTAAATGGCAAGAGATTAAGGAACCTCTGAATAGTGAATTTTCTGATATTTCCAGAGTAAATAAATTGCAGTGAGAAAAATTAACTTCCTCTATCAAAGGAATGTTATCAGTAATCCAGCCTAAATTGAGAGCAATGGCATCCATGGAGCCACACACAAACATTACATAATATGTTTAGGATTAAAAGCCCTAGAAGCTAATGTTTGGCACAAACATCTATTGTCAAAAGGGAAAGGAAGGAGTTTCATCTCAGTGATATATAACAATGGAACTGAGGTACAGCCATTAGGAGGAAAAATAATATTGTTTTAAAAAATGTTTCCTTTATGCATTGGATATGCAATAGGAAATAAAAGGAAAATATCATTTTTTTTAGCAAAAATATACACACTCTCAAAAAATACTCATTCCCTTTAAAAAATGAAGATATGTTAGATATGTATAATGAGCCATGCACTCACGAGATACTGTGAGTGCAATGGTGAGCAAAACTACATAGTCGATACCTTCTTGGAGTCCACAGTCCAATAAGAGAGACACTTGATAACCAAATAATCAAGTAAATGATCAGAAAATTGTAGATCTGGTCAATATTAATAGGTACATTTAATAGGGGCATTTGGTCTAATGAGGGATATTAGGGAGCTAAGTAAAGATTAATTAGGGAAACACTGGTTGTGGAAAGTTGGATGCTCTGGAAGTTAAAGGCATGGTCAAAAGTCTTAGGGCTGGAGGAAGTTTCTGTGTGCCTGGGAACTGGTACTGTCAATGTACTTGGACTTCCTAGAGGGAGGGCAAGTGTGAGACCAGATGACACTGAGCAGCGGGGAAGGGCAAGATTGTACAGTTATTTGCCATTTATACCTTTAATTTTTATAACGAAATACTTCTTCAGTGACAGTGAAATCAGCAACGTGTTTTGGAACAGTATTTCCCCAGAAACTGAAGTCAGTGCAATTTTTTTTTTTTTTTTTTTTTCCCTTATCTGAAAATAATTGGAAGTCTTTAAACTGTTTTTAGCAAAAGAGATTACATTTTTCAAGTTTGAATTTTAAGAATTCTTCCTAGCTCCATAGTGGTTAGGCAGCAGAGAACAATAGGTGATGTGGGAGACCTGTCAAAAGATTATTATCAATGTAAGAAGTAATTTAAACTAGTATTTTTGCAGTTGAAATGGAGGCATAGACTCAGAAATACATTATCTTTCCCTAACACTTATTTCCAAAGATACCAGAAAAAGTTAAAGACATTATACACTCTGTCCTTTCTGTGGACATTGGTTACAGCTAATGTCCAATGCCCTCTTAACAGCTCTCAGATTTATGTCTTTGCTCATACCTTCATCAGCTATAACCTGAAATGATGTGAGTTTCTTCTGATTTTATATATTATGTCAAGGATGAAACTTGAGGCAAGAAGGGGAGGGGCAGTGTCACAAACCAATAGAGCAGTTCTCCAAATTACTGGGCCTTTGCATAATGGGAACAGCACATCTTACTGATAGATCCAGGTCTACTGTCCAATCAAGTAAAAGCAATAATGAAGAAGAAAGAAAGCAAGCATTTGAATCAAAAGTAAAAATGTGTGGAGCAGTTTACAAAAGTAAGTTCACAAATCGAGACTTTTAAGTCTAAGAAATTGAAGCACAACTCATTGGCTCATTTAGAAAAGGGATTTATTATTATTATTGTATGAATATAGACCCACAATAATGCCCATGAAAGCAGTACTCAGACATAAAACAATGTGTTTTATTGGAGAAATTTACTGCAAAAGACCTCTTTAAAATGTTAAAAAGCAAAGATCTCACCTGGAGGACTACAGGGTACCTGACCCAAATCATGATATTTTCAATTGCCTCATACACATGCAAAAGCTGGACAATAATTAAGGAAGAATGGAGAATTTATGAATTTGAATTCTGGTGTTGGTGATGAATATTAAATATGGCATGGACTGGCAGAAGAACAAACAAATCTATCTTGGGAGAAGTACAACTATAATACTCCCTATAAGCAATGTTGGCGAGACTTTGTCTCACATACTTTGGACATGTTATCAAGAGGGATCAGTCCCTGGAAAAGGACTGATGGTTGGTAAAGTAGAGCATCAGTGAAAAAGTGGAAGACCATCAACTAGGTGGATTGACACAGTGCCTGCAACAGTGATCTGAAGCATAGCAGTATTAATGCGAATGGCATAAGACTGGGCAGTGTTTCATTCTGTTATGCATAGGGTCACTTTGAGTCAGAACAGACTTGAAAGAACCTAATATCAACGTCAAAGACTATGAATAACACAACATTTTCCAATTCAATATTTTTGGTATGTACAAGTCAGTGACATCCCATAACTAGATGAACTTAAAATATGGCTCTATCAAAGTTGTCAAATTGTGTATTCAGAATTCATCTCTCTCCAACTCTTTTCTCTGCTTTCTTCTATATTGGCATTAATCTGAGAAGGCTTTTCCACACAAGATGTGAAAGATAACTAACAGCAGATGAAGATTTAAATTGTATTACGGAAACTCAGACAAAAAGAGAGCATTTCTTTCCTGATAATTCTGGCAAATTCCTAAGACTGGTTTTCCTTGGGGTGGCTTGGGTCACATGACCATCCTTAAATCAATTGCCATGAATCTTATTGACCAGACTTGTTGGCCCTACCTGCACTACATAAATTGAGAGTGAAGGAGTAGTGGATATTCAATAAATTATATTGAGGGCTCCTCTACCCAGTAAAAGGAAATCTAGCCAAGCCAAGCCAATTTGTATCTATTACAAAAAGGTGTAAATTAATCAACTGATGGTAGAACTATAGTTTTGGTTTTTTTGTTGTTGTTGCTGTCATTGCTGTTACTCTTCTTTTGTTTCTTTGTTTATTGTTTGTTTATAAAACATATTTGTTTATAAGTGGAAAGGTAACCTGATATTTTTGAGGTAATGCCAATATTCAAGGAAATGAAATGGCCATCTAACTAATTAATATTCCTCTCTCTACCTAAGACATCCTCTCTTCATGCAGAGCTATATTATAAAACAAAGATTTGATTATATCACTCCCATACTTAACCCACTCCATGGCATGTAAATCTTCTAATAACCAAATCTAGTGTGACACTAGTGCAAATTTTGTCTGGCAAAAATAGAATTATCTTCTAGATTTCAAATGAATGCTCTTTATTATATGTATACAATATTATTCCCCTTATCTGAACTGATATTTCCTTTTTTCTCTATTTTGACTACTCATTGTAAAGGTTGATTGTAGTAATCCATGTTGATTTTCTATCTCAATGTACTTACATTAGACATAAAAGCTACAGAAGTTTGGTAGAAATTCATTTTTAGGAAATCAGTTAAAATTAATAGTTGAGTGAATTACAAGAGACTATCTTGACATAGTAGTCTTCTTCAAACTCTGATGTGTTCTTTTCTTAGTATGCATATTTAGGTGTAACCAGATAATTCCAAACCGTAGAACATTAGAATCCAGGAGAACCCTGGCTTAGTCTATCAAGTACTACTCACACACCCAGACACTGTTTTCTCCTAAGGCAAAACATGAAAGTAATCTCAAATAATGCTTAATTTGACTTAACTTTATCTTTGTCAGAAATAAAAAAAAAATAATAGCTTAACTTTTGTTTTGTCAATCATCGTTTCTTACTTCATCCTTCTTAGAATCCAGTAATATCCTTTATTGTTGCTACTAGTAATAAATACCTCTTTTTGAAGGTTTTTTATAACCCCATTTATCCAGGAAGTATTAGAAATAACCTAACTCTGCACAGAGCTCCCAGTTCAGACATTTATAACATAATTGTATTAGATCCCTAGGGATGCAATAATAAATTACCACAAACTCAGTAGCAAAAACAATAGAAATTTGGTGGGTGTTCCAGTAAGATTGTGGAATAGGCAGACGAACTACACAGACCTTATTTAACAAAGAAAAGGGGAATCAATTAACACTGATACGGAAGATGAGCCTGGAGCCCTGAGCTTTGAAAGGAAGGATACAGAAGTGGACTAAATTTCAACTAGTAGAAGAACCTGCATGAAAGCACCAAAAAAGGAAACATACAGAGCTCTGGTCTGTCAGCAATCCTGACGACACAGACAGCTTGGATATTGCCAAGGTGTGTTAGGACCTAAGAATTAACCTAAAAGTTGGTCCTGTTAGCCAGGGGCTGCATGGAGGACTGCACTGGTGGCTGGTTAATAAAAGGGGAAGCAGTGAAGAATGGGACAGGCTGAGCTATGAAGTTTTGAGTGTCCAGAGGGAGCAGCCATTTTGAATGTTTACAAGAAGTTCTACCATTTTGGATATTTATACCGACAGCATTCTTGCAGCTTCCAGGCACCTCAGATTCCAGGCACCTAAGAACAGGCTCCACTTGCTGGGAACTGCAAGGACGTTCCAGACACAAATAACTGGAAGGGTGCAATATTCCCCTTGTTAGTCTTATACCCCACAACAACTTGGTGGATGGAGGTGTGGCCATCACTCACACCCACTCACTTCTAGGTCGGTAGGAATTCCATCCCAGTCTATGTTCTCTGATGGAGCCTGGGTGCCCTGCCTGCCCTGTGCAGATTTTTTTTCCTTTTGTTTTAGTTAGTTTGTTTTAGTCTTTTTAAATATATTATTTATTTCTCTGTCTTCTTATTTCATCCTTTTTATTATCATTCTTGATTCTTCCCTTCCCAAGTTCTAGTTTTCAGCTTTTTCTTTTTTCCCTGTTCCTGCTTCCCATTTTTTTTTTTCTTTCTTGTGGCTCTCACCATTCCTTATTTTTCCTTTTGCATTTTTCCCATTTTTTTCTTCATTATTCTCTTACTCTACCTCTTTTCTCTTATTGCACCATCCCCAGATATTGTGGATTATTTTATTTCCTTTTCCCCCCCTTTTCAATGCATATTTCTTTTAGCTTTTTAAAGTATATCTTTAAATAATTTCTCTCATTTATTCCCTTTCCTCACCTATTCCTCCCCCCACTTCTCTTTTTGGTCATTGTTCCTATGCTTGTGAGCTGTGTTTTTTGTCTGCTTGCTATTACTTTTTTGATGGTTTTTCTATTGTTGTTTTTGTCTGATTGGGAGACAGCAGCTGTGCCCATATGACACAACCACACCTGTGCCTCCTGCAGTTCCACTTACTGAGTAAAAGCCACCACTTCCTTCTCTACCAAAAGGCCAACAATAAACAACAACCAAGAAGACCCTGACTCACTGCTCACTGCTCTTCACAAACAGTTAACAGAGGTCTGTGCAACCACTCTCATTATCTATCACAACCACCAGGAGACAGGTGGTGAGTGCATATGTGCGCCAACTAGTGAATAGAGGAACACAGTACCCCTTCCCCCCCCAAAAAAAAAAAACAGAAAAGAAAAATCTTGGGAAAATTGCTCCAGCATACAAGCACCAGTTAAATATAAAAACAACAACATCACAAAGTCTCAGAGACAAAAGACCATCACAGTCCACACAAAGAAGCAAGGTAAAGTGGTAGAAACAAGGCAGCAGGATACAGACCCAGAACACATAAGGGGAAGAAGCAGCATTGGAACTCCCTGATAAGAAATTCAAAATAATTATACTTAATTACCTTCAAAGGGCTAAAAGACAGATCAAGGGGAAACACTGACAAAATTAAGGAAAACAAAGACAAAACCCTAGGACAATTTTGGAGTAAGATACAAGAACAAAATGACAAAATAAATGAAAAAATTAGAAATGATACAAAATGTACAGATAGAAATCCAGAAGATAAATACTAAATTATCAGAATTAAATAACACACTGAAAGGGCAAAGGAATAGAATGGAATAAATGGAAGGCAGAATTAATGAGGTTGAAGTCAAATACCTGAATACTTGATTGGAAAGGGATCAATCAGCAAAAAGATCAAAACAAAATGAGGAAAGCCTAAGATTCATGTGGGATATCATCAAAAGGAATAACCTACAAGTAATCAGAATTCCAGAACAGAGAGAGAAAAAGAAAACCACTGAGAAAATGGTCCAAGATTTATTGGAGAAATTCCCCAGTATAATGAAAGATAAGAATATATCCATTCAGGAAGTCCAACGAGCCTCAAAAGGATAGACCCCAAAAGAAAATCACCAAGAAATATCAACATCATACTCACCAAAACCAAGACAAAGAAAGAATCCTGAAAGCAGCACAGGAAAAATGAAGAGTTACCTACAAAGGACAACCAATAAGAATGAGCTCTGATTTCTCAGCCATGCAGGTGAGAAGGCAATGGGATGGTATATATAAAATCTTGATAAAGAAAAATTTCCAACCATGAATTATATACCCAATAAAAGTATCCCTCAAATATGATGGTGAAATTAAGAGATTTTCAGATAAACAGAAATTAAGGGAATTTGTTAAAACCAGACAGAGAACCAATAATAAACAACAACTGACCATTAATACAGAAGATGACATAACCCAGAAACCAACAAAGCAATGGAAGTATCCAAAGTAAAATAAGCTTATAAGATTGTAAACAAGGAACCAGAGACATCAATTGGCAAATGAGGACAACTATAAACCAAAGAGAGGGAAAAAAATAGTGTAGTTACAGAAATTCTAAATGGTGAGGAATTCAAGGGAGTTGCAAGATAGAATGGACTGTTTGAAATTTGGTGAGAAAATTATAAATCACAGGGTAACCTCAAAGAAAAATGAGAGACCTTCACATCACAATAAAAAAGAGGGCAAGTGCAAATATTTAGCAAATACTAAAAGAACAGCAATGAATGAAATGATAACATGATTCTTAAGATGAGCTCAGTACAGAAAATTATATGGAACAAAGAAACCATCAACACCACAAAAATTCACGTAATAAAATTACAGCAACAAATTCATACTTGTTGATAATTATACTGAATGTCAATGGACTAAGTGCACCATTCAAGAGATGGAGAGTTGCAGACTGAATAAGAAAACATAATCCATCAATATGCTGTCTACAAGAGTCATACCTTAGAGACAAAGACAGAAATAGACTAAAAATCAAAGGTTGGAAAAAGATATATCAAGCAAATGGCAACCAAAAAAGAGCAGGAGTATTAAAGATACTTATTTCTGATAAAATTGACTTTAAGACAAAACCACCATACAAGACAAGGAAGGACCTTATATCATGATTAAAGAATCAATTGAATAAGAAGATATAAACATAATAAAAATCTATAGACCCAATGAAAAGGCCAAAATACATAAACCAGACTTAAAAATAGTTGAAAGGGCAAATAGATGACTCCACAGTCATAGTGGGAGACTTTAATACACCACTTTCTTTAAAAGATAGAACAACTGGAAAGAAACTCAACAAAGATATAGAAGAGTTAAACAATACAATCTACCAACTTGACTTTATAGACATCTACAGAGCATTTCACCTAACAACAGCAAAATATACATTCTTTTCCAGTGCACATGGAACATTTTCCATGATAGACCATATATTAGGCCATAAAGCAAGCCTTAATAAATTTAAAAACATTGAAATACTGCAAAGCATCTTCTCAGATCACAATGCTATTAAAATAGAAATCAACAATAGGTATATCAATGGAAAAAGAGCAAACACTTGGAAACTAAACAACACCTTCCTTAAGAAAGACTGGGTAAGAGAAGAAATAAAAATTGAAATTCAAAAATTTCTTGAATCAGATGAGCATGAAAACACAACATATCAGAATCTTTTACACAACAAAAGCAGTGATCAGAGGTCAATTAATAGCAATAAATGCACACATAGAAAAAGAAGAAAGAGCCAAAATCAACACTTTTAAACAACATCTGAACAATTAGAAAAAGAACAGCAAGAAAAGCCTACAGTCACCAGAAAACAGAAATAATCAAGATTTAAGCAGAAAGCAATGAAACAGACAATAAAAAGACAATGGAAAAAAAATCAAGACTAGAAGTTGGTTTTTAAAAGATTAATAAAATTGACACATCACTGGCAAATTTAAGAAAGGAAAAGAGGTAGAAAATACAAATAACACAAAGAAGAAACAAAACGAGCAACATCACAAGAGAACCAACTGAAATAAAAAATATAGTATCAAGATACTATGAAGAACTGTACTCCAACAAATTTGAAAATCTGGAAGAAATGGAGAGATTTCTAGAAACACACTACTTACCTAAAATAACACAGACTGAGGTGGAAAAGTTGAATAGACCCATAACAAAAGAAGAAATTGAATAGGTCACAGAAAAATTACCAACAAAAAAAAGTCCTGGCCTAGATGGTTTCACTGGAGAATTCCACCAAATATTCACAGAAGAACTGACACCAATCGTACTGAAACTATTCCAGAACCCTCCCAAATTCATTTTATGAAGCAAGCATAACCTTGATACCAAAACCAGGCAAAGACATCACTCAAAAGCAAAACTACAGAACAATATCCCTCATTAATATAGATGCAAAAATCTTCAACAAAATCGTAGCCAAGAGATTCCAACAACATATCAAGAAAATAATTCATTATGACCAAGTGGAGTTCATATAAGGTATGCAAGGATGGTCCAAAATTAGAAAACTAACAATCTACTTCATCCAATACATAAATAAAACAAGGGAAAAGAACACATATCATATCAATTGATGCAGAAAAGGCATTTATAAAGTCTAACACTCGTTCCTGATCAAAACTCTCAGCAAAATAGGAATAGAAGGGACATTTCTCAACATGACAAAGGGCATATATGCAAAATCAACAGCCAACATTATTCTCAATGGAGACTTAAGTTATTCCCCTTGTGAACTGGAACCGGGCAAGGATGCCCTCTATCACCATTTCTATTCAACATCGTATTGAAAGTCCTAGCCAGGACAATAAGGCAAGAAAGGGAAATTAAAGGCATCCAACTTGGTAAGGAAGAAGTCAAACTATCCCTATATGCTTATGATATGAACCTATACTGTTGTTGTTGTTGTTGTTATTTGCCATCGAGTTGGCCCCAACTCATAGCGACCCCTCCTGGGTTTCGGAGGCAGTATCACTATGGAAGTAGGAATGCCCAACCTTCCTTCCGAGGAGTGGCTGGTGGGTTTAAACCGCCAGCCTTCTGGTTAGCAGTCAAGTGCCTTAGGCACTATGCTACCAGAGCTCCTGAACCTATACATAGAAAACCCAAAAGACTCAGTAAAAAAAAAAAAAAAAAAAAACTACTGGAACTAGTTGAAAGTTTTAGCATCATGGTAAGATGCAAGATCAACATTCAAAAATCAGTTGAATTCCTCTACACCAGCAAAGAGATTGCTGAAAAAGAAATAAGAAAATCAATGCCATTTACAATAGCTACCTAAATAAATAAATAAAATACTTGGGAATAAATCTTACCAGGGACACAAAAGACCTGGACAAAGAAAACTACAAAAGATTACTTCACGAAACCATAAGGGATCTCCATAAATGGAAGAACATATCATGCTCATGGAGATGAAGATTGAATATTGTGAAAATGTCAATTCTACCCAAATCAATGTATACATTCAGTGCAATCCCAATCCAGACCCCATCAACATTCTTTAAGGAATGGAAAAACCAAGCACTAACTTTATACGGAAAGGAAAGAGACCTCAAATTAGCAAAGTACTATTGAAGAAGAAGAACAAAGTAGGAAGTCTCACACTCCCAGATCTTAAAGCCTACTGTACAGCCACAGTAGTCAAAACTGCCTGTTATTGGTACAACAACCAACACATAGACCCATGGAATAGAATTGATAACCCAAAAATAGATCCACTGACTTGTGGTCAGCTGATCTTTGACAAAGAGCTGAAATCTATTCAATGAGGAAGAGATTGTGTGTTTAACAGATGGTGCTGGTAAAACTGGATATCCATTTACAGAATAATGAAACAATATCTATTCTTCACATGATACACAAAAACTAACTCCAGATGGATCAAAGACTTAAATGTAAAACCTAAAACTATAAAGTTCCTCAAGGAAAAAGTAGAGGCATATTTAGGGGCCCTTGTTGTGTTTGTGTTGTGTGTTATGTGCCATCAAGTTGGACCCGACTCATAGTGACCCTTCCTTGGGTTTCTGAGGCAGTATCACTACAGAAGTAGATTGCCCAAGCTTCCTTCCAAGGAGTGACTGGTGGGTTTGAACAATCAGCCTTCTGGTTAGCAGTCAAATGCCTTAGGCACTATGCTACCAGAGGCTCCAATACATGGCATAAATAGACTATTAAGCATAACACAAAATGTACAAACAGCAGAAGAGAAACTAGATGAATGGGACCTTCTAAAAATTAAAGTTTTATGTGCTTCCAAAGACTTCTCCAAAAGAGTCAATAGAGAACATACAGATTGGGAAAAAATATTTGGCAATGCATATCTGACAAGGCACTTACCTCTAATATGTATAGAAAACTCCAACACCTCAACAATAAAAAGACAAATAACCCAATTTAAAAAATGGGCAGAAAACATGAATAGGCACTTCACCAAAGAGGATATTTAGGCAACCAATGAACACATGAAGAAATGCTCATGATCATTAGCCATTAGAGAAATGCAAAGCAAAACAATGAGATACCATCTTGCCCCAGCACTAGCAGCAAAATTCAACAAGACAGAAAATAACAATGCTGGCAAGGATGCAGAGAGATTGGGACTCTCATACACTGTTGGTGGAACTATAAAATGGTACAACCACTGTGGAAAGCAGTATGGCAATTTCTTAAAAAGTTGGAATTAGAAATATCATTTGACCCAGCCATTCCATTATTAGGTATATATACTAAAGAAGTGAAAGCCAGGACAAAAATAGATATATGCACACCCATGTTCATCTCAGTACTATTTACAGTAGCCAAAGATGGAAACAACCTAGGTGCCCATCAACAGAAGAATGGATAACCAAACAATAGTACATACACACAATGGAATACTATGCAACCCTAAAGAATAACAGAATCTGCAATCTACATAATGTGGATGAACTTGGAGGACACTATGCTGAGTGAAATAATTCAATCAGAAAAGGACAAATACAGTCCATTACTGTAAACAATCAAGGAAAGGTTTCTATATGGAAGGAAAATTTCTTTTTGGTTACCAGGGTTGGGAGCAGAGGGGAGGGAACACTGTTAGATAAGTAGAGACAAGTATTTATTTGGGTGAAGAGAAGGGAAATATACCAAATATGAGTGATCAACATGGTGGCATTGAGGAAGAGGAAGATGTAGAGAAGTGCATGGGAGGTACAGAAAACAAAGATGAATCCTTTTGCACATGCAGTACTGTATTCTCGGTGAAGGCAAACATTGATCTATGGGTAGATAGATGGCTGGACAGGCTGAACTATTAAGTATGTCTATGCAGAGGGCAGTGTGCCTATGACCATGTATAGGGTTAGCAGACAATAATTGTACCAACTGTATTGGCATGTTCTGTAAGAATTCCCAGGTATATACTAGAGCTGACAAGTGACAAGGTTGTAGTCACTTCTTGGCCACAATCAGTTACCCAGAGAGAGTATGTAGTTGGACCTGTGGGCTTGGGACCATAATCACAGGGGACATCAAACTCAATTGGCATAACATACTGCACAAAAACATTATTCTACATCTTACTTTGGCGAGTAGCAATAGGGATCTTAAAAGCTTGGAAGCAGCCATCTAGATGCAACAATGGATCTCTCCTCAACCAGAGCAAAGAAGAATGAAGAAAACCAAAGGTGAATGGAAACAATTAATCCAAGTGACTTGTACACCATTGCAATCTTCAGCCTATATGACTATGAGGCCAAAAGACCTAGATGGTGCCCAGCTACCACTGTCAACCACTAGGAGGGGATCTATGTAGGAAATCCTGGATAAAGTGTGAGAACAATGTAGAACAAAACTCAAAATCATTAAAAAAAAAAAAAGAAAAAGTGGGACCAAGTTTGCTGGTCTGATGAGCCTCATGGAACCACTGGGACTATGGCCCCTAGCTGCACTTCAGGTCTGGAATTGAACCCACTTCTGTGGCTTCCAGCCAAACAAAAGACAGTCATATGAGCTGAACATTTACATTAGGTAGATAGTAGATACACTCCTTAGAGAAATTAATCATGGGTGAATAGAAGGGCTGTGTATGCACAGGGAGACAGCTCAGGGGGCAGGAGTTCCTTGGGGGGGGGGTAGGACACAGGTAAGAGGTAACTATGGGGAGGAAGTGAGAGGGGAGCTGTTGCATTGTGAAGAATTGTAGTCAATGTGTATGTGAGTACATGTGAGCTGCTGTATGGAAAGTAAATTTGCTCTGTAAAGTTTCACCCAAATTACAAAAAAAATTTAAAAAAAAAATAGAAATTTATTCTCTCATAATTTTGGAGGCTAGCAGTCTCACATCAAGGTGACAGCTGTGTCATGATCTTCTCCTAGCTTCTGTTGGCTTCCAGAAACCTTTAGCATTCTTTGGTTTATAGCTGCATCCCTCTAATACCTGCTTCTGTCTTCATATGACCTTGTTCCCTCCATGACTCTGTGTGACCTCTCCTCTTTTAATTTAAAAAAAAAAAATTCACTGGATTCAGGTCACACCCTACTTCAACATGACCTCACCATAATTAGAACTGCGTAGGCTCTATTTTCAAATAAATTCATATTCTGAGGTTCTGAGGGGACATGACATTTAGAGGGCTATCATTCAATCCAATGAATAATTTTTCTGGATTTCAATTGTGTTTTTGTCTACTTGTTCCACTATATTATATGTTCTTCCAGATCAAATGTTCCTTATTTTATCCTCAGCACATCTATACTCAATAAATAGTTTGTATGTATGTATGTTTGTATGTACATGTTGTTGTTGTTAAGTGCCGTGGAGTCATTTCCGACTCATAGTGACCCCATGCACAGCAGAACAGAACACTGCCCGATCCCACGCCAGCCCCACAATCCCTGCTATACTTGAGCCCATCATCGCAGCCACCATGTCAATCCATCTCGTTGAAGGCCTCCT
>NW_006921698.1:1408629-1437753 GCF_000298275.1 Orycteropus afer afer | reverse complement strand
ATTATCTTCTGTGTCTGTGTTAATTGGTTTCCCTTTTCTTAGTTGAAGAGGGTCTGTGCAATCCTTCTGCCTAGTCCGCCATCTTGCCCCGCCTTATGTGATGAAATCTTGAGATGAAATCTTGATGTCCTTGCTTCTAAGGAACATTTTGGTTGTATTCTTCTGGTAGTCCACTGCATATTTAATATTCTTCACCAAACCATAATTCAAAATCATCAATTCTTCTTCGGTCTTCCTTATTTGTTGTGCAGCTCTCACATTTATATGAGGCAATTGAGAAGACCTTGGGTCTGACACATCTTAGTCCTCAAAGTGACATCTTTACTTTCTAAAATTTTAAAGAGGTCTCTTGCAGCAGATTTCCCCAATGCAATATATCATTTGGTTTCTTGACCACTGCTTCCATGGGAGTTGATGGTGGATCCAAGCAAAATGAAATCCTTGACAACTTTAACATTTTTCTCTGTTTACCATGATATTACTTACTGAGCCAGTTGTATGGATTTTTGTTGCCTTTAGGTTGAAATATAATCTATACTGAACATGGTAGTCTTTGATAGTCATGAGTAAGTGCATCAAGTCTTCTTCACTTTCACCAAGCAAGGTTGTGTTATCTGCATATCACGCATTCTAATGAGATTTCTTCCAATCCTGATGGTGTGTTCTTCATATGGTCCAGCTTATCCAAAGGTTTGCTCAACACATAGATTAAGTCAGAATGGTGAAAAGATACAACTTTGATGTGCACCCTTCCTGATTTTAACCACACAATATCCTCTTGTTCTGTTTTAAAACTGCCTCTTGGTCTATGCACAGGTTCTACATAAGCATAATTAAATGTCCTGAAATTCTAATTTTTTCTCCATGTTATCCATATTTTGTTATGATTCATGCAGTGGATCATTGAAATGCCTTTACATATTTAGTAAACAGAGGGTAAACATCTTCCTGGTATTCTATACTTTCAGCCAAGATCCTTCTGATACCAGCAATGATATCCCTTGTTCAACATACTCTTCTGAACCTGGCTTGAATTTCAGGCAGTTCTTAGTCCATATTCTGCTGCAATCATTTTTTTAATTATCTTAAGCAAAATGTTACTTGTAAGTGATACAAATTATAATTCTCAATAATTTCCTCATTCTGTTGGAGCACCTTTCTTTGGAATGGTATAAATATGGTTTCTTCTAATCACTTGGCCAGATAGCTATTTTCAAAATTTCTTGGCATAGATGAGTGAGCACTTGCAGCATTACATCTGTTTCTTGAAATATCTCAATTGGTATTCCTGGAGCTTTGTTTTCCACCCATGCCTTCAGTGCACCTAGGAGTTCTTCATTCAATACTATCATTTCTGGATCATATGATACTTCCTGAAATGGTTGAGCATCGACCAATTCTTTTTGGGACAGTGACTCTGTATTTGTTACATACTTTTTTGAGGCTTCCTACATCATTCAATATTATGCCCACAGAATCCTTCAATATTGCAACTGAGTTTTTTCTTTAGTATGTTAAGCTTCAGGAATGCCAGTGTGTTCTTCTCTTTTGAATTACTAATTCCAGGTATTGTACATTTCCTTGTAATACTTTAATTTGTCTTCTCAAGCAGCCCTTTGAAACCATGTTCAGCCCTTTTACTTCATTTCTCCCATTGGCTTCAGCTACTCTACGTTCAAGACTGAATTTCCGAATCTCTTTTGACAATAATTTTGGTCTTTTCTGTATTTCCTGTCATTTTAATGACCTTTTGCTTTCTTCATGTATAATGTCCTTAATGCCATCCTACAACTCTTCTGGTCTTCAGTCATTACAGTTCAATGCACAAAATCTAGTCTTGAGACAGTAAATTCAGAAAGGATATATTCAAAGTTGAACTGTTGTTTTCATGGACTAGTTTTAATTTTGTTCACCTTCAACTTGAACTTGCATATGAGAAATTGAAGGTCTGTTCCACAGTCAGATCCTGGCCTTGCTCTGACTGAAGATATTAAGCTTTTTCATCATCTCTCCACAAATAAATTTAATTAGATTATTGTGTATTACATCTATGGAAGTCTATTTATGTTGTTGAAAACATATTTTCACTGAATAAGTTATGGATCTTACAAAATTCTCTCATGAGATCTCCAGTGTCATTTTTTATCACCAAGGCCAAATTTTCCAGATACAGATTCTTCTTCTTTGTGTCTACCTTTCCCATTCCAATCACTAGTTTTTATCAGTGCATCTTGATTGTACATTTGATAAATTTCAGACCTCAGAAAGTGGTAAAAATCTTAAATGTCTTTAACTTTGGCATTAGTATTTGATATATAAATTCAAATATTTGTATTAACTGGTCTGCTTTGTAGGATATTATTAATGACAGCATTGTACTTCAGGATAGATCATGAAATGATCTTTCTGACAATGAATGCCAGTCCTTTTCAATTTTTCATTTCCAGACTAGTAGATCACATAATAATATGACTCAAAATGGCCAAAAATACTACTCCATTTCAGCTCACTAATGTCTAGGATATTGATCTTCATGTGTTCCATTTCATTTTTTATGATTTCCAATTTTCTTAGATTCCTACTTCTTACATTCTACATTCTAGTAATTAATGAATATTTGAAGCTGTTTCTAATCATCTTGTGTCATGCCAGATCAGCAAATGAATGTTGTGAAAGCTTTACTCCATCCAAATCATTAAGGTTGAGTCTACTTAAAGGAGGCAGCTCTCCCCCAGTCTTATTTCTAGTGCCTTCCAACCTGAGGAACTCTTCTTCAAGCACTATATTAGATAAAGCTTCCACTGCTATTCATAAGGTTTTAGATAAAGCTTCCACTGCTATTCATAAGGTTTTCACTGGATAATTTTTCAGAAGTAGATAACTAGGTCTTTCTTCCCAGTCCATCTTAGTCTGGAAGCTCTGCTGAAACCTGTCCACCGTGGTTGACCCTGCTGTTATTTGAAATGCTGGTAGCATACTTTCCAGTAACACAGCAATATGCAAGCCACTACAGTACAACAAACTGGCAGGTGAATCCTGTATCTATTAGACAAATTTCAGTAATTCTTCAGTGGCGTAGAAGAGTACGAGGGTTAACAAATAACTGTAATTTCAGAAGGAATGCCAATACTTCTAATAGCAGAAAAACAATTACAAATATACCTTAAAGATACTGTAGGTTCAATTTCAGGCAACCATAATAAAGTAAATATCACAATAAAGTGAGTCTTAGGGATTATTTTTTGTTTGTTTCCCAATGCATATAAATGTTATGTTTGCACTATACTGTAGTCTATTAAGTGTTTGTAAGCATTATGAAAAAAATGTGACATGTGAGAATTACAAAAATGTGAGACAGAGATATGAGTGTTGGAAAAATGGCATCAATAGACTTGATTGAAGCTCGGTTGCCACAAACCTTAAATTTGGAAAAGATGAAAAATTTGCAAAGCACAATAAATTGAAGTGAAATAAAATGAGATTTCCCTGTAATTCCAATAGGAATTTGTTACTTGGGGTATTTTAGGTTGAATTCCCCAAACACAGATTCTAAGAAGAAGTCTTATGTGCAGGAATTCACTGGGGAGAGTTCTCAGGAATATCATCTGTAGTGGAAAGACAAAGCAGGTTTGAGTAGATGGAGAAATTGAACTGCTGATGGAATTGAGACAGAAGCCTCAACAGATTCTGTGGGCACTTGGAAACTGGAAAGGTCCTTCACAAAGATACACTCAATTGAAGGAAGTGGCAGAAGAATTATGTATTCCAGCATGCACCAATCATTGTAGGCGGGTTTCACCCAGGGACAGGCTGAACCTTGGGAGAAGCTGCTTTGGCCTAAGGCAATTCCCAGTAGGGATTCAGGATTCAGCTATGAGCCTTTGGCTAACAATATGCTAGCAGCTGGAAAATCTGGATGGCACCCAACACTACCGACTGCACATTGATTGTGTGTGTTTGTATGTGTGATGTGCACCCATGTATTCCTCTGTCTTAGCATAGTGTTTTTGAAATATAGCTATGTTTGTTCTGTATGCCTGCTTCCGTGATATACATACACACAATCAAAACCTTCTCGAGGGACTAAAATTCGAGCTGCCTTTGTACAATAATGGCATTGTTATTCTCACAGATTTATCCCACAGGGACATTTACAACCTTCCTTACTGAAATTCTAAGTATAACTGGAACAGCATCAGAAGAGCATGTTTTCCACAGATTGGTGTAATCCTTTTTCATCAGAAGCTATTAAGATTTGCCAAACTCAATTTTGTATTATAAATCTTATTTGGCTTTCAGTTAGAAATATCAAACCAACTCAGAAGCATTCTCCATAAAGAATCAAAATAATGTCTTGTGGCAAACTAACAGGCTCATGCAAAATCTCAATTTTACACAGGGTGAAAATAAATAATAATCTCCTCATTAAGATTTTTTTTTGTGCAGAATGAATACTTGAAAATATATAGAAACCCTTTCCACTTACAAGAGACTAAAAATTCTCCAGGAAATTAACAATGTGATTTGTAAAATTTTAACTAAATTACCTTAATGTCCATGATATAACACTATGTATCACTGAATTTAGTTATTTTTACCTGCAGTAAATATTATAAATAACACATCCAAGCCAGGTAAAACTTGTGTCATCCTTCACTATATGATTTTCTTTAGAGAAATCATTTTCATGGATTATTGCTGGGTTTGCATATTTCTTTTTCACAAAATTTCTGGTAATGGCTAGAACTCAGACCACTCTGAACACAGATTATACTAAATTTTTAATTAACTGAAAACATTACTAACTATTTTTAGTAAATTGAACTGATGGTATCTAAATTTGAATTCTTTTGGGCACAGGCTATAATAAATTGCATGCAGGCAGTTGAGTGGGAGTGCTCTTAGCCTCAGGATCTGCAAAGGACTGAGGAAGGCAACACTGGCTAGATGGAGAAGGTGAACTGAAATGTAATTCCAGGAAAGACCTCAAAGGATCATTGAGAGAATCTCTGGAGTTGGGATGACGTTTCACAGTTGTCCAGAATGCAGGCAAGGGGTTTGGTTTGGTCTTTGTAACCTCAAGTAGAAAGTATAAATTGAATATGTTCAGCCTCTGAGGAGATAATGTAATCTTGGCTAAAACATCACCCTTCAGATTTAGACAATTCCTATGCAGAGACTCAATGAGATCACTCAGCCTGCATCACTACTAGAAGCTGGAGGAACGGGTGCCTCAGTCCTAAATGGAAATGATCTAGGCAGGCTGATCTTCACAACATTCACTAAATCTTATGAGTGCTTCCTTCTTGTGCCAATTTCTGCTCTGTGTGTGTTTATCAACCTCATAATGCTTGAGCATGTGGATGTTTTATTACTTGGAATTCCTCGATGCAAAAATACTTTATGTTCTTTATACAGTGACCTTATGTTGTTCTCTACTTTTATGACCACTTCACAGGATATATACGACTCAATATTGTTATGAGTTGTCTCAGTTACGAACAGTTTAACTTGCTTGTTTTTAAAG
The DNA here is from genome assembly GCF_000298275.1 of Orycteropus afer afer. Classification (NCBI taxonomy): domain Eukaryota; kingdom Metazoa; phylum Chordata; class Mammalia; order Tubulidentata; family Orycteropodidae; genus Orycteropus; species Orycteropus afer. The sequence continues at coordinate 1,432,226 of NW_006921698.1, read as the reverse complement.
CTGTAGTTAATGCAACATGGGCTCAATCAGGCTACTGAAACAGTTATAAAACATTATAAAAGAATAATTTATTCGCTAGTCCTTGGGTAACACAAATGGTTAAACACTCGATGACAAGCCGAAAGGTTAGCAGTTTGAACTCCCACAAAGGAACCTTGGAAGACGCCTGGCAATCAACTTCTGAGAGTTCACCGTCTTGACTGACTAACTTAGGAAGTTTTTCTACTCTACACATGTCACACATGAAGTCCTCCTAAGTCATAATCCCCTCAGTGGCTACTAGCAACAATTTAGTAGAGGGAAAATCTCTTGACATGGAGAGAAATAAGCATGTTGGAAACACATTAGAATTAATAGAAATAAAATATGCTTTGTCACTGAATTCAGGGAAGACACTCAGATGAACAAAAGCAATCTTGGGATTCCAAGAGTGAGGTGAACTAAGAATAGCATTGGAGTTTAACCAAAGGAAAAAGGCCAGTGCGATCTGCAGGTGCCCCACCCAAAACCAAACCCACTGATGTGGAGTCAGTTGTGACTCACAGCGACCCCATAGTGTTTCAAAGGCTGTACATCCTTATAGAAGGACTGCTTGGTCTTTCTTCCATGGACCAGCTGTTGTTGTTGTTATGTTCTGTCAAGTTGGACCGGACTCATAGCAACCTCTCCTTGGGTTTCCAAGGTGGTATCACTATGAAAGTAGATTGTCCAACCTTCCGTCCAAGCAGTGCCTGTGGGGTTTGAACCACCAGCCTTCTGGTTAGCAGTCAAGTGCTTTAGGCACTATGCCACCAGAGCTCCTATGGAGCAGCTATTAGGTTAGAATCACCTACCTTTTGGTTAGCAACTGAATGCCTTAGCTAGGGCACTGTGTTGTTGTTGTTATGTGCTGTTTAGTCAGATCTGACTCATAGTGACCCCTTCTTGGGTTGCCGAGGCAGTATCACTACGGAAGTAGATTGCTCTATCTTCCCACTATAGGAGGTCTTCTCTGGTGCCTGGTCATGTCTAATTAATAATGATAATATGATTAACACAATCAAATGCAAATAATCTAATTGTATTTAAGACACAGCATCATGTTGTATATCATTTTTTTAAATGATTTATTGTAAAGGAGATATAGGAGATAACAGAGATAGTGAGGATATTTGTGTTGAAAAAACCCTGTTAATTGGCCACTAATCTCCTTCTTTCCTCATATTAACCACTTTTTTCTTTCACTTTCCCTTCTTTCCGTCTTTTTCTTTTTTAAACTTTTTTATTGTGATTTGAGTGAAAGTTTACAGAGCATATTTTTTACCATTCAGCATTCACACGTTTTGTTTCATGACATTGATTGCAATCCCCACAGTAAAACAGTAATCTTCCCAACCCCTTCCTGACTTCGGAGCTTTATCCCTGGGCCAATGCTGACCTTTTAATCTCCTATGGTTAATTTTTCTAAGGAGTGCATACCTTCCTGGTGTTACTATTTATTTTTTAGGCCTATTGTTTAGCTGAGGGAGATTTGGTAGCATAGTACCTAAGGCACTTGACTGCTAACCAGAAGGCTGGCGGTTCAAACCCACCAGCCACTCCTTGGAAGGAAGATGGGGCAATCTACTGCCATAGTGATACTGCCTTGGCAACCCAAGGAGGGGTCACTATGAGTCAGGTCCGACTCCACGGCACATAACAACAACAACATTGTGGTAGTTCGGTTTGTGTGTCAACTTGGCTGGGCCTGGTTGAGTGGCTGGGCAGCTGATGATACTTAATCCCCATGAGGAGACTGGCAATCAACTCCATGGTGGGATCTACCACAAGCAGCTGGGTAGCTGACTTTGGGTATGTTCCTGTATATAAGCAGGAGCTTTGGGAATGATCTCTAGCCTATGGCATGCTTGGACCCTGCATGTAGCCATGTCATTGCTCAGCAGCCTGCTATGCTCTGCTGACCTTGGGACTTACAATGGACTTAAGTTAATGGCCTGCTGTGTGGTTTGGTAACATTGGGGCTATGCCTTTTGACTTGTCAACCTTGGGGTTCTCAGCCTCAGCAGCCAGCAACTGTCTGAGTGAAGAAATATCTCTAGCTCCAGCCAGCCCAGAGCAGGAGGCAGAGCTGGACCCCAAGGTTAAGGGGCTTTCCCCCAGTCCCTAGAGCTTGGCACTTTGAACTCAGACTTAAAGCCTCCAAATGGTAAGAATAAACTCCTGTTTTTAAGGCCATCCCATTTGTGGTACATTCTTGTAAGAGCGGCAATAGGTAATCAGAACAAACTTTGTTTAGCTGAAAGTTTAGCCATGGGGATGAGTTAAGTTCCAGGCTTGAAGTGTTACTAAGGACCATAGTCTCAGAGGTTCCAACAGTCTCTATCCAACCAGTAAGCCTGTTTGTTTGTTTGTTTGTTTGTTTGTTTGTTTATTTATATTTTGAGTTTTGCTCCACATTTTTCCTATGTTCTATCCAGGTCCTGCTACTGTGATCCCTTTCTCATCCTTTCAGGGTTTGTTCAAGCCATCCCATTTGTGGTATATTCCTGTCAGAATGGCACTAAACCAAACAAACATCAAAAACATAACTCATTGTTGTAGAGTCAGTTCTGACTCATAGTGCTCCCCTTAGGGTTTCTGAGATGGTAAATCTTTATGGAAGTAGATTGCCCAGTTTTCCTTCTAAGGATTGACTGGTGGGTTTCAACCACCAACCTTGCAGTTAGCAGTGAAATGCCTTAGGTACTATGCCACCAGAGCTCCTTAGAATAGCACTAGGTAACCAAAGCAGTCATCTAGTATATCTTCTGCTGTTTGTGCATTTTTTGGTTATGTTTGATAGTCTGTTTATGCCATAGATTGTTGTTGTTGTTGTTATGTGCCGTCGAGTCAGCCCTGACTCATAGCGACCCCTCCTTGGGTTTCCGAGGCAGTATCACTACGGAAGTAGGATTGCCCAACCTTCCTTCCGAGGAGTGGCTGGTGGGTTTGAACCGCCAGCCTTCTGGTTAGCAGTCATGTGCCTTAGCCACTATGCTACCAGAGCTCCCATGCCATAGATTAGGGCCCTTAATTTGTACACAGTTTTTCTTTGATGATTTCTATAGTTTTAGGTTTTATGTTTAGGAATTTGATCCATCTTGAGTTAGTCTTTGTACATGGTGTAAGATATTGATCTTGTTTCATTTTTCTGAAAATGAATCTCCAGTCTTGCCAGCATCATTTGTTAAAGAGACTGTCTTTTCCCCCATTTGACGGATACTGGCCCTTTGTCAAAGATCAGCTGTCAATAGTTGGATGGATTTACTTCTAGATCCTCAGTTTGGTCCCATTGGTATATATGTGTCTGTCATTTTACCAGTACCATACTTTTTTTACTACTTTGGTTGTATATTAGGTTTTGAGATTGGGAAGTATACGTTTTCCTACTTCGTTCTTCTTCTTCATCAGTGCTTTTCTTCTCTGGGTCCTCTTTCCTTTCAATATAGTTAGTGATTGATTTTTCCATGTCCTTAAAGCATGTAGATGAATCTGGAAGATTGCACTATATGCATAGATCACTTTGGGTAGTATTGACATTTTCACAATGTTAAGTCTTCCTATCCATAAACATGGTATGTCTTCCGTTTATGTACGTCTTTCTGAGTTTCTTACATTAGTGTTTTCTTTGTGTAGTGTTTTGTATCTCTGATTAGATTTATTACTAGGTATTTTATCTTTCTGATAGCTATTATAAATGATACTGCTTTCCTCATTTCCTTTTCAGAGTTCTCTTTGTTGGTGTAGAGGAATCTCACTGATTTTTGTATGTTCATCTTGTACCTTGCCTTCACTGCATCTTTCAATTAGTTCCAGTGATTTTTTTTCTAAGTCTCTGAAATTTTCTATATGGAGGATCATATCATTTACAAATTGGAGTAGTTTTAGTTCATCTTTACCAATTTGAGTGGATTTTACTTCCCTTTCTTGCCTTATTGCTCTGACTCAGACTTCCAATACAGTGATGAACAGGAGTGGTGATAGAAGGCATCCTTGTCCAGTATCTGTTCACAAACAGAATGGTTACAATCTGTCCATTGAGGAAATGTCAGTCATATGCTTTGCATATAATATTAATTATGCCTAATAATTCTTTTTATTTCTATTTTAAGGAGCTCTGTTGGCATAGTGCCTAAGGAATTTGACTGCTAAACAGAAGGTTGGCGGTTAAAACCCAACAGTCACTCTGTGGAAGGAATATTGGGCAATCTACTTCCATAAAGATTTACAGCCTTGGAAACTCAAAGGGGATCTCTATAAGTCAGAATCAACTTGATGGCAGTGAGTGTGTGTGTGTGTGTGTGTTTCTATTTTGCTGAGAGTTTTGTTGTTTTTTTTATTTTTCCCATTAGGAATGGGTATTTGATTTTATCTGCCTCAATTGATAAGTCCATATGGTTCTTTTCTTTTGTCTTATTTATATAGAGAATACACTGATTGTTTTCTAATATTAAAACATAATTGTGTACTCAGTATGAATCCCACTTGGTTGTGATGTGTTATTTTTTTGATAGGGTGTTGAATTACATTGCGTAGAATTTTGTTGAGGGTTTTTATGTCTTTGCTCATGTAGGATATTGGTCTGTACTTTCTTTGTTAATAGTGTCTTTGCCCATCTTTGGTGTCAGGGAAATGCTTGCTTCATAGAATGAATTGGGCACTATTTTGTCCTTCTCTATATACTGGAAAAGTTTAAGTAGAACTAGTATCATCTCTTCCCTGAGTGTTTGGTAGAGTTCTCCGGTGAAGCCATCTGGGCCAGGACATTTTTTTATTGGGAATTTTTTTATGACCTATTCAATTTCTTCTTTTGTTATGGGTCTGTTCAAATTTTGCACCTCAGCCTGTGTTAGTTTAGGTAGGTCATGTGTTTCTAGAAATTTTTCTATTTCTTCTAGTTTTCAAATTTGTTGTAGTACAGTTCCTTATAATATTCTGTTATCTTTTTTTTATTTTGATTGGTTCTTTTGTGATGTTGCCCATATCACTTCTTATTGGTATTATTTGCATTATCTCTTTCCTTTCCTTTGTTTAAATTTGTCAATGATTTGTCAATTTTGTTAACCTTTTTAAAGATCCAACTCCTAGTCTTGATTTTTTTCTATTGCTTTTCTGTTTTCTCTTTCATTTATTTCTGTTCTAATTTTTATTATTTCCTTTCTTCTGGAGACTTATGGCTTCCCCCACACACACACTCCTTTCTAATTGTTGGAGTTATTAGCCTTAGATGTTGATTTTAGTTCTTTCTTCTTTGTTGATGCATGTATTTATTGTGATAAATTGACCTCTGGGCCCTGTTTTTGCTGTGTTCCAAAGGTTTGAGTATGTTGCATTTTCATTATTGCTTGATTCTAGGGATTGTTCTATTTCACCTTTTATTTCTTCTATTAGGCAGTAATTCTTAAACATGGTGTTATTCAATTTCCATGTATTTGATTTTTTTCCCTCTCATCTTCCTACTATTGATTCCTAATTTTATAGCATTATGATCCAAGAAGATACTTTATATTATTTTGATGCTTTAAAATTTATTGAGGCTTGCTTTGTGGCCTAATATATAATCTAGTCTGGAGAATGATCCATGTGCACTTGAAAAAAAGTCAATGGGGTCAAATTGGTTGATTATGTTCTTTAGATCTTCTGTATCTTTGCTGAATTTCTTTCTAGTTGTCCTATTTTTCGTTGAAAGCAGTGTTTTAAAGTTTCCTACTACTATTGTGGCATTTCCTGCTTCCTTTCTCAATTCTTGTAATGTTTTCTTTATATATTTTTGGGCTCTTTCACTGAATACACAGATAATTATTTTGTCTGTAAATATCCTGCTGCATTGACACTTTAATTGGTATATAACTCCCTTCCTTTTCCCTTATGTTGATTTTTGCTTCAAAGTCTGTTTTATCAGAAAGTAATATTGCCACTCCTGCTCTTTTTGGTTGCAGTTTGTCTGATACATTTTTTTGATCCTTTGATTTTTAATTATTTTTATCTTCATGTCCAAATGAGTCTCTTGTATGCAGCATATTGATGGGTCCTGTTTTCTTATCCATTCTGTCATTTTGTGTGCCCCTGTTTCTTTTCTGTCCTCAATCATTGTTTTGATTCTGTCTCCCTTTCCAATTGATGTTTAATCCTATTATTTATCCTCCCATTTGATGGTTAGAGTTCCACGATTATTTTCTGTATCAGTTTTACTCAGTTTATTGGGTCTCTGTTGTAGAGGGAATGGGCAGAATGCATCACTAGGATACCATCTTTTCTCCTCCCTGTTCTTTCTTGTTTGAGGTGTAAATATTTACTATTCTATATGGAAGACTATATGCCATTGTTCATATCTCATTCTAAATATAATCTCAATGTAGAAGGCTTTTGAGTACTGAATTATCAGGTATCCACCAAGCAGACTCCATAACATCAAAAGCCTAAGAATCTCTATTTTGAGAGTTTTTATATCTGCTAGTAGTAGGAATGTTATATATACATATGTTTTTAAAAGACAAAATAAGAATTAAAACAATTGATGTCAACACATACATTATGTTTAACTTAAAATGAGACTCTAGGAGTTTGTTTACTAGGGTTGAAAATACATTTGGAAAAGATGACTGCTCCCAGGTAAAGAAAATATGAATATTTAAGGTACTAAAGATCTGGGCACTGTTTTTGTTCTCATAACTATATTAAACCAGTATTTCAAGCCTGCTGTACTTTTTGTATAACTAATGTAATATTAAATGACATTATTTAATGATTTAGCATGTATCTTCTTAAACATAGAGTTGTTCTAAAAGGTTAACCTTTACCAATATTTCATAAATTGTTAGCGGGATTGAACTGGGGGAGAGAGGAATACAAGACCAATATCTATCATTGATGCATGTACATTGATTCATTGGTTATATAAGCATTACTTCAAAGCATAACTGAAAATGGTATGTATTTCCAAAGGAGACACAAAGCTAACTTGAAATGAAGTTAATTACATATATTACTGAAAACAGAAATGTAAATTCTAAATGTTTATGGACAGAATTGATCTCCCTCTCTTCTATGTACTCTAATATACTGCATTCCTAAAGTATAGTTCATCATCAACGTGACTCAGAGAAATATGTATAAAAAATATAATTGTAATAGTTTACTGTCCTTCAAAGGACTTATATGACAAACATGGAGCAAAGGATAATAAGTATGCATTTAAAATGATTAAATACTAATGCTCTAAACTTCACAAGTGATGAAATAGCAAAATAAATTGCTGGTCCTATAATTCAGACACATTTAGATTAACAGAATGTCTGTAAGACAGTTTGATAAATGCCTTGTTCTTACACAGTGCAGCACTGTCCAGAATTCAAGAGTCTTCTCCTCCAGCCCCCTGTTTATTAATTGACTGGTATATGTATATGTATTATAACCATGGTGTGAAATTAACAAAATCTTATTCAAACACGTATAAAAATAAAGTTAAATAATTGAGAATTTTAAAATTTCATGAGACTGGCATAGCAAAAGCAAATGGCTGTGACCTAGATGTTAAAGATAATTTTAATACGGAAAACATTTTTCCTCTAAATAAAAAAAATATCAGCATCGAAAAGTAGTTATAATTTAAATAACTGGGATAATTGAAACATGAATTCAGTTTTTTATCAAGATTATTTATCCAAGTCAGAATATTACTACAAATATTAGTACAAATAACTATATTATATTTTAGGAAATATTTTTGCTGTATTTTACTACTTAATAAAGAATGAAAATCAATTTAAATGGAATATGATAATATTTTCTTAAAATTTATGTTCAAGAAGACATGAAAATCTGCATTACTATAAAATTATTCTAAGATTAAAAATAGCCTCAGGCTTTTGCATTGAGGCATATATTTAAAATATTTAAAATTATCAGAGGTAACCTTTGATAAAGTGAGGAGAAAAATTTCCATTCGTTCAAGTTGCTTAGTATATATTACTATTCCACACCCAGTTAATACCAATCAGTAAAAATAAATTAAATCATACTCTATTTCAATTTCTCTATAAAATTGTAATATATTGCATATAATAATTAACTTCATTCATACATTTATTTGACAGATTTAATTTATTAGTTTCCACCAAAGTGGCTTACTTCTTCAATCTGTATGCTGAGGAAATAATCTGAGATGCTGGGCTATATGAAGAAGAATGTGGCATCAGGATTGCAGGAAGACTTATTAACAATCTGTGATATGCATATGACACAACTTTGCTTACTGAAAGTGAGGATGACTTGAAACACTTACTGATGAAGATTGAAGACTACAGTCTTCAGTTTGGATTACATCACAATATAAAGAAAACAAAAATCCTCACAACTGGACCCATAAACAGCATTGCGATAAATGGAGAAAAGATTGAAGTTGTCAAAGACTTCATATTACTTGGTTCTACAATCAACACAATGAAAGCAGCAGTCAAGACATCAGACGATGTATTGCACTGGGCAAATCTGCTGCAAAGACCTTTTTCAAGTGCTGAAGAGCAAAAATATCTCCTTGGTGCACCTAACCCAAGGCATGGTATTTTCAGTCACCTTGCATACATGTGAGAGCTGGACAATGAATAAGGAAGGCCAAAGAAGAGCTGATGCTTTTGAGCTGTGGTGTTGGTGAAGAATACTGAAAGTACCATGGGTTACTAAAAGAACTAACAAATCTGTGCTGGAAGAAATGCAGCCAGAATGCTTGTTGGAAGCAAGAATGGCCAGACTTTGTCTCACCTACTTTGGTCGTGTTGTCAGAAGGGACCATTCTCTGGAGAAGGATATCATGCTTGGTAGAGTGGAGGGTCAATGGAAAAGGGGAAGACCCTCAACAAGACGGATAGACACAGTGGCTGCAATAATGATGAGCTCAGGTATAGCAAGAATCATGAGGCTGGCACAGGACCAGGCAGTGTTTCACTCTGTTGTACATAAGGTCACTATGAGTCGGAGACAAGAACAACAACAACAAAGTAGCTACAAGTCATTTTTAAAGAAAGACGTCTATATTCATCATACAACTAAAACCCATAGTTCTCTCTTCAAAGAAAGATGAAATAAAATACCCCTGGAATAACTGAAGGAAATTGTGAGGAGTAAGAAGTTACTTTCAAGTGCGCTTCTTTTTCCTTAAATGGAACAAGGCAGACACCTCTCTAGACACCTCACACTTTCCACAGTGAAAAATACAGGTCTATGTGCTTTCAGAAAGCCCTATTTTTCAGAGAAACAAAATAAAACTTACAGTTAAATGTTGCCTGTCTGGTTTCTGGAAAATAATTCACCTGAGGTCTGTAGAAACATAGAAAAAAATTATCGAAATGGCACATCCAAACTAGTAATCTAACAGAAAGTGGTTCTGGTGCCATGGACCGTTTAATGTTTGGGCTAACCAAAAGGGTGGCAGTTAGAACTTTTTCAGCAGCAACAAGGGACAAAGACCTGACTATCTAATGCCATAAAGATCACAGTTAGGAGGGCAGATCTACTCTGTCTCATGGTGTCAGTATATGTCAGAATCAACTCAACAGCACCGAACAATAGCAATTATTCAATAAGGTTTAAACATTGTCACTTGGCTGAAATAGCAAATCACATGTCATCCTGATAGTCTTGGTTCTAATAGCTAGAAATTGTCAAGGAAACTCATTAAAACTGATCATGTCATCTAGTAAAATCAAATTTAATTTCTCTAAAACTGCATTTGAAAACTGGCACAATTACCACCAAAAAAAAAAGAGAGAGAAGTGATCAACTTTCTAAATTCACTTGGTGCCGAAGAAGTGACTTTAATTGGTTTTTTAGGCTGGGTTCTTTAGAGAAGAAAAACCAGTGAAGCTTATATAGAGTGGGAGAGAGAGACAAATTCATGTCAAGGAATGGATTAAATAGTTGCAGTGGCTGGAAAGTCCAAAGTCCATGGTTAAGACATCAAGCTGGGGGCATTTCCTGACTTACACAGATGCAGGGGCTGATGCACCCCAGATCAGCAGGAAATAGACCAGGCTACTGGCTTCAGAAACTGACAAATCCAAGATCAGCAGAGAAGATGGCAGGCTATTGTCTCACAGGCTGCAAAGACAGCAATTGCAAGATTGGAAAGCAATACAGCAGACCACTGATTCAAGCCCAAGAACCAGAGGTCTTGATAACAAGCCAGATGCAGGATCCAGATCAAGCAAAAAGACAGGAAGCCTTGCCAAAGATCTTCCATATATATTAGAAGCAGGCTACAGCCTGAAACAAACTCTCTTTCAATTGGTCGGCTACTCATAGCAGATCTCATCATGGAGATGATTGCATTATATCATATTTCAACAGAGAGGATCACTACATCATAACTGCTAAAGCACAGAGAATCATGACTCAGCCAAGTTGACACACAATCTTATCTATCACTGTGGGTATTATTTTCATTCACATTTTATCCTTCACATCACCCCTACACTTCAATGGGATAAATCTGACTTATCAGAAAAAATTATCAGACAAATGTCCTCTGCATATCGTAAAATTTGTTGGGTTTGTATGTGTGGTAAAATGAGTACCTTTATGTGGCTTTTGCTTTGGTTCTTTGGAAAACCAACTCTTAAGATTTCTCCCCCTAAACCCTGAGGTGTTATCTTTGCCCTGGCTTCTACTGAGACGGGTGTGTTATTTTCGTCTAGATCAATTGGTATTTCCTGGGTAAGCTGTAAATATCTTGGTTTTTATACTATTTTCTGGTCCTAGACTATAGTCTGCGCTGTGGCCTACCAACACGGGATTTGTCAGAGTCCTGAGAGAAGCTTGTTCTCAGGGGGCTAGAAGAGGCCTGTCCTAAGTGGCCAAAGAGAAAGAGAGAGAAAGAGGTGTCATACACTAAGGAGAAGAAGGTTGTGCTCTTCACCTTGAGGGAGTCTTCCAGACCCAGGCTCTGTGCTTCCTTACATTGATCTTGATTCTGTTACTTCTAAATTAATCCTAATTCCATGTTAGTTCCTTAATAAACCATGTAACTATGAATGTAGTCTGTGAGTTCTGTGTGGCAATTACAATGAATTTCAAACCCAGTGGAGAAGTAGAGTGTGTCCTGAAGAGCACACTTGGTGTTGAAATCAGTAAAATAGTTAAAGAGTACATATATATCTGATTGCCACCTTATAGGAATCAACTTTGGGCTGATGTTGATGCTGATTCTCATTCTCCCTAAAGTTAAACAAGGTCCAATACTATTGCAACTTCACTATAGTATGTTCCTTGGGAAAGGTAACACACTCTGAATGGGACCAAAAAGAAGCCTCTTCAGGCATTTTCAGAACATCATACCTTATATTCTGATCACCTGAGGGCTGTGGATCTTTCTACTCTGCTTCATTTCAGTATGTTGTCGTTGTTGTTATGTGCTGTCAAGTCGGAACCGACTCATAGCGACCCCTCCTTGGGTTTCCAAGGGAGTATCACTACGGAAGTAGATTGCCCCATCTTCCTTCTGAGGAGTGGCTGGTGGGTTTGAACCGCCAGCCTTCTGGTTAGCAGTCAAGTGCCTTAGCCACTATGCTACCAGAGCTCCCTCATTTCAATATACTGCTCTCTATAACTTCTTCACCACACTTATCTCTCTCACTAATTTGTGTTCATCTCACTCTATACTGAAGTGTGTTGTAGTGTGGTGGCTTGCATATTGCAGTAAAGCTGCTAGGCCATAAGCATTTCAAATACCAGCAGGGTCACCCATGGTGGACAGGTTTCTGCAGAGCATCCAGACTAAGACAGACTGGGAAAAAGGAACTGATGATCTAATTCTACAAACTTGCCAAGTGAAAAGCTTATGAATAGCAATGGAACATTATCTGATAAAATGCCAGAAGAGGAACCCCTCAGAAGGCATTCAAAATACAAGTGGAGAAGAGCTGCTTCCTCCAAGTAAAGTCAACCTTAATGACATGAATGGAGTACAGCATTCAAGATCTTCATTTTCTAATGTGGCACAATTCAAAATGATAAGAAACAGATGCAAACATCTATTTTTAATCTGAACATGGAATGTATGACATATGAATCTAAGAAAATTGGAAGGTTTCAAAGAATGAAATAGAATGCATAAAGATATCCTTGGAATGACCTGAAATGAACTGGTATTAGCCATTTAGAATCACATAAACATATGGTCTTCTATGTCAGAAATGAGAAATTGAAGAAGAATAGTGTTGCATTAATTGTCAAAAAGAACATTTCAAGATCTGTCCTGAATTACAATACTGTCAGTGATAGGATAATATCTGTATGCCTGCAAGGAAGACTAATTAATACAAATATTATCTAAATCTACTCAGCTACCATTAATGCCAAAGATAAATAAATTGAAAAATTTTACCAACTTCTGCAATCTGAAGTTGATGAAACATGCAATCGAGATATATTTATAATTACTCATTATTGGAAGGTGGAAGTTGGAATAAAGGAAGATGGATCAGGAGCTGCAAAACATGGCCTTAGTGATACAAATGGCACCAAAGATCAAATGAAAAAATTTTGCAAGACTAATGATTTATTCACCGCAAACACCATTTTTCAACAACTTAAATGGCAACTATACACGTTGAGCTCATCAGATGGAATACACAGGAATCAAATCAACTACATCTATGAAAAGAGACAATGGAAAAGCATATTATTATCAGTTAGAACAAGGCCAGGGGCCATTTGTGTAAGAGACAATCAATTGCTCATACACAAGTTCAAGTTGAAGCTGAAGAAAATTAAACAAGTCCACGAAAACTAAAGCATGACCTTGGGTATATCCCACCTGAATTTAGAGACTATCTCAAGAATAGATTTGACCCATTAAAAACTAAAGACTAAAGAGCAGACAAGTTGTGGGATGACATGAAGGACATCATACAAGAATAAAAAAAAAGCTCATTACAAATACAGGAAAGAAAGAAAAGACCAAAATGGATGTCAGAAGACACTCTGAAACTTGGTCCTGAACACAGAGTAGTTAAAGAGAAAGGAAGAATTGATGCAGTAAAAGAGCTGAACAGAAGATTTCAAATGGGGGAGTAAGGAAGATAAAATAAAATATATAATGAAATGTGCAAAGACCAGGAGTTATAAAACAAAAAGAGAAGACCCCATTTGGCATTTCTTAAGCTCAAAGAACCTAAGAAAAAAAATCAACCCTCAAGCTGCAATATTGAAGGATTCTATAGGTATAACATTGAATGGTGCATGAAGCATCAAAAGAAGATGGAAGAACTATAAGAGTCACTGCATGAAACTGAAGTGGTCAATATTCAACCATTTCAGGAAGTATCATATGAACAAGCACCAATGGTACTGAAAGAAGAAGGAAAAGCTACAGTGAAGGACTGGCAAAAACAAGCCTCCAAGAATTGATGGAATATGCACTAAGATGTTTGAACAAACACATGCAATGTTAGAAGAACTCACTTCCAAGAAATTTGGAAGACAGCTACCTGTCCAATGAACTGGAAGAGATCCATATTGTGCCTATTCCATAGAAAGGTGATGTATTGTACAACCAATATGGCAAATAGTATGGCACTTCCTTAAAAAATTAGCAATAGAAATACCATTTGATCTAGCAATCCCACTAAACTCAGAACCTAACTCATTGCCATTGAGTCAACTCTGACTCATGATGACCCCCACTGGGTTTCCAAGACTATAAATCTTTACAGAAGTAGATTGCCCCATCTTCTTCTGTGGAGTGGCTGGTGACTTTGAACTGCCAATCTTCTGGTTTGTAGTCAAATACCTTAGGCACTGCATCACCAGAACTCCTTGCAATCCCACTACTAGTTATATATTCTAAGGAAATGAGAGATAGGCACAAAATATGTATGCACACCCATGTTCAACACAGCACCAGTCACAATAACAAAGACATAGAAACAACCTAAGTGCCCATCAATGGATGAATGGATAACCAAACTATGGTACATACACACAATGGAATACTAGGCAACATTAAAAAATAATGAATCTGTGTAACACCTCATAACATGCATGAACTTGGAGGACATTTGTGGTAGTTATATTTGTGTGTCAATTTGGCTCCTCCTGGTTGAGTGGCTGGGCAGCTGGTGGTATTTTTCCCCATGATGAGACTGGCAATCAATTCCATGGTGGGGTCTACCACAAGCAGCTGAGTAGCTATCTTTGGGATGTGGCCTGCTTCCTGTACATAGGAGAAGACTTGGGAATGATCTCTAGCCTATGGCATGCTTGGACCCTGCATGTAGCCGTGTCATTGCTCAGCAGCCTGCTATGCTTTGCCAACATTGGACTTACAATGGACTTAAGTTAATAGCCTGCCATGTGGTTTGGTGACATCAGAACTGTGCCTTTTGACTTGTCAACCTTGGGGCTTCTCAGCCTTAGCAGCCAGCAGCTGTCTGAGTGAAGAAACGCCTCTAGCTCCAGTGGCCTGGGAGCAGGAAACAGAGTTGAACCCCAAGGTTAAGGGGCTTTCACCCAGCCCTTAGAGCCTGGAACTTTGAACTTGGACTTAATGCCTCCAAGTTGTAAGAATAAACTCCTGTTTGTTAAGGCCATCCCATTTGTGGTATATTCCTGTCAGAGCAGCACTAAGTAACCAGAACAACATTGTTCTAAGTGAATTAAGTCCATCACAGAAGGAAAAATATTATCCATTAGTGCAAAAAGTCAAGGAAATCTTTACAAATGACAAGAAACTTTTTTCTGTTGGTTACCAGGGATAGAAGGGGAAGGGAGAGAAAAATGTCAGATAGATAAGAGGGGGAAAAAAAAGTTGATGTAACAAAATGCAGAAGTTACCAAACAATAAGATTAATATCACATGCAAGTAGAATTTTGCTAAGGATAATTCATAAATGGTTGCAACAATACATCAAGAAGGAACAGCCAAGAACGTAGGAATTCAAGTCAGATTCAGAAGAGGATGTGGAACAAAGGATATCATTGCTGATGTCAGATGAATATTGACTGAAAGCAAGGGATACCAGAAAGATTTGTATGTGTGTTTCATTGAGTATACAAAGCTTGTATGAATCACAAGAAATAATAGGTAACATTGTGAAGAATGGGAATCCCAGAACACTTAATTGTGCTCATGTGTGTACATAAACAAGAGGTAGTCTTTCGAACAGAACAAAGGGACACTGCATGATTTAAAATCATTAAAGGTATGCATCAAGATTGCATCTTCTTGCCATATTTTTTCAATTTGTATGCTGAGCCAGTAATCGGAGACACTGGAGTATACGAAGAAGATCATGACATCAGGAGTGGAGAAAAACTCATTAACAAGCTGTGATATGATACAGCCTTCCTGGATGTAATGAAGATAAAACACTATAGCATTCAGTATGGTTTATGCCTCAATAGAAAGGAGATAAAAATCCTCACAAATGAATCACTAAATTATATCATGATAAAAGGATAAATGTTGAAATTGTCAAAGATTTCATTTTACTTGGATCCACAATCAACACCCATGGAAGCAGCAGTCAAGAAATCAACTGACATTGCACTGGGCAAATCTGCTTCAGAAGACCTCTATAAAGTGTGCAAAAGCAAAGATCCCACTTAGGGGACTGAGGTGCACCTGACCAAGCAATAGTGCTTTCAGTTGCTTTATATGCAAGCAAAAGGTACAAATGAAAAAAGAATGTTGAAGAAGTGCTGCATTTGGAATATGGATTTGGCAAAGAATATTGAGTATTTCATGGACTGCCAGAAGAATGAACAAATCTGCCTTGAAAGCAGGATAGCCAGAATGTTCCTTATAAGTGAGGATGGTAAGACTTTGTCACACATATTGTGAACATGTTATTAGTAAGGACTAGTCCTACTGGAGGACATTGTGCTCGGTTGCTTGGTAGAGAGTCAGCAAACAATAAAGACCCTCATGAGATGTACTGACACAGTGGTTGCAATAATGAGTTCAAACATAACAATGATTATAAGAATGATATGAAATCAAGCTATATTCTTTCTCTTGTACATGAGGTTACTATGAGTTGAAATCAACTCAACAGCACCACACAACAACCATAACGACATTCTTTCTGGCTCCAGTCATATTTTATTTCCTTCTTACAATTCATCCTATAGTGACAACCTAGGCTAAACATGTCTCAAGTCTTTGAACTACCCCAGGCTTCAGTGCTGAAAGCTCTTTGCCTCTGGTCACCTTTCCATGGTTAATTCTCTCACTTTCTAGTCTTTACTCAAATGTTATTTTATCATAGAGTCAACCCTTCCTACTCTATTTCAGCCATGGATATACTCTCCACTACTCTTAAGCTCCATTTTCCTTTTCTACTTTTTGCTCTACAACCCTCACCTCATTCTACTTCATTAGAATTTTTTTCTTATTGTTTATTGTCTATTGGATATTCCCAACCTGTCTAGCAGATTGTCTACGTAATGTACCTACTTGACATCTGTCAAGTGCTTTGAAGAGGGCTTGAAACATGACAGCTTAAACAATTTTGTTGAATTAATATATTACATTATAGACAGTTATGTAAAGTCAAAACTACAACAATAGCACATATTTTTAAATGTCACAAATGCTAGAATGTTTCAATCGGATGTGATTCCAGGTAATACTTGTTCCATTTGCTCATTCTGCAATTGAAGCATCAGACCTTCTGAGATTACATCATTGCTAAGAACCAACAAGCATCTGACTTTTAGTCTGGCTTTTTCCAACCTGAATTTGAAATCTGTGCATTCCATGTCCAAAATAACTCAACACTGCCTAGTATATTAAAGGAGAATTTAACATAGTTCTATCTGAATTATTCTTAAACACATCATCTCTTTAGTCTGGGTCCTGGGTACTTACTTCTAGATATGCATTTTTCCCTCATATTTTACATCTAGTAAAATCCAAGGTTATTTATCCCTCAGACCCCTAAGTCACTTATAGAGCAATTTTTCCTTTGTATGTATCACAAATAAACCTCTTTGTGGCATAACAAAATTATATTCTCTGCATTTATTTATAAAAATTAAGGTTCTGTCACACATAAACAATAGAAATTGATTTTGGTTAGCTCAAATAAAAGTAACAGGGTGTTAAATCAGATTCAGGTCAGAGATGTAAATGTACATGCAAAGGCCAAAAAAGGATTATTTCTTCAAAGAGATACTTAGAATCACAGTAACTTAGATTATTGGAGCATAAGTAAGAAAGTCTTAGAAATTTTTGGCCTAATGTAGAATTAAAAGTTGCACAATATATTTCATCTTTAATAATTTCAAATTCATTTATAGGTGGAAGAATGAAAAATATAAAAAAGTACTTTTGATAAACATATTAATAGGGAGCTCTGGTAACACAGTGCCTAAAGCACTTGACTGCTAACCAGAAGGCTGGAGGTTCAAACCCACAAGCCACTCTCCAGAAAGAAGGTTGGGCAATATACTTCTGTAGTGATACTGCCTCGGAAACCCAAGGAGGGGTCTCTATGAGTTGGGTCCGACTGGAGGGCACATAACAACAACAACATTATTAAATAGAAAAAAGTAAATGTTTAAAAAGATTCTGTTTACAGGCCAAGGCTTATGGAAGTTCGCCATATAATAATTTCTTTGTTTGTGAAACTTTGTATTTTATAAACTTCACATATTCTTCTAAGGCTTGTTCCATATGTCCTTTTGAATATCATCCCAAAAGAAAATTTATAGGAAACACAATAAAAGAAACAAATTATGTATAAATGGCTACTTTCCAGTATTTTCATTAAATAATAGAATCTGACAGGATCCCAAATAAGACATTGCATTTACTGTCATTAGCAATCACTTAGGTTTTAAAAATGGGGCAAAATCATCTTATCTCTTGGAAAGCTGTGATAAGTTTGTGGTCACAAAATTTGTCCATGAAAGAAACAGTATTTGTCTCCCCTGCCTGACACTGGAAGAATTTGAAACAAAATGATAAAAAATCTCACAGATAGAACTGAGAAACATCAATATTATTTTCAGTTGTTGTTGTTGTTATGAGTCAGACCCTACTCATAGCGACTCCTCCTCGGGTTTTTGAGGCAGTATCACTACAGAAGTAGATTGCCCCATCTTCCTTCCGGGGAGTGGCTGGTGGGTTTGAACCACCAGACTTCTGGTTTAGCAGTCAAGTGCTTTAGGCACTATGCTATCAGAGCTCCCATTAATGAATCAATTTCACTATTTTCAGTAGAAAATGAAATTGATTCGTTAAAAATAAACACTTTTCAAGGATTGATGACTGCTGGTTCTTACAACATAATAAAAATTTGAAATTCATTAATCACAAGATAAGAAGTAGATGCTTTTCATCTAATTGTTAAACTTTTTAATAAAAATAAAATGTTTTATCATTTTTATTTATTCAGTGACTTTTATTGGAAATATTATTATATAAACAAGTTATGAGACTACTTTCCCATGTATCTTCTCTCATTTGTCATTCATTTTATGTCTCTTCTTTTTTATTATTTTATCTCCAGTTTATTTTTAGTTTGAAAAATATTTAAATTTGTAAAGCAGTTACAACAATAATGCAATGAACTCCCTTCTAGAGTCCCTCATTGCTATTTTACTTCTTTTGCTTTTATCTCTCTGAAAATAACAAACAAAAATACAGTAATAACTTTTATCATTGTTTTCTTAGAAATATTTGAAAATATGTTGCAGACATCATAGCCTTTTACTGTAAATATTTTAACATGTGTCTTCCAAGCATAAGGATATTTTCTTTATATTTGTAGGCAACAACTGGGTTTCCTCATGGTGGACACCAGAATTAGACAAGCTTCAATATCTACAAACCTTGGCAATGGAGAAGGCCTTTAATACTAAATTTACGCTAAAATAATGTTCCCTTAAGAGCACATGAACCCATTAGACAAGTTCAGAGGAAGAGGGTACAGCAGCAGCCAGATGTGCATAATAAATTTTTCCCTCCAAATTCACCAGTCAGGTTGCATTAGTGCTCATTTCCTTGAGAAAAGTGTCTGAGAGACGAAGAGCAGCCAGCAGGGTTACATAAGACACTAGTGCAGCTACATTTCCACAGTTAAAATTAACCATTAAGACTATGAAAAAAAGCTTAGTCTAGATATATAAACATTTTTTACAAACAGCAATAAATGCAAATGGCTCTTAATCAGAATATGTCATAAAGTCTTACTCATTCATAAACAAAGGAACATAAAACTACATTGAGATTCCATACCTAATCCTATTAGTTTGACAATTTTTTTTAATTGACTACATACATTTGGACTGCCTTTAGCAACATAGACAGTCTTATACATCACTGATAGACATGCCAAGCTTGTAAGAGAATTTAGTTTTATCTAGTAATAAGGAGTTCTACTAGCTCAGTGCCTAAGGCATTTGATTGCTAACCAAAAGGATGACGATTCAAACCCACCAGCCACTCCGGGGAGGGAAGACAGAGCAATCTACTTCTGTAAAGAATTATGGCCTCAGAAACTCGATGGCAGTGAGTTTGGGGTGTTTTGAGTAATACTGCATAGACATTACCGTTTGTTGCAGCAATCTCGCTTCTAGGAATATATATCCCTCACAAAAAAAAAAAGGAGCAAAACCACCACCGACAATCATGAAAACAACACAAAAACAACAAAACTCAGAAAGTTGTACTTACAATTGAGGTCTAATAATTGCATTATTTATAATAATAACCAACAAAGCACAAATGCCCACTGATGTAGTTGAAAAGAACTATGTTAAACACAATAGTCACAAACTGAGTATGACACAGCTCAAAAAGAAATGATACATTAGTCTACATACCATGATGAAATCATTTCCAGGATATTTAGCTAAGTGAAAATACAAGATAGAGAAAAAAACTGTACAATATTATGCTTTATTTATCAAAAATTAACACAAACATAAAACTAAAATGAACGCCTCTAGGGTGAAAGGAGCAGAAAGATAGGAGAGGAGTGAGTGAGCTTAATATCAGACTCCTCAGAATATATCTTGTATTTAGATTTAATATGTAAAAGAATTACTTTAAATCAAAGTAATTTTCTGTATATAACTTGTGGGCTTTATCCTAAGGATAAAAAGAACTAAAAAAAAAAAAAAAAAACTGCTTATACTAATTGTTTTGTTACTGATGAAGTTGTTAAAATGATGCTGAGAATGTTGATTATATTACAGGATAAAACAAATGAGTATTTCATTGATGTCATTGAGAACTTGGGTTTTCTATGTGGAAACATGGAGGTACAGCTGTAAGAATTAATGAGATTGAATAAAAACTCCATAAGACTAAATGTTAATTGGAAAAACAAGGAATTACTAGTATAAAACACAGGGTATATTTGTAACTGTTACACTTACTGAATGTCGATGTTGTAGTTAGTACCAAAGAGTCACATTCAACACATAGCAACGCTATGTGCTACAGCACAAACACTGTCCAGTCCTCCTTCATCCTCAAAATCACTACTGTGCTTGAGCCCATTGTTGTGGCCACTGTGTCAATCCATCTCCTTAAGAAGAATCCAAGTCCTCTTTTGCTGACCCTCTACTTTATCCAGCATAATATCTTTCTCCAGACACTGGTCCTTCCTCATAAGATGACCAAAGTATGAGAGATGAAGTCTGGCCATTTTCACTTCTAAGGAGCAACATGACTGTACTTCTTCCAAGACAGATTTGTTTGTTCTTCTGGCAGTTCATGGTATTTTCAATATTCTTCACCAACACCATAATTCAAATGCATCAATTCTTCTGCAGTCTTTCTTATTCAGTGTCCAGCTTTCACACACACATAAGGCAACTGAAAATACCATGGCTTGAGTCAGGAACACCTTAGTCTTCAAAGTGACATCTTTGCTCTTTCACACTTTAAAGAGGTCTTTTGTGTCAAATTGAAGCCTAGTGTAATACATCATCTGACTCCTTGACTACTGCTTCCATGGACATTAGTCGTGGATGCAAGTAAAATAAAATCCCTGATAACTTCAATCTTTTTTACACATATCAGGATGTTGTCTGTTGGCCCAGTTGTCAGGAATTTGTTTTCTTTATGTGGAGGTGTAAGTCATACTGAAGTCCGTAGTCTTCAATCTTCATCAGTAAATGCTTCTTGTCTTCTTCATGTTCAGCCAGCAAGGTTGTGTCATCTGCATATCACAGGTTGTTAATGAGTCTTCTACTAAACCTGATGCCAGGTTCTTCTTCACATAGTCCAGTTTAATGGATTATTTGTGCAGCATACAGATTGAATAAGTGTGGTGAAAGGATACACTCCTGATAGATACCTTACCTAATTTTAAATCATGCAGTATCCCCTTGCTTTGTTCAAATGACTGCCTCTTGTTCATGAGCATAATCAAGTGTCCTGAAATTCCCATTCTTCCCAATGTTATCCATTATTTGTCATGATCAATTCACTGTTTGCATAGTCAATAAAACACAGATAAACATTTTTTCAGGTATTCTTTGCTTTTAGCCCAAATCTATCTGATATCAACAATGATATACTTCCTTCCATGTCCTCTTCTGAATCTGGCTTGAATTTCTTGCAGTTGCCTGTCTATGTACAGCTGCAATTGTTTTTGAATTATTTTCAGTAAAAGTTTTACTTCTGTGTGATATTAATTACATTGTTTGATAATTTCTGTTTTCTGTTGGATCACTTTTCTTTTGAATGGGCACAAATATGGATCTCTTCCAATAGGTTGGCCATGCAGCTGTCTTCCAAATTTCTTGGCATGAATGAGTGAGCATCTCCATTTCTGCATCCATTTGTTGAAAGATCTCAATGGGTATTCCATCAGTTCCTGGAGCCTTGTTTTTCACCTATGTCTTCAGTGGAACATGGACTTCTTCCTTCAACAGTATCTTTTCTTGATCATATGCTGCCTCCTGAAATTGAACAATGAATGGCTTTGTGTATTCCTTCAATCTTCTTATATTTTTCTTGTATCATTCAATATTTTGCCCATTGAATCTTTCAATATTGGAACTTGAGGCTTGAATTTTTCTTCAGTTATTTCAGCTTGAGAAATGTGGAGTGTGTTCTTCTCTTTTGGTTTTCTTACTCCAAGCCTGTTCATATTTCATTATTGTACTTTTCTTTGTCTTTGCCAGCCACCCTTCAAAATCTTCTGTTCAGCTTTTTATTTCATCATTTTTTCTATTCACTTTAGTTATTGTACATTCAAGACCAAGTTTCAGACTCTCTTCTGACATCCATTTTGGTCTTCTCTTTCTTTCCTATCTTTTTATTGACATATTGCTTTCTTTATGCATGATATCTTTGATGTCATCCCATGATTCCTGTGGTCGTTGGTCACTGGTGCTCAGCACATCAAATCTATTCTTCATATGGTCTCTAAATTCAGGTAGGAAATACTCAAGGTCATATTTAACTCTTGTGCACTTATTTTAATTTTTAATTTTCTTCAGGTTCAACTTGTGCTTGTATATGAGCAATTGATGATCTGTCCAGCCAACACTGGCCTTGTTCTAATGATGGTATTGAGCTTGTCCATCATTTCTTTCCATAGGTGTAGTTGATTTCTTTCTTGTCTATTTCATCTGGCAAGGTCCAAGTGTATAGTTATCATTTATTTTGTCAAAAAAAAACATTTGCAATCAATGTAATTGGCTTTCAAAAATCATATCATGTGTTCTTCGCTGTCATTTCTTTAACCAAGGCTATATTTTCCAACTACTGATGCTTTTTGTTTGTTTCCACCTTTTGTATTCCAATCAGCAGTAATTATCAATACATCTTGCTTGCATATTTGGTCTATTTCAGAATGTGGAAGTTGGTAAAAATATTCAATTTCATCTTTGGCTTTAGTGGTTGGTACATAAATTTGAGTAATAGTCTCTTAACTGGTCTTACCTCTAGAAAGATGTTTACTTGTATTTTATTGACTTTGCAAAGGCATTTGACTGTGTGGATAAAACAAATTATCGATGAATTTGTGAAGAATGGGAATTCCAGAATACTTAATTGTGCTCCTGGGGAACTAGTCCTTAGAGAAGGATATCATGCTTGGTAAAGTAGTGAATCAAAAAAAAAAAAGGGGGAAGATCCTCAAAGAGATGGACTGACAAAGTGGCAACAACAATGGGCTCAAGCATAGCAATGACTGGGAAGATGGTACAGGACTGGTCAGTGTTTTTGTTCAGTTCACACAGGGTCAGTATTAGTTGGAACTGCCTGGAGGGCACCTAACAACAACAGACATCTTTCTGGTATTCTTTTCTTTCAGCTAAGATCCATCTAATATCAATGATGATATGCCTTGTTCCATATCCTCTTTTGAATCTGACTTAAATTTTTGGAAGTTCTCTGTCAATATACTCTTCCAATTGTTTTTAGTTATTTCCCACACAATTTTACTTGCATGTAATTAATATGTAATGATACTGTTCAATAATTCCCGTGTTCTGTTGGTCCACTTTTCTTTTTTTTTTTTTTTTAAATTTTATTTTGATTTGGGTGAAGATTTACAGAGTAAATTCACTTTTCATACAGCAGTTCACATATACTTTGTCTCATGTCATTGACC
>NW_006921698.1:1378605-1405289 GCF_000298275.1 Orycteropus afer afer | reverse complement strand
GCTGTCAGACCGCAGCTCCGTATGTCTCCTTTTTTTGGTATTTTCACGCAAATTCTTCTGCTAATTGGGGTTTAGTCCAATTCTGTATCCTTCCCTTTAAGGCTCAGGGGTCCACGATTATCTTCTGTGTCTGTGTTAATTGTTTTCCCTTTTCTTTGTTGAAGAGGGTCTGTGCAATCCTTCTGCCTAGTCTACCATCTTGCCGGAACTCCGGGCCACTTTTCTTTGGAACAGACACAAATATGGATCTCTTCCAGTCGGTTGGACAGGTAGTCTTTCAAATTTCATGGCATTAATGAATGAGCACCTCCAATGTTGCACCCATTTGTTGAAAGATCTTAATGGGTATTCCATCAATTCCTGGAGCTTTGTTTTTCAACACTTCCTTCAGTGGAGCTTTGACTTCTTCTTTCAATACCATGTATTCTTGATCACATGCTGCCTTCTGAAATGACTGAAGATTGACCAATTCTTTTGGTACAGTGACTCAATGTATATTCTCCATCTTCTTTTGATGCTTCTTGAACCATTCAATATTTTGCCCATAGAATCCATCAACATTGCAACTCAAGGCTTGAATCTTCTCTTCAGTTCTTCAGCATGAAGAATGCTGAATGCAGTTTTCCTGTTTGATTTTCTAACTCCATGTCTTTCCACATTTCATAGCAATATTTTGTCTTCTTGAGACTCCCTTTGAAATATTCTGTTCAGCTCTTTTATGTCATCATTTCTTCCATTAGCTTTAGCTAGTCTTCACTTAAGAGCAAGGTAAAGAGTCTCTTCTCACATGCTTTTTGTTCTTCACTTTTTCTTTCCTGTCCTTTAATTCCTTTCTTCAAGTATGATGTCCTTAATATCTATGTTGTTGTTGTTAGGTGCCATCCACTCAGCTCCAACTCATAGCCACCCTATGTACAACAGAACAAAACACTGCCCGGTCCTGAGCCATCCTTACAATATTTTCTATGCTTGAGTCCACTGTTGCAGCCCCAATGTCAATCCATCTGGTTGAAGGTTTTCCCCTTTTTCGCTGACCCTCTGATTTACCAAGAATGATATCCTTTTCCAAGGAATGGTCCCTTCAGATATGACCAAAGTAGGTGAGAGGAAGTTTAGCTATCATCACTTTAAAGGAGTATTCCTGCTGCACTTCCCCCAGGACAAATTTGTTCACTCTGGAAGTCCATGGTATTTTCAGTATTCTTCATCAACACCACAATCCAAAAGCATCAACTCTTCTTTGGTCTCCTTTATTCATTGTCTAGCTTTCACATGAATATGGGGCAATTGAAAATGCCATGGCCTGATTTAGGAGCATTTTATTCTTCAAAGTGGCATTTTTGCTCCATAACACTTTGAAGAGGTCTTTTGAAGCAGATTTTCCCAGTGCAATAAGATATCTATTTCTTGACTGCTGCTTCCATGGGTGTTGATTTATGAATCCAAGTAAAATGAAATCCCTGACAACTTCAAACTTTTCTCCATTCATCATGATATTGCTTATTGGTTCAGTTGTGAGGATTTTTGTTTTCTTTATGTTGAGATGTAATCCATTCTGAAGACTGTTGTCTTTGATATTCATCAGTAAATGCTTAAAGTCCTCTTTGCTTTCAGGAAACATGGTTGTGTCATCTGCATAGCACAGGTTTTTAACAAGTCTTCCTCCAATCTTGATTCTATGTACTTCTCCATATAGTCCAGTTTCTCAGAATATTTGTTCAGCATACAGATTGAATAAGTATAATGAAAGGACACAACACTGAAAGGATACAACATCATTCAATATTTTGCCTGTTGTTGTTACATGCTGTCGAGTCAGCTCTGACTCATAGCAAACCCATTAGCAACAGAACGAGGCACACCCGTCTTGATTTTGAACCATGCAGTATCCCCTTGTTCTGTTCAAATGACAGCCTCTTGGTCAGTGTGCAAGTTCCTCATGAGCATAATTAAGTGTTGTGAAATTCTTATTATTCACAATATTATTCAAATTTGTTAAAATCCACACAAATTACTTTGCATAGTCAATAAAACATAGGTAAACATCTTTCTGATATTCCTTGCTTTCAGCCAAGATCCATCTGATATCAGCAATGATGTCCCTCTTTCCACATCCTCTTCTGAATGCAGCTTGCAATTCTGGAAGTTCCCTGTCAATATACTATTGCAACCATGTTTTAATTATCGTCAGCAGAATTTTTCTTGCATGTGATATAAATTATATTGTTTGATAATTTCTGTATTCTGTTGGATCACCTTTCTTTTGAAAGGGCACAAATATGGATCTCTTCCAGTCAGTTGGCCAGGTAGCTGTCTTCCCAATTTCTTGGCATAAACCAGTAAGTGCCTCCAACACTACATGTTTGTTGAAACATTTCAGTGGGTATTAAATTCCTGAAGCCTTGTTTTTTTTTTTTTTTTTTGCCTATATCTTCAGTGCAGCTTGAACTTCTTCCTTCAATACACTTGGTTCTAGATTATATCCTACCTCCTGAAATAGCTGGACATTGACCAATTATTTTTGGTTCAGTGACTCTGTGTATTCCTTCCCTCTTCTTTTGATGCTTCCTGCATTGTTCAATATTTTTCCCATCATTGTTGTTGCGTGTTGTTGAGTCAGCTCTGACTCATAGCAAACCCATGAGCAACAGAATGAAACACTGTCCAGTCCTGAGCCAGCCTTACAATCTTTGCTATACCTGAGGCCATCATTGCAGCCACTGTGTCAATCCATCCTGTTGAGGGCCTTCCTCTTTTTCATTGACCCTCCACTCTACCAAGCATGATATTGTTCTCCAGGGAATGGTCCCTTCTGACACCATCACCAAAGTAAGTGAGATGAAGTCTGGCCATTCTTGCTTCCAGGGGGCATTCTGACTGTACTTCTTTAATCCTTCAATATTGTAATTTGAGGCTTGAATTGTTTCTTCAGTTCTTACAGCTTGAGAAATGCCAAGCCTGGTTTTCCCTTTTGGTTTTCTAACTCCAGGTCTTTGCACATTTCATTGTAGTACTTTATTTGTCTGTCTTACTTTGAAATCTTCTGTTCAGTTCTTTAATTCATTGTATCTTCCATTTGCTTTATCTACTCTTCATAAAATAGCAAGTTTCAGACTCTCTTTTGACATCCATTTTGTTCTTTTCTTCCTTTCCTATCTTTTTAATGACTTTTGCTTTCGTCATGTACGATGTTGTTAGTATCATCCCACAACTTGTCTGGTTTATGGTCATTGGTGTTCAATGTCTCAATTCTATTCTTCAGATGATCTCTAAATTCAAGTAATATATAATCAAGGACATGTTCTGGCTCTTGTACACTTGTTTTAACTTTCTTCAGCTTCAACTTGAATTTGATTATGAGCAATGGATGGTCTGTTCTAAAGCAGCTCCTGGCCTTGTTTTTTCTGCTAATATGGAGGTTCTCCAACATCTCTCTCCACAGATGTGGTCAATTTGATTCCTGCATAGTCCATCTGGAGGAGATCACGAGTATATTTGCTAATTATGTTGTTGGAAAGGGTATTTGAAATGAATAAGTCAGATGGAGAGTAGTTAAAGCAAATAGAAGAAATGAAAATGACAAGATAAAAGAGCTGAACAGAATATTTCAAAGAGCATCTTGAGAAGACAAGGTCAATTATTATAATGAAATGTTCAAAGACCTGGAGTTAGAAATCCAAAAGGGAAAAACATGTTTGGAATTTCTCAAGCTGAAAGAACTGAAGGAAAATATTAAGCCTTGAGTTGCAATACTGAAAGATTCTGTGGGTCATATATGAATGATGTAGGAAATATCAAAAGAACATGGAAGGAATATAGAGAATCACTGTACTAAAAAGAATTGGTTGATGTTCATCCATTTCAGGAGGTGTCGTACAATCAAGAACCAATGGTACTGAAGGATGAATTCAAAGCTGCACTGAAGGAACTGGTGAAAAATAAGCCCCAGGAATTGACAGAATACCCACTAAGATGTTTCAACAAATGGATGCCACACTGAGGGCACTAACTCGGCTATGCCAAGAGATTTGGAAGACAGCTACCTGGCCAACTGACTGGAAGAGATCTATATTAATACTCATTCCAAAGAAAGGTGATCCCACAAAATGTGGAAATTATTGAACAATATCATTAATATAACATGCAAGTAAAATCTTACTGAAGATAATTCAAAAACAATCGCAGTAGTGTATTGACAGAGAACTTCCAGAAATGCAGGCTGGATTCAGAAAAGGACGTAGAATGAGGGGTATTATAGCAGATGTCAGATGGATCTTGACTGAAAGCAAAGAATGCCTGAAAGAGGTTTACTTGTGTTTTATGGACCATGCAAATCATTCAATTGTATGGATCATAACAAATTATGGATAACATTGAGAAAAATGAGAATTCCAAAACACTTAATTGTACTCATGAGGAACCTGTACATAGACCAGGAGGCTCTCATTCAAACAGAACAAGGGGATGCTGCATGGCTTAAAATCAGGAAGGGAGTGGGTTAGGGTTGTGTCCATTCACCATACTTATTCAATCTGTATGCTGAGCAAATAATATGAGAAGCTGGACTATATGAAGAAGAATGTGGCATCAGGATTGGAGAAAGACTCATTAACAACCTGTGTTATGCAGATGACACAACTTTCCTTGTTGAAAGTGAGATGACTTGAAGCACTTATTGATGAAGGTTGAAGACTACAGTCTGCAGTATGGATTACACCTCAGTATAAAGAAAATAAAAATTCTCACAACTGGGCCAATAAGCAGTATCATGATAAATGGAGAAAAGACTGAAAACTTCATATTACTTGGTTCTACAATCAACACCAATGGAAGCAGCAGTCAAAACATCAGAAGACATACTGCATTGGGCAAATCTGATGCCAAAGACCTCTTTGAAGTGCTGAAGAGCAAAGATATCTTCTTGAAGACTAATGTGTGCTTAACCCAAGCCATGGTATTTTCAGTCACCTTATATGCATGTGAGAGCTGGACAATGATTAGGAAGACCAAAGAAGATTTGATGCTTTTGAGTTGCGGTTTTTGCAAAGAACAATGAGAGTACCATGGAATGCTAAAAGAACTAAAAAGTCTGTCCTGGAATAAGTGCAGCCGGAATGCTTCTTGGAAGTGAGAATGGCCAGATTTTGTGTCACCTATTTGGTCATGTTATCAGAAGGGACCATTCCTTGGAGAAAGATACCATGCTTGGTGAAGTGAAGGGTGAGCCAAAAAGGGGAAGGCTCTCAATGAGATGGATTGACACAGTGGCTGCAACAATGGGTATAGCAAGGATTGTGAGGCTCACACAGGACCAGGCAGTGTTTCCTTCTGTTGTACATAGGGTCACTATGAGTTTCAGATGGCTTCACAGCACCTAACAACAACAAGTCGTTGGTCTTGCAAAATTCTCTCATGCAGTCTCCGGCATTATTTATATCACTAAGCCCATATTTTCCAACTACCGATGCTTCTTTATTTCCAACTTTCACATTCCAGTCACCAGTAATAATCAATACATCTTGAATGCATGTTTAGTCAATTTCAGACTGCAGTAAAAATCTTTAATTTCTTCATCTTTTGAATTAGTGGTTCATGCATAAATGTGAACAATAGTCATATTAACTGGTCTTCCTTTCATGTGTATGGATATTATCCTATCACTGAAAAGCATTATACTTTAGGATAGATCTTGAAATATTCTTTTTTTGGACCAGCTTTGCTGGTCTGATAGAGACTGGTGGAACCACTAAGACTATGGCCCCTAGGTGCCCTTGAGGTCTGGAATTGAACCCACACCTGTGGCTTCCAGCCAAACAAAACACAGGCATATGAGGTGAACATTTACACTAGGTAGATACACTTCTTGGAGAGAATGATCATTGGAGAAAGAAGGGCTGTTTATGCACAGGGAGACAGCTAAGGGGGCAGGAGTGCATGGAGGAATGGACACAGGGAAGAGGTAACTATGGCAAGGAAGTGGGAGGGGAGCTGTTGCATTGTGGTGAATTGTAGTCAATGTCACGAATGTGTATGTGAACTGCTATATGGAAAGTGAATTTGCTTTGTAAACTTTCACCCAAATCATAATAAAAAATAATAATAATAAAAGAAATGTTATTTTTTTAGAATGAATTTGATACAATTCCTCTTTAATTTGTCATTCCCAGCACAGTAGATTTAGTCTGATTCAGGATGGCCAGTAGCAGTCCTTTTCAGCTCACTAATGCCTAGGATATCTATCTTTATCTGTTCCATTTCACTTTTAACAATTCCCAATTTTCCCAGATTCATACTTCATACATTCCATGTTCTGATTATTAATAAATGTTTGCAGCTGTTTTTTCCCATTTTGAGTCATGCCCCATTAGCAAATGAAGGTCTTGAAAGCTTTACTCCATTTATGTCATTAAGGTCAACTCTACTTGAGAAGGCAGCTCTTCCCCAGTCATATTCTGAGTGTTTGTTTGGTTTCTAATCTGAAGGGCTCGTCTTCTGGCACTATATCAGATTATGTTTCACTGCTATTCATGAGGTTTTCAGTGGCCACATTTTTTAGAAGTGGATGGCCCCATCTTTCTTCCCAGTTTGTTTTAGTCTGGAAGCACTACTGAAACCTGATCACTATGGGGTGACCTTGCTGGTTTTTAAATCTGGCATAGCTTCCAGCCTCACAGCAACATGTGAGCCACCACAGTATGGCAAACTGACAGACATGTGGTGGTACATACTCTATGTTGTTGTTGTTTGCCCTCGAGTCAGACCTGACTCATAGCAACCCCTCCTTGGGTTTCCGAGGCAGTATCACTACAGAAGTAGATTGCTCAACTTTCCTTCCGAGGAGTGGCTCTATAGGCAAGACTAAATGACTAACCAGGTAGTGAGCACCTCTAGCGCTCAGCATGTGATCTTTCAATGCTATTTTCCAACAGAAGAATAAATTTCTTGCACACAGTTCAGTTTAAGGTATGAAATATACAATATGAGCTTGGAAAATCTATATCAGAAGGCAAAGAAGTCATCAAGGATTACTGGTGTCATTTCAATTGGACTCAAGTGCCAACTTGAAGTTTTTCATACTAGCCAAAGTTGCAACGGTTTGAATATAATATATCAATGTATTCAAATCCTTCAAGTATAGTTCAATCTATGTGTTTATGAATGTATTTAAATAACAAATACCATCTTTTCAACTGTAAAGAATGCTAAAGAACTTATTACAAGAAAACTAACATATGAAGGGAAAGAATCAAGCATGTATCTGTCCTTCCCTATGTAAATTTTTCCACAGGGAAATTAAGTAGTTGATGAAGGAACTATCTCTTTATAGAAGTATTCCAGGAATATAAATGAGGGAGCAATGCTATAATTAAGATAATACTGTTTCACAATCTCTAGTCCAAATAGAGGGAGCCCTGCTGGCACGGTAGTTAAGTGCTCACCTGATAACCAAACGTCAGCTATTCAAACTCACCACCCTCTCTGCAGGAGAAATTTGGGACAGTCTGCTTCAGTAAAGATATAGCCTTCAAAATCCTATGGGGAAGTTCTTCTCAATGGCAAACGGGTGCAAATGGCTAATGCACTCTACTGCTGACTGAAAGGCTAGAAGATCTAATATAGCCAAGGGTGCCTCAAAAGAAAGCCCTGATGATCTACTTCCAAAAAATAAGCCACTGAAAAGCCTGCAAAGCACAGTTCTACTCTGACAAACATAGGGTCACTTTGAATTAGAATCTATTGGAAGAAAATTGATCGATTTTATTGATTTAATGTATCTGAGCAATGATCAATCATGGCTGCTAATGTTACACAACAAAAAATAGTCAGATATAGGTGCCTCTTAATGATAATACATAACATCAACTAGAAGATAAACCAAAAATCAAACTCACTGCCATGGAGTCAGATACAACTCATAGCAACCCCTCCTTGGGTTTCTGAGGTGGCATCACTATGGAAGTAGATTTCCAAGTCTTCCTTCTAAGGAGTGGCTAGTGGGTTTGAGCTGCCAGCTTTCTGGTAAGCAGTCAAATGCCTTAGGCACTACACTACCAGAGCTCCTATCAAAGTGAATCTGATCGCTACTCTAGAACTGTCAATGTAGTGATCAGAAGAATATTTATATACCAATAAAGTAGACAAAAGAGTATGTTATACAACACTTCTATAAGGCCATCTATAAAATCCAGTCAGTTCAAACACTACAGAAAAAAGAAAACTAACTGGTTTCTTCCACAATTTAATTGCATAGAAAATAAAAGACAGAGAAGGCAGTTAAAGATCAAAAGACATCTATTCAATCAATTTCACTGTGTGGACTTGAACAAAGCAAACTGTTTACAAACAAACTAACTAAAAGATATTTACAAGACATGAGAATATTTGAGTACTGACTGGATTTTTTATGACATTAGGAATTGTTATTAATATTTTTGTGCATAATGGTATTATGGTTCTGTTATTAAAATAATCCTATCTTTTAGTGATACATGCTAGAATATTTATTGATTAATGACATGTTGTCTGTGAGCCACTTTAAAATAATCCTTTAGGTAAAGAAAAGTGCAAGGAGGTATAGATGTCTTATAGAGCAAATTGGCAGAATCTGGTTGAAATGAAAAGGAAAGAATTTTCATTAAGAGGTAAAACAATTTGCAATGTTGCTAATCACAAGGTCCAGAGTATTATGAGTGAAGTGATCCAAGGTGGAGGTAATTCAGAGAGTTTTTATAAGAAAATACAAGGAACTCCAGTTAAAATTCAGTAACTCGTTGACATTTAGTTAATGGTTATAAGGAACTTCAGAAAAATTCAGTAATTGACATTTAGCTAATAGTTATAAAATCAGGTGATGATACATCTAATTGGTAGGATACTACATGTATTTCTAAAGTTGCTTTCTTTTAAGAACAAAATAATCATCAAAGTGAGTGAATCTGGCTTTGAAACAATCATGAGACCCTCCTTGAATGACTGCAGGGAGGATACACATAATTCTAAAATGTATTTCAAATAAGCATCTGTTCTAACAAGTGTTTTGGACCTTGCTTCTTAAGCACAGGTAAAACCCTTAAGCAAGCAAAATTATATGGTTCTCTGAAATTATTTACCAAGTAGTGTCCTGAGAGTACAGTGGACAGTTATAGAAAGACAGTATACATTCCTGATACAGAGGTTATTTTTGATTCAAAATGGAGTTTTAGCCCAAAACCTTATCAGCCACCATCTCATGTGAGTAGGCCTAAATTAATCTGGGAGGCTCTTACTCATATGAAATAGGAATACTAAAGCTGGGTGATGGGTACTTGGAGGTTCATTATTCTGTTTATTTATTTTAATGTTCTATTTTTTAAAAAATGTTTATCTTTAGTTTATCTTTAGCCATTGCAAAAAGTACATTGAGGGGTGGCATCCTCTTCTGACTTCCTCCAACCTCATCAGGAGACAACAGAATCACCATCAGCAGCCCAATGCTTATTCCTGTGAGGCCAGACATAACATCATTCTTCAGCCTTTCTACCAATTCTGACACCTGCCATGATACTCACTACTTCTCTGTTGGGTTTAATAATTCATTGCAATGACCGCACAGAACTCAGACAATACTTACATTTATGGGGTTTATTATGGAAGTAACAGTTTACAATTCAGGTTCAGAAATGTTCTCAGGATACAATTCTTGGATCGAGGCAGTCTCCCCATTGCTATGCTCTCAGGCATGCCTCTCTGGCCCTTGGCCTCTCAGCCTTGCTCCGCCCTGCTCAGGCAAGTGTTACAAAGCTCTTTTACCTCAGCTGATAGGTACATCTAGGTGCACACCACTCCACCAGCAAGCCAAGCCTCCTGCCCAAAGGCACTCAGCTTGCTCACTCCATGGGCAGAGAAGCCCTGTTTCATGCCCTTTGGTTTCACTGCTGCTGTCTCTCTGGCCATTATCAGCCAGTGATCTCTGCCAAGGAGGTCCACCTCAGGGATTCAGGTCAAAGGATATGCTTCACTCTACCTCTCGCTCTTCTCTCTTGATGTCAGTGAGATCCCTGATTTCTGCCTCTAAGAGGGCTCAGTTTAAGCCCAGAATGACAAAACTAACCAATACCCACATTAGAGATCTGTACACCTTATTTCCATGGTCCCACCCTCATAAGGGTTCCATGTACCTTATTTACATTAATAATAAGCTAGCCAATCCCCTTCGTTGACCAGCACCTTACATTTACATACTTCCACCCAGTCATCTGGTAGGAGTCACAAAGATCATGGCTAGAAGGGCCATACCAAGTAATTCACTGTACCACAGTCCTTATCATTACCATTATTCTTATTTTATAAAGTTTAGAGTAGTTGGGGGTTTTGTTATTTTGGGTTCGTAATACTGATGGTTGAGATGGGAAAAGGAAAATAAAGTAAAAAAATGTTATTTTTCTAACCAAATATTTTAATTTTCCCCTTTAAAAAAACCCATAAAAGATCCCTGATAAGTTTAAGTTTTAATTGTAAATATTTTGATTAATATGCACTAATATTTAAATATTTAAAGCTAAATATGTACATCTGAGCAAGATTTAGAATATTTTGATCAATTTGTCTTTCTATGAAGATAGACAATTGAGCCAAGAGAAATTACATTCTTCTTCTTCTTTAGTTCTTAGGATGCTCGTACCACCACTCCCACTGTCAAACAGTTCTGAGTTAACAATCATGGTGAGCCTAAAGTTTCTGTGATGGAATGTAGTCAAAGGTGGGGCAGGGAGGATAACAACAAAGAGTCTGAAATTTGTCCATGTCTGAAAGCAGCATTATTAAAATGGGGGTGATGTTGTTAGGGTGACATTACTTCTCCATTGCCCTCAGAAGAGAGATCTGATGATAATGACAATAGCATGAATGTAACATTTCTACTATGTTGTAAACTTAGTTCTAAGTGTTTTTCATCTACTAATTTAATCCTCACACCAACCCTGGGGTGTGGATACACTTTACAGGTAGAATTATTTTATAGATAAAGAAACAAAGATGGAGACAGCTTAAGTTGATTACGCAAGGTTACATAGCTAGTAAGTGTTACAACCAGGCTTTAAGACTAGGCAAGGAGCCCTGGTGTCAACATACTGGAGGTCTCAGGTGCTAACCAAAAGTTTAGTGGCTTAAACTCATCAACTACTCTACAGGAGAAAGATGTACCAGCCTGCTTCAATAAAGACTTAGAGACTAGGAATTGCTATGAGGTAGTTCTACTCTGTCCTAAAGGGTCACCATGACTCAGAATTGACTTGATAGCAATGGGTTTTGTACATGAATCTGGTAGTGTGAATTTACAGCCCATGCTTTTAATCACTATGCTATACTGTTAGCCAGTACAGCTCTGTCACGCTTTAAGAGGAGCCATTAACACCACACCTGTTGTAAGAAATAACCATTGCTTAGGAAAGAATACTCAGAACTATAAAAATGATTTAACCCAGGGCCATGTGTAAAATAATAGTTATAGCTATCACTTCTTTCTTTGTTCACAACATTCCCCTCCTACCAAAAAAAAAAAAAAAAAAAAGGTTTCTTTTCTAGCATCTTCAAATACATATTATTGAATTGAGAGAAAACCTTTGGGTCAGTGGAAAATCTAATTATAACTCTAAATCACTTCAGCTGGGATTTGAATCTGGGATTCTCAGACACCAAGCTCATACAAGTGTTACAGCACTGATATGTGGATACCCAACTGCAGGCTGCTATCTTAGTTTCCTAGTGCTACGGTAACAGAAATACCAAGTGAGTGATTTAAAGAACAGAAATTTATTTTCTCACCGTTCAGAAACTAGACATCGAATTCAGTGTGCAGCACTAGGGGGAGGTATCTCCTTGTCTATTTCCACCATCAATTCATCACCAGATAGTGCCTGTTGTCTACAGTATATGCTCTCTTGTCACTCTGTCTATACTGCTCTGGATACCACTCAGAAGAGATGAGGTTTAAGACACAACTTACACTGACATGATTTCATTAATGTAAAGAAAACCTGTCTCCAAATTAGTATAGGGATCAGAACTCCAGCACATATTTTTTGGGCGACACAATCTAATCCATAAAATTATGTACATCTACTCTTTTACCATCAGTTTTCTTCCCTCACGAGAGTGATGTAAACAGAAATAGATATAATACTTCCTAACCAAAAGACTCCAAAGCATTGGAAACAGTGTGCAAAGTAGCATTACTTTATTATTTTCATTTTCCCATGTATCATTTTAATGTTAAATCATTCATGTATTTGCATTTTGATTTTCAGTGTATAGTAGTAATGTGATGATGGTAAGGATAATGAAGTTTTAAAAAGGGAGAAGAGAAAGAAGAAAAGTCAAAGGGAAGGAAAAGACAATACCCTTGTATTTTTGTTATGCCTACAAGAATCAAAATGTTTGACTATAAGGAATCAAATGGAGCTAATAAGCGAGGAGGGTAAGCATCGAATGTAAAATAGTCATGTCCCCATGGTCCCCACATAATTAAGCAAGCAACTTATTTAGTTTAATAGAAATAGCAACTGGCATACTGTTGTTTCTCCAGAGAATTTAGTTATTCTTGTTATTGCTCCCAGTCCTACGCCATGACAGTTAGAGTTAGTATACTTTATCTGAAAAACAATCTCTCTGCTGTGATAACAGTATCTCATAAGATAGCATTAGGGATTTTTTTAAACTCTACTCTGTAGCAGAAACATTTCTTACTTAAGAATGGTCTTCCTTTAGTTGGTAAATGACTTTTGTCTCAAAGAGTCGTCTTTAGCTTGAGCTGGTCACATTTTATAAATATATTAAGTAAATATTTATGCCATGATCTTTGCTTACTTGCAGAAATAAAGTTTGAATGGATAAGTAAATTGAGTGAAAGATTTTTCCAGCCCTTATATTCTTTGAGAGTAATGGGTTCAACTATTTTCTAAAATGAATGTTTCATTTACAACCATTTTCATAATTACCTTTTTACTTCCCATGATATAGAAAACCAGTTTAAGTACATACAGTCTAGCATTTATGGGGCAGAATCCTAATTGTTCCCAAGAGCATAGTGAAGATTCAGGTTTCCTGAGCAACATTAATGGCACTTCTCTTTAGAGCACCATGTTCTTTATAAGAGCAGGCATCTTCTAGCAGCTTTAGTAACACTTTATGTATAGTAACAGTCTGCCTTGAAAATGACAAATAGAATTGAAAATTGTTGGCATATTTGGAAGTCTCTCTGTCTCTAATGCTTTTTAGAAATAATAAGATTATTATTTTCAATTACCTAATCTAAATCTCCATTAGAGTGTAAATGCAGATGCTGTGAACCTTTTCATATAATTAATGTTTCTGAAGTTTGTCAGAGAATTACAAAGTATATACCCATGCCACTAAATATGTACAAATGGGCAACATGTGACTTAACCAACAGGAATTTGCCTGGTACCTTTAATAGTCTTCATGAAGTATGGCTTAGCTGTCCAGTGCACTCTGGGATCTGAGTTCTAGGAATCAATTACTAATCGGTGACTATCGCATACAGATGTCTATCTATAAATTACACAAAGATTTTCTTCAGCTAAATATAATGAGAGGATTAATTGAGAATTGTTGAGTTATAACATGGAATAGAAAGCATATTAGAATAAAGAGCTAAATTAAACATAATTATACACAGAACATACTAGATATAATCTCCAGTGTGATTCTTATAGTAACTTCCAAGCATTTCACACTGGGTAATTGAGGAAATGCTTAACCAGATTGGCTGAGGGAAATGTCCATTCACATCTTTTTCTCCAGGCAAGTTTTCTTTTCTATAGTGTTTCTGCTTTTCTTCTTTGTGTGTGTGTTGAGTAACAGGAATTTTGCAATAAAGCAATCTTACCCTGCTCTCTGTGTCAATTGCACAAACCAGTCCAGGAGTCCAAGATCACCTGCCTCTGATGTCAAATTGTGGTGGATAACATACCCTATTCCAAATACATAGTTTGAGAATCTTGGCTTCCATACCCCAGCCAATGCAGACTCCAGTTGTCCACACAGCCCATCTGTCTCATCCCTAGCCACCTAGGGCTATCCTATCCCTAGCTAACCATGGCTATGTCTATGGGTACCAGCCACAAGGACAGGGACAAATAAAAGTCCTTGTACTTCAGACCACCTGGTCATACACTCTGGAGTTTTCCTGTAATTCTTCAGAGTTCAAGTCTTAAACTTATGAGTTCACCTGCCTCCCTCCACTTTAGATTACCCAGTTCCATTACTTCCTTTAGGCTGAATATTTTAATGCAAATAACATGCATCTTCTATGTTTGCTTGCCAACTCTGCCCTCCCACTATGAGATATTTTTGTAAGTGTGCTATGCTGATTTTTTTTACAGCAATGTTAAAAAAAAAAAAAAAAGAGCCTTGTAGCACTTATGAGAATGCCTCATGGGGGGAAGAAGTGGTTGGCAAACAGATGTAGAAAGTATGTATTACTTGCATAAAAATAAGATAATTCTCTAGAATAGCTCACAGAGGTCACAGAAACACCTTATCTGTGATAACAACTTTGAATATGAAAGAGAAGGATACAAGTCAAGAAATGCCTAGGACAAGGTTCAAGTCTTAATGTAAAGCATCAATATTTCAATGGGACACATCCTCCTGATGTGGATTCACTCCAATTAATCAAGAAACTTTTCATTCAGGAAATTCTTTAGTCAGAAAAGAATCTAGGACATCTCTCACAGCCACAGATTTCAGGATTACCTTGTTCAGGGTAGCCATGTTCTTTGGGCAGCTTCTGCTCTCTTTGAACAGTCCCCTTGACTGTCTCTGCTACCACTGCAGTTACTGTCTCCATCAGAGCCATTGCCACCATACTGCTCTGGAGTAGGGGCACTACTCTTCCTGCTGCTTCAGTGCCCACTGTCAAACATGGTTTGCTTATTACAATCTGTTAACTCCGGATGGTTTCTGGTACGTGGGCTTCTGTGTCTTAATAGATCTGCCAGTCTTCTCAGTTATCAGGCAAAAAGCACCCCCAGAACTTCTGTGTTTTGGTCCTTTGTATAAGCCAGTATTTATTTTTGTTAATTACTGGGTAGGGCTTCTCAGCCAATGTGGCAAAAATAACAAACCATCTGGGATCTCAGGAACAAGGACCAAAAGGTCAAGTTACCTTTTCATAAAGTGATCCACCATGCAATGTGCCTTGCTGATCTATGAGACATGTCAATTTATTTAAATAATGTAAAAAAAACCTCACTGCTGTCGAGTTGGTTCTGACTCATAGTGACCCCTCCTTGGGTTTCCGAGGCGGTATCTCTATGGAAGTAGATTGCCGAGTCTTCTTTCCAAGGAGTGGCTGGTGGGTTTGAACTGTCAGCCTTCTGGTTAGCAGTCAAATGCCTTAGACATTATGCCCATAGCTTCTCTATTTAAATCAATTTATTAAATATTGTCTTGTATTTTCAGACTCTATAATTAGTCAATATTGAAGGGTTAGTCATAGTCTATATTATTGCTGTAAGTTCCTATTTCTTGGTTTCTAATCACACAGATATAAAATTGTTTATTTTCCCTTAAATAACTGAATAATATCTGCTTATTCTCTATTTTGCTTTTACTCTCACTCACTGACACTGTGAAGATTCAAGGAGCTCTGGTAGTGTAGTGCCTAAGGCATTTGACTGCTCACCAGAAGGTGGGCAGTTCAAACCCACCAACCACTCCTTGGAGGGAAGGTTGGGCAAGCTACTTCCACAGTGATACTGCCTCGGAAACCCAAGGAGGGGTCACTATGAGTTGAGTCTGACTCGACAGCAAATAACAACAACATAACAACAATATGTAGGTTCAGGTAAACTTCTGGTTTCCTTGGAAGCCCTCAAGCTGAATCAGAACTTGAAAATGTACCACATGACAAAATTCAAGGACTCAATAATACTCTCTGCATGTAACATCAAATTAGCTCTCACCAACAACTACATTCTCTCTATATATACTATGTTTTTTCAGTATGTTATACCAATCATGTATAAACTATAGACTGAGAATGACACAGTGATAATATGGTTGTGTTATGCCTCTGCCTATGTCTTTACATAGGTATAGTGGCAAAGTAGGGAGGAAAGTTTACCCATCTATGAATCATCAACTTCAACTCTTGCTGATTTTTTCTGGAAATAGATCAAAGCTGGAGAATGTTGTAGAAATTCACTGTCCAACAATGATTTTTGAAGTCTCATTAACTGTGAAAGTTAAAATAATTTATGGACCATTTAATTTGCAATGTGAGGAGTTGCAAATCCAGTCCATAATAACTAGCTTTAATTTGCAAGCTAACAGGACCAGTAGAATAAGCCAAGTCTGTCTTTAGGTTTGCTTAGCTGGATTTGAGTAGCAGATGTGGATGGTGTAAGAAAGATTTATTCAAAATAAATTTAAATTACAAAGTTAAAAATGCATAAAGGATCAGTATATACACATGGCTATATTTTAATGACCTAAATGAAATGATAAGAGAATGATAGAAGATACAGATATAAAATAAATACAATAATGGATACAACTATACATAAAAGTGCCTCTGACTTGAAAAATTACATATATTTATGATTTTTTTTTCCAAATTTTAGTATTTCTCACAGACTACAGAAATCTTAAAAAGTGTAGGGTTAAGAATAATTGGGAATGAGTACATTCATATCAATTAAATAATTACTTTATTAATAAATACCATTGGTGTTTATTAATAAGAATCAATAAAATTAATCTCAGGCAACTAAAGAGAATAAATAAGACCTGTCATTTTTATTAGACATCAGACTTTAAGTCCTCATCACTTTTAGCAGAAAAAATTGTTATCATTTATACATTGCAAGTTGTTAATGAGTCTTCCTCCAAACATAATGTTGTGTCTTGCCCTTCATATAGTACAGCTTCTTGAACAATTTGTTTAGAATACAGATTGAATAAGTATAGTGACAAGATGCAACTCTGGCACATATCCTTCAATTTTAACCCACACATTGTCCCCTTAAGGAGCTCTGGTGGCATATTGGGTAAGGCATTAGGCTGCTAACCAGAGGGTCAGTGGTTCAAACCTGCCAACTCTTCTCAAGAGGAAGATGAGGCAATCTCCTTTCATAAAGATTTACAGCTTTAGAAACCCAGTGGGAGTCACTGAGTCAGAATCAACTCAAAGGCAATGGACTGTCCCTTTTTCTGTTTGAATGACTGCCTCTTGGTATATATAGAGATTCTGCAAGAGCACAATTAACTGTTCTAGAATTTCCATTTCTCACAATGTTATCCATAATTTGTTATGATCCATACAGTTGAATGTCTTTGTGTAGTCAACAAAACACAGGTAAAAATCTTTATTGTATTCCTTGCTTTCACCCAAGATCCATCTGACATCAGCAATGATATCTCTCAGTCCATGTCCTCTTCTGAATCTGGCTTGATTTCTGGCAGTTCTCAGGTGACATATTGCCATTTTTTAATTATCTTCAGAAAAATTTTGCTTGCATTTGATATTAATGATATTTTCAATAATATCCTCATTCCCTTGAATCAATTTTCTTTGGAATGGGCATGAGTATGGATAGTTTCAAGTCGGGTGGGCAGATAGCTGTCTTCCAAATCTCTTGGCATGGAAGAGTGAACACTTCCAGCATTACATCTGTTTGTTGAAGCATTTCAATTGAAGAGTACTTGAAGCACTTACTGATGAGGATCAAA
Source organism: Orycteropus afer afer (assembly GCF_000298275.1). Classification (NCBI taxonomy): domain Eukaryota; kingdom Metazoa; phylum Chordata; class Mammalia; order Tubulidentata; family Orycteropodidae; genus Orycteropus; species Orycteropus afer. Next base: position 1,387,556 of record NW_006921698.1, on the reverse strand, counting down.
GAACACAGCCTTCAGTATGAATCATGCCTCAATAAAAAGAAAACAAAAATTCTCATAACTGGACCAATAAGCAACATCATGATAAACAGAGAAAAGATCAAAGTTGCTTTCAGCAAAATAGGAATAGAAGGAAAAATCCTCAACATAATAAAGGGCATAATAAGCAAAACCAACAGCCAATATGATTTTCAGTAGAGAAAGTTTCAAAGCTTTCCCCTTTTGAAGTGTCTTCACAGACAAATATGCCTTCTATCACCACTTCTATTTAACATTATATTGGAAATCCTAGGCAGAGCAATAAGGCAAGAAAGAGAAATAAAAGGCATCCAAATTGGCAAAGAAGTAAAGCTATCTCTATTTGCAGATGACATGATCCTATATGTAGAAAACGCAAGAGACTCAGCAAAAAAGTACTACAGCTAATAGAAAAGTTCAGAAAAGTGACAGTGTACAAGGTCAACATACAAAAATCACTTGAATTCATCTACATCAACAAAGAGACCTCTGAAAAGGAAATAAGGAAAATAATACCACTTATAATACATACCAAAAAGATAAAATTACTTAGGGATAAATCTTACCAGGGCACAAAAGACCTATAGAAAGAAAATTCCAAAACACTACTACAAGAAACTCCAAGAATACTACATAAATGGATGAATATGCCATGTTCATGGATAGGAAGACTGAATATGTGAAATTGTCAAAACTACCCAAAGCAATGTATACATGCAATGCAATCCTGATCCAGATTCCATCAACATTCTTTAAGGACATGGAAAAACCAATCACTAACTTTATATGGAAAGGAAATAGACCTTGGATAAGCAAAGTGCTGCTGAAGAAAAAAACAAAGTAGGAGGTCTCAAACCCAATCTCAAAACCTACTATACAGTTACAGTAGTCAAAACAGCATGGTGTTAATACTATGATAGACAAATAGACCAATGGAACAGAATTGAGAACCCAGAAGTAGACCCATTCATCTATGGACAGCTGGTCTTTGACAAAGGGCCAAAACCCATTAAGTGGGGGAGAGATAGCCTCTTTAACAAACGGTGCTGGCAAAATTGGATATCCACTTGCAGCAAAATGAAACAAGACCCATACCTCACCCCATAAATGAAAATGAACTCATATCGGATCAAAGACTTAAATGTAAAACCCAAAACTATAAAGTTCATCAAAGATAAAATAGGAACAAATTTTGGGGCCCTAATTCATTGCATAAATAGACTATGTAGCATAACCCAAAATGCACAAACTTCAGAAGAGACATTAGAAGACCAGGAAATCTTAAAAAATTAAATTATTATGTTTATAAAAAGACTTCTCCAGAATGGTAAAAAGAGAACCTACAGATTGGGAAATATTTGGCTATGACATATCTGACAAGGGACTTATCTTCAAAATTTATAGAAACTTCAACACCTCAACACCAAAAAGACAGACAAATTCAAAAATAGGCAAGGGACATGAACACTAAAGAAGCTATATGGGCAGCCAACAAACATGAGGAAATGCTCACAATCATTAACCATTAGAGAGATGCAAATCAAAACAGCAATGAGATATCATCTCACCCCAGCAATAATAGCAAAGTTCAACTAGGAAGAAAATAAGAAACACTGGTGAGGATGTGGAGATATTGGAACTCTCATGCACTGCTGGTGAGACTGTAAAATGCTATAGCCACTGTGGAAAATGGTATGATATTTCCTTAAAAAATTGAAAATAGAAATACCATTTGATCCAGCAATCCTATTAGTAGGAATATATCCTAAAGAGGTGAGAGCCAGGACATGAATAGACATCTGCACACCCATATTCACTGCAGCACAATTCACTATATCAAAGAGATGGAAACAACCTAAGTGCCCATCAACAGATGAATGGATAACCAAACTATGACACATTCACAAAATGGAATACTATGCAACATTAAAGAATAATGAAGACTCCATGAATCACCTCACAATATGGATGAATTTGGAGGACATTATGCTAAGTGAAATAAGTCAATCACTGAAGGACAAACATTGTATGAGTCCATTATTGTAAAAAGTCAAAGAAAGGTTTACCCAGGGAAAGAAATTCACTTTGTTGGTTATCGGTAATGGGAGGGACAGGGAAGGAAAATTTCTGACTAGTTAGGGGTCACATGTTGATTTGGGTAAGGTATGGGAAGAGTGTGTGGCCAGCATGGTGACAATGGGAAAGGGAGGACAAAAGTGCACAAAAGATACAGACAACAGATGCAAATACCATTACATGCATAATACTGCATTACCAATGGCAGCATACACTAGGTTATGGGTAAATGCATACACAGGTGAGAAGATCAGTTGGCAGTAGGTGCACAGGAATACATCCACAACCAAGGATAGATTTGGCTGAAGATAGTCTTACATATGTGCTTGTGGTACAAATTATCCACACACATTACAGAAGTAAAAGAGGACAAGTTTGGAGTAGCTTCTCAGAGACAACCAAAGAATGTCATGGAGAGAATCACTGGGCCTGCAGGCTTCATGACCATGGTCTCAGGAGTCATCATGCTCAATAGGTACAACATAGTATGTAAAAATCTTGTTCTACATCCTATTTTGGTGAGTAAAGACTGGGGTCTTAAAAGCTTTCAAGCTGCCATCTAAGATGAAAGTATTGGTCTCCCCTCATCTGAAGCAAAGAAGATTGAAGAAAATCAAAGTCATTTGGAAACAATTAGTCCAAAGATATGATGGACCATGAAGAAGGACCTCAGCGTTCAAAACCTTGAGACTAGAAGAACTAGATGATGCCTGGCTACTAATGCCAATCACTTGGAAAGAGATCAAAACTGGACATCTTGGATAGAGTAGGAGGAAAGGTGTGGAACAAAATTCAAAAACAAAAATGACCAGAATTACTGGTTGGATAGAGACTGGTGGAATCCCTGAGACTATTGCCCTGGGTTATCCTTTGGGCCTAGAAATACACTTACTTCTGTGGAATGGCTCTCAGCCCAACAGTAGAAAGACTTATAAACAGAACACCTACCCCAGGAAGATCCACCTACCTACTCTAGGGAGATGTAACCCTTAGAGGAATCAGCAATGAGACATCAGAAGGGCAGCATTCACATAGAGGGAAAGCTGGACAGACAGGAATGCATAGATTAGAAGGACACAAGGAAGAGATGATAGTCACAGGGAGGAAAGGGGAGGAGAGCTTTTTATGGTTGGGGATTGTAATAGGGGCCATGAAATCAAATGTGCATGACCCGTTCAGAGTAAAACGAATCTATTTTGTAAATTTGCACCCAAATCCCAATAAAAATTTGCACCCAAACCCAATAAAAAAATAATTAAAAAAATAAAGATTGAAGTTTTCAAGAAATTCATTTTACTTGGATGCACAATCAAAACTCATGGAAGCAGCAATCAGTACATCGAACAACGTATTGCATTGGGCAAATGTGCTGCAGAAGATCTCTCTAAAGTGTTCAAAAGCAAAGATGTCACTTTGAGGACAAAGGTGCACCTGACCCAGCCATAGTATATTCCACCTCATAGGCATACAAAGACCAAAAGACCGAAAAAGAACCGACACATTCCAATTACGGTGTTGGTGAATAATAATATACTATGGGTTGCCAGAAGAAGAAACAGATCTGTCTTGGAAAAAGTACAGCCAGAATGGCCCTTAGATATGAAGGTGGCAAGAGATGATCTCACATATTTTGGACATGTTACCAGGAGGGATCAATACCTGTAGAAGAATGTCATGCTTGGTAAACTAGGTCAGCAAAAAACAAGAAGACTCTCGATGAGCTGGACTGACACAGCAGCAAGAACAAAGGGTTCAAACTTCCCTGCTATTTTGAGGATTGCATAGGACCAGGCAACATTTCCTTCTGTTGTATGTGGTCCCGATGAGCTAGAACAGACACAGTAACACCTAACAACAGCAACAGACTGCAAGTCAAGTCAAAAGGAAACATTTTTCTGGTTTCAAAAACATAAATGCTTATATTTTTGCTGTTAGTAACCCTCTTGACAAAATTATTTATTCATTAAATATCTAATAAGTACCTACTATTTGAAATATTTCATAGCATGAAGTTTTAGAATAGCAATGACATTTCATCTTTGAAATCTATAGGAAATTACATAGTTTTTAGTCAAAACACTGCAGATTAATTTTTGACATGTATTTTATTATTATCACAATTTTCTCAACTATCTGATAAACCAGGAAAAGTATTCTCACTTCTTAGTTGTTTGAGAGGAATATACTTCAAGTAATAAGTTGAGTAAGGTAATCCTATCTAAATTCTGATTGAACTTCTGGGAAAAAAATATTAGAATAACATGTGAATTGAAATGAACTTTCCATTATACATCAATTGATATAAAACTGATGTTCCAGAACACTTTGAAAATAGACAGGAATATCCTTGTTATAATACTATAAAAATGCACATAGACATATAATTCTTAGCTTAAAGCCTCTTTTGGTAACTTTGATAGATACCAAATCTATCAATACTATCAGTGAGACAGAGAAGTAGAATAAAAACATTGGCTCTTGAACCAGACTACCTGTATCTGATTTCAAGTTCTACCACTTATTTGCTATGTTATCAGGGAGAAATTATTGAATATTTCTGTGCCTTTTTTTAAAAATCTATTAAGTGGAATTATTACCTATATTTTTGGGGTTTTGTCAGGATAAATATGCTAAAATATTTGTTTAAACCAATACCTAGAACATAGTAAATTCCCCAAAAGCACACATATCACAAAGAACTTGCTTCTTCACAAATAGCTTTTGCTATTTCTGGAAGAATAGTACTGAATAGAAGAATTCGGATATTTATAAACTTGTTGGAAAGGCTGGAGTTATGAAAGTAAAAGAGGTATCACAAAAGGTTTGTCATAGCACAGAAAATTGTGTATGAGGAAGAAAAAAATGTCCTTCTACTATCCAGAAGGAAAAAATACATTCAAGAGTCTACTGTTAAAGTCATAGCTGACCAGCAGCCCTGTAATTGGTGACTAAAAATCGAACTCAGAGTCCAGCTAGCCATTAAAAAAATTTCCTGTGAATTGATGCCTGCATATTTTCCATTGTTGTTGCTAAAGGAAGAATATCTTCTGTCTTACTTTTATCTTCCAAATCTTGTGCAGGATATTAGCAGAAGACAAATTAGATTCAGAACACTAAAAAAAAGTGAATCCAGGAAAAATAGGTCCTAGTTTTCTAGCATCTGTAATATTGACACAGACTTACAAGCAAGGGAATGGTAAGGACGATGCTGATTGTCAATAAAAACATCCAGTTCAGACAGGCCCTTGACCTGCTCTTTATCAATTACTTGAGAATTCCTTTGGGTGTGGGGGTGCTCAAAAGTGAAAGATATATTTTATCTTTGTAAAAACACTGTGCCAAAATAGAGAAAAGATGAATGAGTTAACAATGCTTCAGGAAGTGAATCATATTCTTCATTTGTATCTTCATCTAAATTGTACTTTATAAAAACATGTATTTAGATTTCACTAGTAGACCTTTTTATTGTGAGTCACCTATGCTTCAGAATTAATACAGTGAGATAGGTGAGCTCTTGTGAAATCAAAGAAACACCATTAAAACATGCAGAACATGCCTCTGATTAGTGGAATTCCATGACATGTTTTTTTCAAAGTAAAATAACCAGGTCAAAAGTAAAATAAATGGAAATGTTGGAAACTACTCCTGCCAATAACATTTTACAATAGCTGTGAAAACAAAGGATCATCTAAAGTAACAAAAAGAACAATAAAAGAGCACAAAGTAAATCCCATTAAGATGTTATCTGATATTACTTTCTGAAAAGTCAGAATCAGGACCTATTGACAAGGCAAATAGGGTACTTGGACCAGACCTTTTGAAAATTCAGTTTTGAAGGATCTCAAGTTTTTATGTTGTTGATTGCTAATTTAGGAAATCAATGTAATGTGTGTATGAAAGTATGGATATAAGTGTGCCATTTTAAATATGCTAACTTTTCAGTAGCAACTATTTGAAACCTATCACCATCCCTCCCCTGCCCTGCGGGTTTGATTTTTTGTCTCTGAACCTATGGATGTGTTGGATTTGTTTTTAAAATGTTCTATAGGGGTAGGGACAGCTCTACCTTGGCATCATGCCCACTGCTGGAGATAAATCAATGTGACAAAAGTGGGTTGTTGGCAGTTAAGAGGCCAAGAGGAGGGGGCTTAAGGAAGAAGGGCAAAAGGAACACTACTGTTGGGCCAAGAACTGTAACTATAAAACTTCAGAAGTTTGCTTAAACGGCCCCTCCCCTGTTTGTTAATGTACCATTCTCACTCTGTTTTCCTTTAATATTGACAGTAGCCGTTTGTAGTGGTAAGGATTCTCTGTGGGCTTCTTTTGGGGAAGAGTTAAGAAAGGAAGGAGTCTGAGCAGTTAATTCTGGCTCCAGGACAAGGAGAAAGGAAGCAAGGAGGAGGGAGGGGATGGCAGTGACCACATGAGTCAGGGACCAGCTGAGTGCTTGGGGTCTATAAGAAGGAAAAGGAGGCAATGACTCGGGCTTGGCAGTCTCTGTGGTCCCCAAACCCATCCAACAGCTTGTCATTCTGATCCTAGCCAGTCAATAAACCAACCTGGACTGGGCACAAGAGCCCAGAGGTTCTGTGCAGACCCCTCCCTGTGCCAGAACAGCTTCCAGGTGCCTGTGGCCAACTAGCATTGAGGGGACAATCCTGATGCATTGACCATTTTTTGTAATCCCAAATTGCTATTTCTCTCTCTCTTTTTTTTTTTAAATATATAAGGATTTTTTAAAAAATGTAAAAATGATCTGTGTACCTTTTGACCTGAGTGACTTGGTCAGCATTATGCATAGCCTCCTCTCTGGTGACTTTGCTCACAAATACTGACAAAATGCACTGCCCTCAAGTGGGTCCCAATTCATAGCGACCCCTCCTTGGGTTTTCCAGGTGGTATCACTATGGAAGTAGATTGGCCAAGCTTCCTTCCCAGGAGTGGCTGGTGGGTTTGAACTGCCAGCCTTTTGAATAGCAGTCAAATGTCTTAGGCACTACACCACCAGAGCTCACAACTAGTTTGGAATTTACTTCAGTTATGCTGCCATTAAAAGCAATGGTAATAATGAAGTTTCTTTCTTTTTTGTATATTGACAACTGGGGAATCTTTCAAGATGTGTTTTACATTTTAAATATATATGTACATATATATGTATAAAATGTTGTATTAGAATAACAGCAGAAGTAATATTTGATTTATCCATCTTAAAAAAATAGAAAACAAATTGCAGTCAATGTCATGAGACAAAGTATATGTGAACTGCTTTTGGAAAGTGAATTTTCTCTGTAAACTTTCACTCAAATCACAATAAAAATTAAAAAGAAAGAAAGAGAATAAGGAAACAATCAATCTCTGTCAAAGTAGAAAAAAAGGATAGGATTTGAAATTTAAAACTAGAAATCAGACATTTAATAAGTTCAACATGTCAAAATTGGTTCTTTTAAAATACTTTAAAAAAATCAATAAGCCTCTATAAGACATTATGAAAGATAGAAAAATAAAATAATATGGGGAATGAAAAATTTTACACCACTCCAGACTCTTCAGGCATTAAATAAACAAAAGAATATCATGAAGAAATTCATATCAATAAATTTAGAAATTAAAATTAAATTTAAAAATTCCCAAAAAATGCAACTTGTCAAAAACCAAATAAGAAATGGGGGGGGGGAATGTAATTCTATAACTATTTAGAAATAAAATTAGCAATTTAATGGCTTATTCCAGTATAGTTTTGCTTCCATCCAAGACCAAATTTACCCTTTCACTTGAAACAATCACAGTACTGGAAAAAATGTATGAAACAGGGGTTTTCAGAAATGTTAAACATTAGACAGTGATCTTGAGTGATGGAGTGGGAGAACAAAGTAAGCATTACTTATGTTGCTTCAGCGTAATGCCTAGACAGAGGTTCCGTTGTTGCAGTGTAAGTGGTGAATATGCAGATAAGGGAACCTGAATTAAGGAGATAGAGCTAGGAGTATGGGGAGAACAAAGCAGCTAGATTTCACAGGACAGAGTGCAGGATATGAGAAAGTAATATATAGAGAGACAATATAGAGAGAGACAAAGTTGACTTCAGAGCAGAGAATATTACCAGGAAACTAATGTTCATTTCCTAAAAATAGAGGACAATTCCTCAAGAATACATAAAAATCTTAAATGTTTAGGCCTCTATTAAAATAGTTTCAAAATACATGAAGCTAAAAGGGATTAGGTGAGGAGAGGAAACTCAGGCCCACCCAAAGCAGCAGGATGGGAAAGCATGAGAAAGGGCATAAAAGCCAGGAACCTGGACAGAAGAGCAGTCAGCCCCAGGGATACAGGTGAGGACAGACAACTCAGGGACGCCCAAAGCAGCAGGCCAGAAGAGCAGGAGAAAGGGGGATTAAAAGCCAGGAAGCCAGACAGAGGAAGAGTCAGCCACAGGGACCCAGGTGGGGGTTATACAAGAGGTCTCCAACAGCAAGAAAAACTTGTCTTTGGTTTGTCCTACTGTGGTGACATGTAGACATGAGTTTTGAGGCTGAGCCTCTGGTGTTTAAAACCCAGTGAAATGCACCTGGTACACAGGTACCAGCCCAGCTTATAGACTGAGACAGACTAGGAAGAAGGAAGAGGCCGTCCACTTCTCAAAGAATTGGACAGGGAAAACCTTATGAATAGCAGAGAAACACTGTTTGGTACATTACCGCGCACCTTTAGGAGTAGTGAGTTTAGGCTAAAAGGCTCTCAAAATAGGACTGGGAAAGAGTTGCAACATCTGAGTAAACACAGCCTTACTCATAAGGATAAGAGAAAGTTTTTGAGACCTTTATTTGCTGATGTGGCACCACTCAAATTGAAGAGAAACAGCC
>NW_006921698.1:1365033-1376076 GCF_000298275.1 Orycteropus afer afer | reverse complement strand
TTCAACAAGATGGATTGACACGGTGGCTGCGATGATGGGCTCAAGTATAGCAGGGATTGTGGGGCTGGCGCGGGATCGGGCAGTGTTTTGTTCTGCTGTGCATGGGGTCGCTAGAGTCAGAAACGACTCCACAGCACTTAACAACAACAACAACAAAATGAATAGAACCAGCAGGAAAAATAGACAAATATACAATTATGTACACAGAGCCTACAATACACCTACTCCTCATTTATTGACTCTCTTGTTATCTGACATTTTGCATTTATGACAATAGTAAAAAATTATCCAACAATTTTGCATGAAAACTCTGGTGGCATAGTCCTTAAGGCATTTGACTGCTAACCATAAGGCTGGCATTTCAAACACGCCAGCCACTCCTTGGAAGAAAGGTTGGGCAATCTATTTCCATAGATTTCAGAAACCCAAGGAGGAGTCACTATGAGTCAGACATGAGTCAACAGCAGTGAGTTTAATATTTTGCATAGTATAAACATACATCTAGCAGTAATGAATGGCCATGTACTCAGCAAGAGTAATGCTGACTGTGATGGTTATGGTTATATGTCAAATCGTCTGGGATATACTTCTTAGTGCTTTGGCAGTTATGTAATGATGTAGTCATGCTCCATTTTGTAATCTGATGTGGTCATTCTTCATTTTTATGTAACATCAGTTTTTGCATTACAACCTGTTCTTTTGAATCTAGCCATGTGGATAAGTGAGGAGTGAGTATACTCATCTCTCAATGATTAATGGAACAAGAAGGCAAAAAAAAAAAAAAAAAATCAATAAAGATATAGATGACTTGAACACGCAATATATCAACTTGATTTAATTGGCATTTATAGAATGCTTGACCCAACTATAACAAAACACACAGTTTTTGTTTAAAATCACATGGACACTTACCATGATAGCCAATATTCTGGCCATAAAACATAGCTCAACAAAATTAAAAGGATTCAAGTCACACAATATCTGTTCTCTTACAATACTGGAATTAAATTAAAAATCAATAATATAATGTCAATAATAGAAAGACCTTGTCAAAATCCACAACATTTGGAAACTAAATACCATATTTGAAATACACTTGGGAAAAAGAAATAAAAATGAAAATTGAAAAATATTTTGATCTGAATGAAAGTGAAAACACATGTAAAAACACACAGAATACCATTAAAGGAGTTCTTGAAGAAGAGCCATTTTTGTCACTTATTGATTGCCTATATAAGACCCTAATGAGATTGATTGACACAGTGGCTGCAGAGATGGGCTCAAGCATAGCAAAGATTCTTAGGATGATGCACGACCAGGCAGTGTTTAGTTCTGTTGTTCATAAGGTCATTATGAGTTGGAGCCAACGCAATGGCACCTAACTACAATATAAGGCACATGAAAGTTCTCAAATTAATGAGTTTGTTTCACCTTACAAGGGGGGGGCAAATTAATAACAAAGTAAGAAGAAAAAAAATAAAGAGTCTAGTAGAAATTAATAAAATACAAGAGAAAAACAATAGAGGAAAATAAATGAAACAAAAAGCTAATCTTTAGGAAGATTAATAAAATTGCTAAACTTCTAGTTAGACTTAACAGGAAAAAATTTAAATTTGTTCTTAATCTACCCCAAATAATAAATCAACATTAGGTTTTTGGACAAGAAAAGAGGTATAATTATTTAATATTTTTGGATGTTATTTTTCACCTTTGAAAATTTTATGATAGATTTTCAGCGATTTTCTTCCTCTGGATTGCATTTGCTTATCCAGTTAAATTTAAATTTTAGATAGACAATGGATTATTTATTATGCCCCATGAAATATTTACTACATAATTATATTTTTTAAGAAAATATTATTTATCTTAAATTCAAATCTAACTGGTCATCTTTTATTTAGCAACTCTGCTCAGAACTTGTATGAGGAATACGTATGAGGACTTGATTTCTGCTATGATCTTGTGAGTCTCTAAATATGGCCAGGAGAGATGTATATAATAGAAGCCCCAAATTATGACTCAGGCTTAGATATTTCTACCCCCTCTCCTGAACTTGGTGGCAAGGATAACTTATCATTGGCCCTCCTTCAATATAAATAGGTGGAATTTATATTTCATTTAGTTATACCCATAAATCCTAATCAGAATAATGAAATAAAACATAGTCATAAATTCAAGAAAAATGTGTGTTAGAAAATCAAATTAAGTGAGGTAATCAAACATATTATGGTTGATTGTGATAAGTAGTATAACATCTCTGATTAACTGTACACTTAAAACAATTTACGTTCATTTGCTGAACAGATTAAGGAAATGTTATAACAGTATTCAGTTGAGGAAAATAATCATACAGAAATGTAGAGGTTTTACCTCTTGAGTTGAACTTCCAAGGTCAACAGAATGTGAAGACAGTTCCCATGCAATAGAGTTTATTATGTTATTATTAGATACTGTTGAGTCATTTCTGACTCATAGTGACTCTATGTAGAACAGAAAAAACACTGCCCCATCTTGTGCCATCCTCACACTTAATGCTGTATTTGAGCCCATTTTTGAAGCCGCTATGTCAATCCATCTCATTGAAGATCTGCCTCTTTTTCACTGACATGTTCAAAATAACTGAGACAAAATCTAGCCATCCTAGCTGCTAAGGAGCTTTCTGGCTGTACTTCTTCTAAGACAGATTTGTATGATCTTTTGGCAGTCCATCTTATATTCAATATTCTTTGCCAATAACATAATTCAAAGGAATCAATCCTTGCTTGATTTGCCTTCGCCATTATCCAGGTTTCATGTGCATGTGACGTGATTGAAAATAAGATGGTTTGGGTCAGACATACCTTAGTTCTCAAAGAGACATTTTTGCAGGTCTTTTGCAGCAGATTTGTCCAATACAATACATTGATTGATTTTTTTGATGCTGCTTCCATCCCCATTGTTTGTGGACCCAAGTAAAATGCAATCCTTTACAATTTCAGTCTTTTCTCTGTTTATCAAATGGTGTTATAAGTCTTGGTTTTTTTTAGGTTAAGGTGCAAATCCATACTTAAGGCTCTACTCCTTTTCATCAATGAGTGCTTCAAGTTATACTCACTTTCATAAAGAAGGTTGTGTCATTTGCATATCAAAGGTAATTAATGAGTCCTTCTCCAATCTCGATGTCATATTCTTCTTCATATAGTCTATTTTCTTCTATTATTTTCTTATCGTACAAATTACATCAAAAAGGACACAAAGGAGTACAACACTGACACCTTTCCTGATTTTAAGCCATGGAGTATCCCTTGTTCTGTTTGATGACTGCCTCTTTGTCTATGATAGGTTCTGCATGATCAAAATCAAATGTTCTGGAACTCCCAATCTTTGCAATGTTATCCATAATTTTTTATGACCCACACACAATTAAGTGCCTTTGCATGCTCAAAATAAATAAATAGAGAGATAAATAAACAAACATCTTTCCAGTATTTTTTTTATTTCAGTCAAGATCCATCTGACATCGACAATGATATCCCTCCTTCTATATCCTCTTCTGAACCTTCTTTGCATTTCTGATAGTTCCTTATGTCCTGCTGCAACCATTTTTGAACTATCTTTAGTGAAATTTTACTTGCCTGTGATGTTAATGATATTGTTCAATAGTTTCCACATTCTGTTGGATCACTTTTCTTCGCAATGGGTACAAATATGGATCTCTTCTAGTTGACTGACCATGTAGCTGTCTTCCAAATTTCTTGACATGGACAAGCACTTTCAGGCTTGCATCTGTTTGTTGAAAAATCTCAATGTGTATTCCTTCAGTTTCTGGAGACTTGCTTTTCATGCTTTCAGTGCAACTTGAACATTTTCTTTCAATGCCATTGGTTCTTGATCATATGCTACCTCCTGGAATACAAAGGGGTACATTGTTGCATGTCCAATAATTCTTTTTTGATACCAAAAAAACAAACGACAACAAAAAATCTCACTACCCTTGAGTCGGATCTCACTCACAGCAACCACTCCTTGGGTTTCTGAGGCAGTATCACTACCGCAGTAGATTGGCCAACCTTCCTTCTGAGGAATTGCTAGCCTTCTGGTTAGCAGACAAGTACTTCAGGACTACACCACCAGAGCCACCTCTTTTTGATACAATGACTCTATTTCTTCCATCTTCTCTTGATGCTTTGTGCATCATTCAATATATTGCTCATAGATTTCTTCAGTGTTGCTACTTAAAGATTGAATTTTTTCTTCAGTTCTTTCAGCTTGAGAAATGCCAAACATGTTCTTCCCTATAGTTTTTCTAACTCTAAGTCTTTGCATATTTCATTACAATATTTTATTTTGTCTTCTTTGGCTACCCTTTGAAATATTCTGTTCAGCTCTTTTATGTCATCATTTCTTACATTTGTCTTAGCTATTCTACAGTCAAGAGCAAGTTTCATAACCTCTTGTGAAATCTATTTTGGTGTTTTCTTTCTTTCCTGTCTTTTTCATGATCTCTTGTTTTCTTCATGTATGATGTTCTTGATGAACCACAACGCATCTGGTCTTCAGTCATTAGTGTTCAATGTATCAAATTTATTATCGAGATAGTCTGTAAATTAAGATGGAATATACTCAAGGTTGCGCTTTGCTCTCATGGACTTGTTTCAATTTTCTTCAGCTTCAACCTGAGCATGCATATTAACAATTGATAGTCTGTCCCACATCAGTCCCTGGCCTTATTCTGATTGATAATAGTTAACTTATCCATCATCTCTTTCCATAGATGATTTCATTTTTGTATATTCTATCTGGTGAGGTCCTCATCTATAGTCTCCTTTTATGATGTTGAAAATGATATTTGCGTTTAAGAAGTTGTTGGTCTTGAAAAATTCTACCCTGTAATCTCCATCTTCCTTTCTATCACCAAGGCCATATTTTCTAACTATTGATCATTCTTCTTTGTTTCTAACTTTCACATTCCACCCTCTAGTAATTACCAATGCCTCTTGATTACATGTGTGATCAATTTCAGACTACAAAAGCTGGTTTAAGAAAAAAAAAAAACTTTCAATTTCTTCAACTTTGGAATTAGTAGTTGGTGTGTAAAAATCCACTTCTCTATAATTTTATTGGATTATGGTATCTTTCATGTTGTATGCTGGAATCCATGCTGCCAGTGTTTCAAATACCAGCAGGATCACCCATTGTGGACAAGTTTCAGCAAAGCTTCCAAACAAATAAAGACTAGGAACATGGAGATTGTAATCTATTTCTAAAAAAAAAAAAAAAAAATTGGCCAGTGAAAATTTTATGAGTAGCAGTAGAACACTTTCTGATACAGTAATGGAAGATGGGTTTCTCAGGTTGGAAGGCACTTAAAATATGACTGGGAAAGAGCTGCTTTCTTAAAGAAGAGTCGATCTTTCTGATGTGGATGTAGTAAAGCTTTTGGAACCTTCATTTGCTCATATGATACCATGCAAAATAGGAAGACACAGCTACAAACAGCCAGTAATAACTGGAATATGGAATGTACAAAGTATGAATGTAGGAAAACTGGTATTTGTAAAAAATGAAATGGAACACATAAAGATTGATATCTTAGGCATTATTGAGCTGAAATGGACTGGTATGGCCATTTTCAATCTAATGATCAAATGATCTATGACTCTGGGAATGACAAATGGAAGAGGAATAGTATCACATTCGTTGTCCAAAAGAACCTTATAAGATTTATTCTGCAGTACAATGCTGTCAGTGATAGGGTATTATTGATACACCCAAAAGAAGACCAGTTGATACAACTATTATTCATTTTTATAGGCTTATGATAGCATTGCACATTACTGAAAATCTGGAAACTATCTATATATTTAATAATGGGGAATTAGTAATTTATTACATAGTTAGTTTCACAATGACATAAGCAGTAATTTAAAATTATATTCTAAGAGAATATTTCAAGGCAGGGAACAAGTCCATCATATATTATTAAGTATCACAAGGTAAATGAATAAGCAAAATACAGTATGACCTAATGTAAAAATAAGCTTTCATATATATTCTATGCAAACTGATATATGAAATGTTGACATGTAATATGTAGTCATATGTGCAAATATATTTTGAGGAACAATTTTCCCTGAATATTTCACATTTCTGATTGGTATGAATCCTCTAATTACAGGACAAATAAATATCCTTGGGAAAGAGAGAGAGTGTTTTCCTCTGGCAGAGGGCAGATTGCTTTCCCGGTCAACATAATAAAGATAAAAAATGCTGCCTGTCCACCCCTCATTGTCCCCTACATCTAGGAGAGTACAATTTTTCTCCTTTCTTTAACAAAGAATTCCTTACATCCCACAGTAAAGATAAATTCACCTTTTATAAAGAAAGGAAAATTAGGCGAGTAAGCAGCAGACCTGTATAAGATCAAAGTTCACTAATTTGGAGTCTAAATTGACTCAATGGCAAAGAGTTTTTTTGTTGTTGTTTTGTTTTGTTTTTTGGTTTCCTATAATGTACCCTCCTCTATGTGTAGGTACCATCTTGGCATTACCACATCACTGTGGGAATGAGGCTCAAGGAACTGCAGGTTTTGCTTTTGCTCTGGAGGCATAGTGCCTATGGCATTTGACTGCTAACCAGAGGTTGGCAGTTCAAACCCACAAGCCACTCCATGGAAGTAAGACTAGGCAATCTACTTCTGTAAAGATTTACTTCCTAGGAAACCCAAAGGGGGTCACTATGAGTAGGAATCAACTCAATGGCATTGAGTGAGCTGCTTTTGTCATGATCGATAAATGATCTTTGTCTCTGGGCAAGGGGCCTCATGTTTCCTGTCGGTACACATAAATAAAACTGAGACAAGCTAGCTTGGAAAACCTCATATCACAGTTTCTGACAGATAATGTTTATATTCATGATTATTTTAGTCACCTTTGCTATACTAACATCAAACCTAAATCTCAGTGACTTACAACAATGTCTTGCACACATTACATGTCAGCGTCTGTGATTCAACTAGTGCTTCTCCCTGTTACATATCTTCTAACTCTGAGTTCACATTGAAGGAGAAGCCCCATAATGACATATGCTGGTCTTATGGCAGAGAGAACAGCAAGACAGCTGGTGGAAACATGCAGTTTTCCTTAAGGCTTGGATGTTTTATATGTTATCCTTGTTCCCTTGCCACTGGGAAAAGTAAGTTACATGGCCAAGCACAATGTCATTGGGATGGAGATGTACACTCTTTGCCCATAAGGTATGGCAAATTACATATCACTTGGGGATGTAGAATCCTTTTCAGGAAAGAGGAATTCATCTTTGATAAGAGTAATACAAGTCACATATTTTAATTTTATATTTAAAATAAAAATTGTCATATATAAATACACCCCAAAATAACTATATGAAAATGGCTGACATGAAATACATCAGCATATTAATGATATCTACAGAATATTATTGGTATAATTTTTACTTTAAAGTTCTATATATTACAGTTTCTTACAATTCATATATATTTTTATAAACTGAAAAGTATAAGTGCTATTTAAACACTATCATCATGTAATAGATTTCAATATATTTCTGATTAGAAACAATGTATTAAATTTTCCATTTCATTGACCATCAAGAACTACATTCACTGAAGGTAAATATTGACTCTCCCTTTGGATCAGTTAATCATGATCCATTCTTCAAGAGAAGTCAATATCTACTTTATTGTTTCTCTGGACTCTAAATGGTAGCTTTGATGAATGTCTTTAAATTTTCTCCCAAGTTTCTGATGAAATGTTCTTTAGCAATAATCATAGTTACTGAAAAGTTGCACAATTAATCATGAGATAGATCGTCACATTTATCTAAATGAACCAAAGGCAGTGAAGAGATGAACACTGTTTTTTTCTTCAATAGCATATTAATGTATATAAAAATAAACTAATATAAAAAAATTGGTCATTTTAAAGGCTTTTATCAGTAGAGTCTGTAACATTCTAATAATTTCCTGAAATCTTATAGATAGAATTTATTCTGATATTTTCTTTAGTCTCTTATTTAATTAATGTAGCTGCCAAGAGTTCCTCTGTGATGATAGGACATAAAATAAAAGTATTATGAATCTATCCAATTCTTTTGATTCAAAAATTCTTCATCAAGGGAAAAAAAAAATACACATATGAGAGACACCTGAAATACAAGTTTTAAAAATTAAAGAACAATGATATAAATATTTCATTAACTAAGCTAAGAAAACATAGAAATTAAAATCTATGACAATAATTTTGATGTTTATTCTTATATCATAGATTATTGGATTTGTTAAGAAAACAATTGAAGATTTCTTGGTGAGTACTAGAAATCAATCTTAATTTAAATTATTAGCTGTCATATAATCAGTCACTGTAAAACATATTTAGTGGTTCTAATAGACAATTCCTTTAAAAATAATAAATAATGTTTCTACTTGTAGAATTTTAAAATCAAATTTATTTTTAAAGTATTAAAGATTGTATATTTGCACAAATTTAAAATTTCTTATATAATAATTGTTATATCATCACAATTCTTCTTTTGTATAAGATGAAAAAAATTAATGACTTATAACTATCAGTCTGTAAATTTGTTATACTGTGGTGGCTTATGTCATCTATCATTTCAGTGGCACTTCCACACTAAGACAGATCAGGAAGAAAGACCTGGCATTCTGCTTCCAAAAATTAGTCAATGAAAACTTTAATGATATCAGCAGAACACTTGTTTGATATAGTACTGAAAGATTAGGCCTTAAGGTTAGAAAGAACTGAAAATACAACTGGGGAAGAGCTTCCTCCTCAAAGTAGAGTAGACCTTAATGATGAAGATGCAGTAAAACCTGTGGACCAAATTCATTTGCTGATATGGCATAACCCAAAACATGAAGCAACCACTGTAAACATCCATTAATAATTGAAATATGGAATGTAC
The DNA here is from genome assembly GCF_000298275.1 of Orycteropus afer afer. Lineage (NCBI taxonomy): Eukaryota > Metazoa > Chordata > Mammalia > Tubulidentata > Orycteropodidae > Orycteropus > Orycteropus afer. Next base: position 1,367,136 of record NW_006921698.1, on the reverse strand, counting down.
AAAGTATAAATTAAAAAAATGGCATTTGTCAAAAATGAAAAGCCATGCTTGATAATCAATATTATTGGCATTAGTGAGTTGAAATGAACTGGGATTGGTCATTTTTCGCTCCAACAATTGTATGGTATACCATGCCACAAACTACAAACTGAAGAGGAATGGTGTTGTATTCATCATCAAAAAGAACCTTTCAAGATGTATCCCAAAATAAAACACTGTTAGTGATAGGTTAATAGCCATGCACTTACAAAGGACACTAATTAATATGACTATTATTGAAATTTACATACCAACTGTGAGTGCCAAAAGTTAAAGAAATTGAAGAATTTTAGGAATTATTGCAGTCTGAAATTGATCAAAAATGCAATTGAGTTACTTTGATAATTATTTGTGATTGGAACACAAAAATTGGAAACAAAGAAAAAGAACCAGTAGTTGGAAAATACAGCCTAGGTGATAGGAATGATGCATGATAGAATGATAGAATTGCATGATAGAATTCTGAAAGTCTAATGATATATTCTTAAGAAATACTTTTCTACAACAATGAAAATGATGACTGCAAACACTGACCTCACCAGATGTATTGCACATTGGGGAGATTTGCAACAAAAGACCTCTTTAAAATCTAAAAAGCAAAGATGTCAATTTGATGTTTGAGGTGTATTCAACCCAAGCCATGGAATTTTCAGATGTCTCATATGTATGGGAAAGTTGGACAATGGAAAAGGAAGACTAAAAAATAATTGACCTATTCTAATTGTTGTGTTGGCAAAGAACATTGAACACATGACAGACTGTTAGAAGAATGAATATATATATTTTGAAAGAAGTACAGCCAGAATGCTCCTTTAAAGCAAGGATGACAAGACTTCATCTTACTTTGGATACATCACCACAAGGGACTAATCCCTTGAGAAAGACATCATGCCTGGTGTGGTGGTTATGTTTTTGTGTCAACTTGGCTGGGCCTGATTGAGTGGCTGGGCAGCCGGTGGTAGTTATTCCCCATGATGAGACTGGCAATCAACTCCATGGTGGGATCTACCACAAGCAGCTGAGTAGCTGCTTTGGGTATGTGGTCTGCTTCCTGTATATAAGCAGCAGCTTTGGGAATGGTCTCTAGCTTATGGCACATTTGGACCCTGCATGTAGCCATGTCTTTGTTCAGCAGCCTGCCATGCTCTGCCAACCTTGGGACTTACAATGGACTTAAGTTAATGGCCTGCCATGTGATTTGGTAACATCAGGACTATGCCATTTTATTTGTTGACCTTGAGCTTGTTAGCCTCAGCATCCAGTAAGCTGCCTGAGTGAAGAGATACTTCAACTTCAGTGGGCCAGGAGCAAAAGGCAGAGCTGAAGCCCAAGGTCAAAGGGCTTTCACACAGCCCCTAGAGCCTGGTACTTTGAACCTGGACTTAAAGACTCCAAACTGTAATAGAATAAACTCCTGTTGGTAAAGGCCATCCCATTTGTGGTATATTTCTGTCAGAGCAGCAACAGGTAACCAGAACACTTGGTAAAATAGAGGGTCATCAAAAAGAGTGATATCTTCAATGAGATGAATTGACACAGTGGCTGCAACAATGGGCTCAAACAGAGCAGCAATTGTGAGGATGGCATGACTAGGCAAATTTTTTTTTTCTGTTATATATAAGGTAACTGTGATAGTTGGAGCTGTGTGTCAATTTGGCTAGACCCCAGTTCTGTGTGGTCATTCCCATGATGGGATCGGATGACTGTGTTCTGAGTGGCCAATCTGTTGAAGGGGAGTTTCCCTAGGGCTGTGGCCTGCTTCCAGGATATCCAGGGACATCCTGGGAAGAGAGACATTCTTCTGTGGATTGGGATTCCGTTTTGCTGCCTACAACTGTCCGTGAGTGAACAGTCCACCGTTCGGCCTGGTGATCTTGGATTCATCATTCTTTGGAGTCAACAGCCAGTGTACTGCCTACCAGCCTTGAGCTTCTTGGCCCCTGTCATTGCGGGAGCCAGGAAAAGCCTCAAGCTTGACGTTTGATCCAGGGACTTTGGACTTGCTGGCTTCTATACATTTGTGAGCCATTTTCCTAAGATAAATCTTTCTCTCTCTCTCTCTCT
>NW_006921698.1:1358188-1364933 GCF_000298275.1 Orycteropus afer afer | reverse complement strand
ACGTGGGACTTGCCAGCTTCTATAAGTGTGTGAGCCATTTTCGTAAGATAAATTTCTCTTTCTATATATATATAAGCTTTGCTGGGTTTTTTTCTCTAGAGAACCCAGTCTAACCCAGTCACTATAAGTTGGAGCCAAGTATAAGGCATCTCACCACAATAGGCTTTGTAATCAGTTAGTCAGGAAGGCCACTGATCATAAAGATTTGAAGACTAATTCACATGAGAATGCATATTACTCGCAGGTAGGAAATGTACTACAGACTGCAGTGTGGATTACACTTCAACATAAAGAAAATGAAAATCCTCACAACAGGACCAATAAGCAGCATCATGATAAATGGAGAAAAGATTGAAGTTGTCAAAGATTTCATATTACCTGGTTTCACAATCAGCACCAATGGAAGCAGCAGTCAAGAAGAAATCAGATAATATATTGCACTAGGCAAATCTGCTGCAAAAGCCCTCTTTAAAGTGCTGAAGAGCAAAGATATCTCTTTGAAGACTAAGGTGTGCCTAACCCAAACTTATTTTTCAATCACCTCATATGCGTGGACATGCAGGCAATGAATAGGAAGACTGAAGAAGAGTTGATGCTTTTGGGTTGTGATGTTGGTGATGAATACTGAAAATACCATGGACTTCCTGAAGAACTAACACATCTGTCCTGGAAGAAGTGCAACCAGAATGCTCCTTGGAAGTGAGAATGGCCAGACTTTGTCTCACCTACTTTAGTCACATTGTCAGAAGGGACCATTCTGTGGAGAAGGACAACATGCTTGGTAAAGTGGAGGGTCCACAAAAAAGAGAGAGACCCTCAACAAAATGTATTGACACAGTGGCTGCAACAATGGGCTCAAGTATAGCAAGGAAGGATAGTGAGAATTGTGCATGACTTGGCCATTTTATTCTGTTGTAGGGTCACTATGAGTTGGAACAAACTTGACAGCACCTACCAACAACAATTACAGGAAATGTATGTCTATGGTCGAGAATGTCTAATATCTCAGTATAACCCTGTAAAAAAATATATGCAAGCTTAGACCTTGACAGAAGACTTTTCATTTATTGTATTATTTTGTCTATACCATGCCTTTATTTCCTCCTTATTATTTTCCATAATTTCTTTGAAATGGGCATGGTATGGATCTCTTCCAATCGGTTGGTCAGGTAGCTTTTATTTGGCATAGACAGAGAGCACTTCCAGCATTGCATCTGTTTGTTGAAGCACGTCAATTGACATACTGTCAATTCTTAGAGCCTTGTTTGTCACTAATGCCTTCAGTGCAACTTGGATTTCTTTCTTCAGTACTATTGGTTCTTGATCATATGCTACGTCCTGAAATGGTTGAACATTGACCAAATTTTTTGAGGCAATGATTCTGTGTATTCCTTCCATCTTCTTTTGATGCTACCTTTATTCAATATCCTGCCTATAGAAACTTTCAATATTCCAACCCAAGGACTGAAATTTTCTTCATTTCTTTGAGATTGAGAAATAACAAGGATGTTTTTCTCTTTTGGTTTTCTAACTCCATGTCTTTGTAAATTTCATTACAACCCTTCACTTTGTCTCCTTGAGTTGTCTTTGAAATCTTCTGTTCAACTCTTTCACTTCATCATTTCTTCCATTCAATTCAGCTACTCAACATTCAAGAGCAAGTTTCAGAGTCTTGTGGCATCCATTTTGGTCTTTTATTTATTTCTTCTCTTTATAAAGACCTTTTGCTTTATTCATGTATGATGTTGTTCATGTCATCCCACAAGTCATCTGGTCTTTAGTGTTAAATAAACCAAATCTATTCTTGGAAGAGTCTCTAAATTCTGGTGGGATATATTCAAGGTTGTACTTTAGCTCTTATGGAGTTGTTTTAATTTTCTTCAGTTCAACCTGAACTTGCCCTATGAGTAATTGACTATTTATTCCATAGTCCATTCTTGGCCTTGTTCTGATGATATTGAGCTTCTCCGTTGTTTTTTACCACAATGGTAGTCAATTTGATCCTTGTTATTCTATCCAGTGAGGTTCAGGTGTATAGTCATTGTTTATATTGCTGAAAAATGTATTTACAATGAATAAGTTGTTGATCTTGCAAAATCCTATCATGCAAACTCTGGCATCTTTTCTATCACTAAGATGATTATCCAGTTATCGATACTTCTTTGTTTCAAACTTTTGCATTCCAATAACTGTAATTATCAATGCATGTTGATTGCATATTTGATCAATTTCAGACTGCAGAAATTAGTAAATGTCTTCAATTTATTCATCTCTTCCATTAGTGATTGGTGCATAAACTTGAGTAATAATTCTATTAATTGATCTTCCTTGTAGGCATTTGAATATTAACCATTATTGACAGCATTATTTACAGATGTTGTTGTTGTTGTTAGGTGCAGTTGAATCATCTCCGACTCATGGAGACCTTATGCACAGCAGAATGAAACACCGCCTGGGCCTGCACCAGCTCCCGTGATTCTTGCCATACTTGACCCCATTGCCATGGCCACTGTGTCAATCCACCTAGTTGAGGGCCTTCCCCTCTTTCATTGACCCTCCACCTTCCAAGCATGACATCCTTCTCCAGTGAATGATCTCTTCTGACAACATGACCAAAGTATGTAAGACAAAGTCTGGCCATTCTCACCTCCAAGGAGCATTCTGGCTGTACTTCCTCCAGGACAGACCTGTTAGTTCTTTTACAGTCCGTGGTACTTTTAGCATTCTTCGCCAACACCACAGCTCAAAAGCCTCAATTTTTCTTTGGTCTTCTTTATTCATTGTCCAGCTTTCACATGCACATGAGGCAATTGAGAATACCATAGCTTGTGTCAGGTACACCTTAATCCTCAAGGAGATATCTTTGCTCTTCAGCACTTGAAAGAGGTCTTTTGCAGCCTATTTGCCCAATGGTATACATCGTCTGATGTCCTGACTGCTGCTTCCATTGGCATCAAATGTAGAACCAAGCAATGTGAAGTCTTTGACAATTTCAATCTTTTCTCCATTTATCGTGAAGCTGCTTATAGGTCCAGTTGTGAGGATTTTTGTTTTCTTTATACTGAGATGTAATTCATACTGCAGACTGTATTCTTCAATCTTCATCAGTAAGTTCTTCAAGTCATCCTCACTTTCAGCAAGCAAAGTTGTGTCATCACAACTTTTTTTTTCTTCATCCAATCCTCATGCCATGTTCTCCTTAACATAGTCCAGCTTCTCCAAATATTTGCTCAGCATACATATTGAACAAGTATGGTGAAAGGATACAACCCTGACACACTCCCTTTTTGATTTTAAAACATTCAGTGTTCTCTTTTTCTGTTTGAACGACAGCTTCCTGGTCTATGCACAGGTTCCTCATGAGTACAATCAAGTGTTCTAGAATTCTCATTCTTCTCAAAGTTATCTACAATTTTTTATGAACCACACAATCAAATGCTTTTGCATAATCAATAAAAAACAAGTAAACATATTTCTGGTATTCTTTGCTTTGTGCCAAGATCTATCTGACATCAGCAATGATATCCCTTGTTCCACATCCTCTTCTGAATCCAGCTTGCATTTCTGGAAGTTCTCTGTCAATGTACTGCTGCAACCATTATTGAATAATCTGCAGTAAGAGTTTACTTGTATGTGATATTAATGATATTGTTTGGTAATTTACACATTCTGTGGGATCACATTTCTTTGGAATGGATACAAATATGGATCTCTTCCAGTCAGTTGGCCAGGTAGCTGTCTTCCAGATCTCTTGGCATAGCCAAGTGAGTGTCTCCAGTGGGGCATCCATTTGTTGAAACATCTCAATGGGTATTCTTTCAATTACTGGAGCCTTGTTCGTCATCAATTCTTTCAGTGAAGCTTTGATTTCTTCCTTCAGTACCACTGGTTCTTGAACATGTGCTACCTCCTGAAACCAATGAAGATCAACCAGTTCTTCTTGGTACAGAGACTGTGTATTCCTTCCATCTTCTTTTGATGCTTCCTGCATCATTCAATATTTTGCCCATAGAAACTTTCAATACTATAACTCAAGGCTTAAATTTTTTCCTGTTCTTTCAGCTTGAGAAATGCTGAGCATGTTCTTCCCTTTTGGCCTTCTAACTCCAAGTCTTTGCACATTTCATTATAGTAATTGGCTTTGTCTGCTCAAGCTCCTCTTTGAAATCTTCTGTTCAGCTCCTTTATCTTGTCATTTCTTCCATTTGCTTTAGCTACTCTTTGCTCGAGGGCAAGTTTCAGAGTCTCTTCTGACATCCATTTTGGTCTTACTTTCTTGTATTTTTAATGACCTCTTGCTTTCTTCATGGATGATGCTCTTGATGTCATCCCACAATTCTGGTTTTTGGTCACTGGTGTTCAATGCATCAAATCTATTCTTTAGATGCTCTAAATTCAGGAGGGATATATTCAAGGTTCTATTTTGGCTCTTATGGACTTGTTTTAATTGTCTTCAACTTGACCTTGAACTTGTATATGAGCAGTTGATGGTCTGGTTCACAATCAACTCCTGGCCTTGTTTTGGCTGAATATATCAAGCTTTTCCATCACCTCCTGCCACATATGTAGTAAATCTGATTCTGTGTACTCCATCTGCTGAAGTCCATGCATATAGTGCCATTTGTGTTGTTGAAAAAAGGTATTTGCAATGAATAAGTCATTGGTCTTGCAAAATTCTATCATGTGATCTCTAGTGTTATTTCTGTCACCAAGGCCAAATTTTCCATCTACCAGTGATTCTTCATTTGCAACTTTTGCATTCCAATCACTAGTGATAATCAACACATCTTGATTGCATGGTTAGTCAATTTCAGACTGCAGAAGTTGATAAAAATCTTTAATTTCCTCATCTGTGGCTTTGGTGGTTGGTGTATAAATTTGAATAATAGTACTATTAATGGGTCTTCCTTGTAGGTGTATGGATAGTATACTATCACTGACAGCACTGTACTTCAGAACAGATCTTGAAACATCCTTTGTGATGATGAAGGCCACACCATTCCTCTTCAATTTGTCATTCCCAGAATAGTACATCATATGGTTGTCTGATTCAAAATGGCTAAATTGGTCCATTTCAGCTCACTAATGCCTAGGATATCAATCTTTATGTGTTCCATTTCATTTTTTACAACTTCCAATTTTCCTAGATTCATACTTCGTACATTCCATGTTCCAATTATTAATGGATATTTGTAGCTGTATCTCCTCAATTTCAGTGTGCCACGTCAGCACATGGAGGTCCTGAAAGACTTTCTATATCCATATCATTAAGATTGGTTCTACTCTGATGATGCAGCTCTTTCCCAGTCCTATTTTGAGTGCCTTCCAACACAAGGGGCTCATCTTCCTACACTGTGTTGGACAGTTTCCAAGCTATTCATAAAGTTGCCCAGTAATGTATCAGACAGTGTTTCTCTGCTATGCATAAGGTTTTCCCTGGCCAATTTTTTGAGAAGTGGATGGCTTTTTCCTTCTTCCTAGTTTGTCTCAGTCTGGAAGCTGCATTGAAACCTGGGCACCATGTGCAACCTGTTTGAAACACTGGTGGCATGGTCTCAAGCCTCACAGTAACATGCAAGCCCCACAGGATGACTAACTGACAGACAAGTTTGTCTCCCTTAGCTGTTAGAAATCTCTGTGCCCTCCCCTTACCTAATTCCTACCTGATCCTGCCACTCCTGTGGTCCCCAGCTGCACCCTCCCTTTCCTGGCTCGAGGAAGCCGTGGCTTTTCAGGATACACCTTGAAAAAGTCTTTTGGATGATAAATGTGGCATGATGCCTCTTCAGTTTGTCATTCTTAGTATAGGAGATCTTGATTGTCAGATTCAAAATGTGCAATACCACTATATTTCAGCTCACTAATACCCAGATATTGACATTTATGAATTCCATTTCATTTTTGATGACTTTCAATTTTCTTAGATTCATCCTTCATACATTCCATACTCTGATTATTAATACATGCTGGCAGCTGTTTCTTCACATTTTGAAATATGCCACAAGAAGTTCCCAAACGATTTACCATATCCACATCATTGAGATCAAGTCTACTTTGAGGAGAGAGCTCTTCTCAATCATATTTTAAATGCCTTCCAACTTGAGGGGCTCGTCTTCTGGCATTATATCAAATAATGCTCCACTGCTATTCATAAGGTTTCACTGGCCATGTTTTGTAGAAGTAAATCACAAGGTCCTTCCTGCTACTCTGTCTTAATATGAAAGCTCACTCAAACTTGTCCACTATGGGTGATCCTGCAAGTATCTGAAATACCAGCAACATAGCTTCCAGCATTCAAGTTACTATAATACAACAAAGCATCAGAAGAGAGTACTGTGGCATGCTAGACTACATATATTCAATTCTTAACCCTTCTACTTACTAGTCATGTAACTGTGGGCCAGTTGCTTAATTTTTTCCATGCCTTAGATTCTTCATCTATAAAATAAAATTTGTGTTTTAGGGTATTATAAAGATTACATGAGTAAAAATGTAAAAATCACTTAAAACTGGAATTGCAATGTAAGTAATGCTACATTTTAAACTGAGGATGCATTCACTGCCCCATTGATTTTTTTTAATGCATTTTATTGAAATATAATTTATGTACAGTGAAATAGCACAGTGCCTAAGGCACTTGACTGCTAACCATAAGGCTGGAGGTTCAAACCTACCAGCCACTCCTCAGAAGGAAGATGGGGCAATCTACTTCCGTAGTGATACTGCCTCAGAAACTCAAGGAGGG
>NW_006921698.1:1317494-1357348 GCF_000298275.1 Orycteropus afer afer | reverse complement strand
AAGCTAAGGCTGCCACCAGCCCATTTCCTCCAGAGACTTGGACTTGCCGGCTTCTATACACTTGTGAACCATTTTCCTAAGATAAATCTCTCTCTTTCTCTCTCTCTCTCTCTCTCTAAATATATATATATCCTTTGCTGGTTTTTGTGTTTCTCTAGAGAACCCAATCTAACACATATCACTTCACATCTCACCAGGAGTGTATGAGAGTCCTGATCTCTCCACATCCCCAACAGCATTTGTTATTTTCTGTCTCATTGAACCTTGCCATCAGTGCTGGGGTGAGACAGTATATCTCACTGGCCAATGATTGTGAGCATCTTTTCATGTATTAGCTGACCACCTGAATATTCTCCTTGGTGAAGTGTCTATTCATGTCTTCTACCCATTTTTCAATTGGATTGTTAATTCTTTTGGTGTTGAGGTGTTGGAGTTTTCCATCAATCTTAGAGATAAGTCCCTTGCCAGATATGTAATTGTCAGCAAATATGAATTTGTTGCTGTCATTTTTGTTATGTGCTTTTTCATTGCGTCAATTTCTTTGTTCCATATAATTTTCTATGCTGAGCTCCTTTTGTTTATGAATCATGCTATCACTTCCTTCATTGGTATTGTTTTAGTATTTGCTCAGTATTTATGCTGGTCCTCTTTTTTATTTTGATGTGAAGGTTTATCATTTTTCTTTGAGGTTACCCTGTGACTTACAGTTTTTTTCTCAAGTTTAGAACGGTTCATTCTATCTTGTAGTTGTCTTGACTTCTCTGTCATCTAGAAGTTCTGTAACTACACAGATTTTTTTCCCTCTTTTTGGTTTGTAGTTGTCCTCATATGTCGGTTGGTGTCTCTAGTTTTGTTTACAATCTTGTAGGCTTATTTACTTTGGATACTTCCATAGCTGGGTTGGTTTCTGGATTATATCATCATGTGTGTTAATGGTCAGGTTGTTGTTGGCTGTTGTTGCTTCTCTGTCCAAAGGTCTCTCTTTAGCATCTCTTGTAAGATTGGTCTTAATTTCTGCTTATCTGGAAATATCCTAATTTCACCATCATATTTGAGGGACAATTTTGCTAGGTACATAATTCTTGATTGGAAATTTTTCTCTTTCAGTGTTTTATATATACCATCCCACTGTCTTCTCACCTGCATGGTTTCTGTAGAGAAATCTGAGCTTAGTCTTATTGGTTGCCCCTTGTAGGTAACTTTTCGTTTTTCCCATGCGACTCTCATGATTCTTTCTTTGTCTTTGGTTTTGGTGAGTTTGAGGAAGATATGTCTTCATGTTTTTCTTTTGGGGTCTATCTTGTTTGGGGTTCATTGGACTTCCTGAATGGACTTATTTTCCTCTTTCATCATATCAGGGATGTTCTCCTCCAACAAATTTTGGACAATTTTCTCAGTCATTTCATTTTTCCCTTCCTGTTCTGGAATTCCAATGACACATAGGTTATTCCTTTTAATGATATCCCACATGAACCTTAAGCTTTCTTCATTTTGTTTTGATCTTTTTTCTGATTGATCTCTTTCCAAAGAAGTATTCAGGTATTTGTCTTCAATCTCATTAATTCTATCTTCTATTGCATCAATTCTACTCCTTTGCTTCTTCAATGTGTTATCTATTTCTGACAATTTAGTATCAGTCTTCTGGATTTCTATCTGTAGATTGAGAATCATTTCTAATTTTTCATTTATTTTGTCATTTTGTTCTTGTATTTTCTTCCAGGGTTTTGTCTGTGTTTTCTTTGGTCTGTCTCTCAATCCTTTGAAGATACCTAAATATAATTCTTTTGAATTCCTTATCAGGGAGTTCCAATGCTGCATGTTCCTCAGGGATGTGTTTTGGGTCTGTATCTGGGTCTCTTGTTTCTCTTGCTTTATCTTGCTTCTTTGTGTGGACTGTGATGCTCTGTTGTCTCTGAGGCATTTTGACATTTTTGTGTTTATTTTTAATTGGTGATTATACGTTCGTGTGACTTGCCCACAATTTTCATTTTCTTTGTTTTTTTTTTTGTATGTTATCTATACAGGCAGGGTACTGTTCTGCGCTCCTCTATTCACTAGTTGACAGCACTTATACACTCACCAACTGTCTCCTTTCCTTTGTCAGCCTCTCGTATGACCTTGCTGACCTTGGCAAACAGAGCCTGTTCTTAGGCCTTGGAATCTGAATGAGAATCTATCACTTTAAAATCCAAAATTGTTGCCACTTGTAAACATTCAAAATGGCTGCACCCTTGGTCACTTTAAATAACCAAAATGGCTGCTGCTTGTAAACATTCAAAATGGCTGCACCCTCAGTCACTTTAAATATCCAAAATGGCTGCCATGTTTAAACAATCAAAATGGCTATGCCCTCCGGACAGCAGAAAGTCCACAGCTCAGGTTGTCTCACTCCTTGCTGTTTCCCTTCCTAGTCATAGGCCACCAAAGCAATTGTCCCTGTAGCCGTTGGTGACCAGGACTGATCTTTAGGTCAATTCTAAGTCCCAACACCACTTGGAAATATTCAGGCTGTTGGTCTCAGTCCACAGCTCCAACTGTCTCTGTACTCACTGTTTTTGTTCAGGTTTTTCCACTAATTGGTGTCTAATCCACTTCTGTATAGTTCCTTTCAAAGCTCAGGGTTCCAGAATTATCTTCTGTATCTCTGTCAATTGGTTTTACTTTTCTTTGTTGAAGAGGGTTTGTGTCGCTTGTCTGCCTATTCCTCCATCTTACCAGAAGTCTCCATTGATATTTTGTATAATACTAAAAGTTAAAGTCAACTTACAAATATTTCAATCCAAGTCAAAGACAGGATGTAAAATGAATCTAATTGCTGAAACCAAATATTGTTATGTCTATTCAATAATTTTACTATTTTTCCCATAGTTTCCTGCATATCTCACACTTACCAGAGTCATAATACTTATGCAACTAAAGGTAACTAATCCATTAATTAATTTATTTTGCAAACAGTAAATGAATGCCTATCTGTAGTTGTGATTATTACATGCTTTGATAGAAAGATGAACAAGACAGACAACTTTCATGTTCTAATGGAGCTTACTTTCTAGTAGAGCCAAATAGACAATATAAATAAACAAATATTTAAACAAGAAAATAGCAGATCATGTTAAGTGCTGTGCAGAGAATTAAAATACAGTAATGAGATAGATATCATCTGGTTGGCCACTAGAGTTTGAAAGTTGAGAGAAGGAATCTGATACTTAAATTGACATTTAACAGAGATCTGAATGGCAAAATGAAGTTGGTTTTGTGGATATCAAACAGAATTGTGTTCTAAGAAAAGATAATAGTTAGTGAAAAGTCCCTAAGATGAGAAGAAGCTTGCTATAATCAAGGATCCAAAAGAATTCCTATAATGTGGAACAAAATAAGCAAGAGAGAGGGCACTTCAAGTTGATGTCTGAGAGTTTAGCAGAAGTGAAGACATGCATAGCTTTTAAGTCTGTAAAGATGCTGAAAATTATTCTAAGTAAAAAAAGCCATAAGAACCTTTTGAGTAGAGATCATCATGATTTGAATTAACTTTTGGGCCATTAGGTGGTACTGTGGACAATGGACTGAGAAGGCCAAAAGAAAGATGAGAAAATTAACTGAACTCAGACCACTATGATCTTGTTAAGAGATGATGATGGCTTGGGTTAGGTGAATAATAGTAAAAACCACATGGGCTTGTACTGGAGGTGGGTCTACATGACTTTCTCATGGGTTAGATATAAAAAGTAAAGAAAGAAATGTAAGTTTAGACTCATAATTTTTTAGTTAAGCCAGTGGGTAGACAGTGGTGTCCTTATTAAAATGGTGACTAAGGTAGAAGCAAGTTTAAAGAGTAAAGATAAAAATTCCCTTTTGGTGACTGTTTTACATTGGCTCTCTAAAGAAACAAAACACCAGTGAAGAGTGTGTGATTGTGTATATATATATATATAGAGAGAGAGAGAGGGGAAGACAGAGAGAGAGAGAGGGAGAAATTTATCTCAGAGAAACACCTCACACTGTTGTAGAGGCTGGCAAGTCTGAAGTCCATGGGCCAAAAGTCAAGTTGGATGCTTCTCCTGACTAATACAGCAGCAGGGGCTAAGAAATACAAGATTGGCAGGCAGTATAGCAGGCTGCTGGCTCAGAGGATGACCAATTCAAGGCTGACAGGTAAAATGGCAGATTCTTGGCTCACAGGCTGTGAAGGCAATGATCTCAAGGTCAGTAGGCAATATGGAATGCCACTGTTTCACTTTCAGGAAGCAGATGATGAGGAGGAGCTAGATTCAGGATCCAGATCCAGCAGAAACCAGAGAGTGTTCCCAGAATATCCACACATATCTCTGAAGCAGGCCACACCCCTGAGGAAACACCCTTTCAACTGAATGACTGCTCATAGAATATCTTATCATGGAAGTGATGACATCACATCAGATTTCATCATAGAGGATGAGTACATCACAACTGCTTAAAACACTTGGAATCATGGTACAGCCAGGTTGACACACAGCCTTAACAATCACAGTTACAAAAAGTTTAAAGTGCTTTAAAAAAAAAAACCTCACTGCTGTGGAGTCGGCAAGTCAGATCTGACTCAATGTGACCCCTTGAGTTTCCGAGGAGGTATCACTACAGAAGTAGATTTCCCAATCTTCCTTCCAAGGAATGACTGGTAGGTTTGAACCACCAGTCTTCTGATTAGCAGTCAAATGCCTTAGGCAATATGTGGAGATCCCATAGACAGTTGAATTATGTGGCTGGAGTTCTGATGAGAATTTGGGGTTTAAGATAGATTTGGGAATCTGGTCCAGGCTTAACATTCAGATTTGAGAGTCATCAGCATATTAATTAATTGTCTGTATTGTGAGTCCATTATTCAGTTAAAAAAATTATTAAGATCTAATTTATTTCATATCTTTGATCTAATTTCATATGAAATATTGTCCTGTTGGTATCTAAGAGAGTTAATGCTTTTTTTTATAATTCAAGCACTTTATATCAAAACAAGTATACTTCAATTGCAGATATTTTTTCACTATGACATTTTATCAATAGTCATCTAGCAACTAGGACTTTCCAGATATGAGAAGGAAATAGATAATTCTAAAGTTACCTGTGACAGATACTGTATTGAATTGATTAATGAGCTCATCCTGCTTTTCATTTCACCATGAGCTTCAATTCATCATAAAGGATTGCCATTAAAATTGTTAAAAATTCTACAGAAGAATGTTTATAAGTAGTAAGCTCAAAGATCTACTCTAGCCCTGCAGGTATATAATTTAAAATATGATGTCACCATACTTAGAAAATATTTCATTTAATTTTAATATATTCTCAAAATTAGATAAAATATATATCTAACTCTCATTTTTTTCATCAGAGTTTCAAATGAATATGCACATCCCCCAAATCAAGAAATAAGAAAATGATCTATTCCAATATAATTTAAGTTACTGCTTTGCAATAAAAAAGACTGGCATTTTAGCAAATCACATTTTACTGCATATATTATTCATTTACCAATTACTGACATCATTTGAAGATTCTTGAGGAAGGCATATGGAAAAATTTGTTGGTAGAGAATTGGAAAAGAAGAAGTATTTTGAAATAGGTGATCAAAGAAAGAGAAAGGGTTAGGACTGTGGGGTGACACAGAACAAGTAGACATAATCTTAGATAATGAGCTATTTTTGAGGGAGGTACTTGGAAGAATGACTGGGTACTATTGCATGAGAGTGCTTACAAAGGCGACATGGTTGCCTGGAATTTAAGGAAAGAGAAAACAGAATAATGCAGAACTCTCAGGTCCTGCCTCCTGTTAGCACTATGCATTATACTGACATATAAAAAGTTTGGGCTTTAAAATGTGTTCAAAAGAATTACACAAAGTGCACTTCTGTTTCCACACCTAATGAATTCACTTGCCCACTACCCACTTGGGTAGCCATCTTGGGATGTGTCCACGCCAAGAGGACAAGATGATCCACACCCTTAAGAACTGTAGCTGGACATATCCTGACTTTTCTTTTTTTAAAGGAAGGTGCTATTTGTGAATTCAATACAGTGTAAAACTGAAGATTTTCATTATGTTAGCATTGTCATTGTCACTTTCCAAAAACTCTACGTATATGTAATCCGCCAAAGTCTTTTTGAGAAGATTCTCTAATTTCAAACAAGAATAACACATACACTAAGCACACAGTTAGGTAAAATTTATTCTCTACCTTCACTCGACTGATTATGTTCTAGTTAATGCAGTTTAAAATGCTATGATCTTAGAAAGGAATACTTCCTTTTAAATATATTTTCCTTTAGAGAAATACCCTTTTTCATGATGGCATCACTCTGTGCATTGGAAACTAAATCTGTTTGTTTCATGAGAACAGAGGTGGGGATGGCAAGAGGGTATAACAATTAACTGCTACTTTCTAAGCAGTAGCACTAATACCACAATGAAACTCAAACTTTAATTTTTTGGCAACTGAATAGACAGTTGCCAGCAAGTGTTCCTCATTTTTCCTGGCATTCTATTTCTGTCTCTGTTCCTATCACCCATCACTGTGAATCTATAATTGCTAACAAAGCATTGCAGTACATTTGCCAGATTTAACTGGATTTCATGGCACATTGCTGTAATTGCATACCCCTTCTTCAAAGGCTAAATGTGTGTCAGTTCTGCAATGCACCACAAGGCAACAGACACCAATATTTGACTGGCTGGTCTACCTTATTGAAGAGTGTCATTCTGCTCTCAGATACTTCTGCTTAGAGTGGGAAATTAATTTACATTTACAAAGGGAAAGAAATAAAGGACTTTCATTTTGCCCATTTAGTTACTTACTAGAGCTTCCGCAGGTCACAATCCTTTAGAGTCTAATAAAAATTGACAACAAACATCACTGACTTTAGGCAAGTCACATAAACACTCACTCTTATCTCACTGCCTTAATTTATAGCATGAGAGGCTAAGACTTCAAGGTCCCCTTAGTTACTAAGTTCTGGTTCTTCTGTACCAAAGTTTAAGGAGCCCTACACGTCTATCTGGGAAGAATGAGCAGGGCAGAGACTTTGAACAATTATCTAATATCCACAGGACATAATACACTGGTTGCTACATTAACTGAAAAAAATTAAGAGCTAAATGTGGCTAGAGAAGCCTATAAGAGGCTGCTTTCAATTATATATACATTAAACCTCAGAAGCAGAGCCTGACACTAGTGCTCGGGACACCACCTCAAAACTGGTTTTCCTGATTTGTTCTTCTCTTTGGCAGTATCTTTCCTCGTTCATTATTTCAAGGTTCATCAGAGCCACAAATTAAAGTATTATTACTTGCATACATTACTCTCCAGTTGACTTTGATGTTAAGCTAGGACTCCTTGTAGTGGTATGATTGCTAGGAAAAAAAGGGTCAAAATTCTTTCTCCATCCACCCCAGAGGACATAATGCAAAATAGAAATGCTCACAGTTAGCTAGGCACAAGCACCCCTGCTGGAGCAATCCTCCCTGATTGTGAATCACCAGCTGCTTGGAAATGCGTACAAATTCCCTCTTTCTGCTTGTCATCAACCTTAGCAATGCAGCTGTAGAGTAAGCCTAGTAAACAGCTCCAATTTGTACTGAATAAAATAACATATGTTTTGCAGACAAATAGTTTTTTTAAAAAATCTATCAAGACACCCAGGCAAATAAGGAAGCATGCAAAATTTTAAATTCTTGTTGTTCCTATCTTCCCTCTAATCTGTATAAAAATACCTCTTCTTCCCAAATCTTAACCATTAGCAGAGATTGCTGTGATGCATCATAGTGGCTGCAAGTCATCTTCTTCATAAAACTAAAAAAAAGTAGAGAAGTTTCACATATCTGAAACCATAAAAGATCGCCACAAGAGAAGAAGCAGAAGAGAAAACTGTGTCCTTTCTTGATCTAGGTTTTAGAGACTGTCATGTAATAATATCAGGCAGTGGTTGAATTGATCACATGCTATAGAAATTTTGAATTCGTAACACTGGTGCTGTTTCTTAGTAGAATCTTATTTAATATTTTAAATCCAATGAAAGTATAACAAGGAAATGGTTATTTTTCTACAAACATGGCTTTCAAAGATGCTGTGTGCAATCTTCAACACTTCTTTCCTCATTTCTCATTGACGTAATAGGCACATCGCAGAGAGTCTTCTCTTGTTTCCTAGCCTTCCAATCCTGCCCCTCTTCTTTTGTTCTAATCTTGATCACTTTCATGTGTAAGGAATAGATTTCATTTCAGTAATTACTTTCAGATATCAAAAGAACCGATCCAGTTTAAATTAAAACTTCATTTTCACATCCAAGTCAATTGAAAACTTCTCCTTACCCCACCATCCACCCCAACTCAGGGTCTGTCTCAGAGCTCCTGATTTCACTTGTCAGAGCACTGAAGTTGTAAAATAAGGGCACCCTAGGTGGCACAGCTGCTAATCTGCAGGTTGCTGATTGGAACCCACCCAGTGGTACCATAGAAGAAAAGGCCTGCCGATCTGCTTCCCTTAAGATGACAGCCAAGAAAACCCTCTGGAACAGTTCTACCCTATAATATGAATAGGAATCAATTTGTTGGGAACAACAGATAAATTATAAACTGTGAAATTATTCTTTTAAGTTGGTGGCTAAGGGACATTTCTCAATAAGCACCCAATTTTACTTATCATTTAGTATATATCACATTTAGTCTATAGTAAATTTTGCAAAATGTTTGTTATATTTAACTTTAAAATGTCATGATAATGTATAAGCAAAATATGCAACCAATAAAACAGAATACAGTAGGATATCTATTTCTCCCCCTCACCATCCAAATCCAAAGTATTCTGATCACTCTTCCATAACCTGTCAGAAAAGAAGGTATGTACACCACTATAATCAACTGTTTCATTAACTTTCCAAAAAATGTACATCATTATATAGAGATATACACATTGAGCATACATTGTATTTATAAAACAAATATTATAAATTTTTTTCTCTCACACTTTATTCTGTTAGTGGATTCATATTTCATTCATTTTTTAACTGGAGTGGAATTCACATAACATAAAATTAATCATTTTGAAGTATATAATTAAGTAGTATTTAGTACATTCACAATGATGTACAAGCAACACCTTTATTGAGTTCCAAAATATTTTCATAACTCCCAAGAAAAATTTATTAGGCAATTCTCCCCCTCCCCCTTTCCCACTCCTCCTAGAACACAAATCTGCTTTCTATGTCTATGTATTTATCTATTCTGAATATTTAAAAAATAAAAGCAGTCCCACAATATGTGACTTGTTTTTGTCTGGCTTGTTTCACTTGGCATATTGTTTTCAAGCTTCATCCATGTTATAGCATATATCAATACTTCATTTCTTTTTATGGCTCATGCTTTGAAAGATCTACATGCTTTTAAAAGAAAATGTAGTCTATAGATTTTGGATTCAGTGCTCCACATGTGCAAATTAGATTATGTGTATTATTTTTATTGTCTAATATTATGTATTCTTACTTATAAATTTCACATTTACCAAGACAGATGTATTATAATTTCTATCATGTTGGTGAGCATGCCAATGTAGAACTTTCTGAAATTCCTTTAGTGAAGGTGGTGAAATTTGTCAGTGTTTGCTACAAAATATCTTTATTCAGCCCTCAGTTTCATCAGATTTATACTTCTATAATGACAGCTATTTTTTTTCAACAAGTTGAACATATTATTTTTTATCTTCTGGCTCCCATCAAGGCTTTAAATTTGAGGTTTCTCTAGATATACCTGTGGTGAATTCTGTCCACAGATCCATGTTTGGGTGGTTTTGAAGTTGCATGTTATCAGGCGACTTTTTTTTTTTTTGCACCTTTCCAATAAAGAATTTTAATTACGGCTCTCAAATGCCAACAGTTGTGCTATTGTTGCTTTGTAATAAATTGAACCATATATGAAATTTCAACTATTTGACCATTTTTTCCTACATAAAAAATAAGTTGATAAGGTTTCAATTTAACACAATATTAGTATTTTCTTTTGCATATTTCAAAAAATATCCTTCAAAAAGCAATATGCATTCTTACTCTAATGCATGATTGACAGGATTTCTTTTTTTATTTCCCTCTGTAAAAATACATTGTGCTTTCTCTGATTGTCTATTTTCAGTTATGAACATAGTATCTTCAAATCTTCCTTCTCCATATTCTATTATCTTCTTCCGGATTTCAAATTTGAAGTGCCTTAGAATTTTCTCTTCTATCCCCTATGTATTTTTATCTTTCTTTTGTATTTTTAACGCTGTGTCTCATTACATTGCATTTTGGATGATATTTTCATATCTGTCATCCAGTTTATGAATCTTCTTATCAGCTATGTATAATGTGATATATCATTCTTTTAGGAACCCCTCCCCAAATTGGTTTGATTTTTGCTTGCTAAGAAGTCTATTTTGTCCCTAATCAAAAATATCTGGCTTTTTTTTTTTTTTTTTTTGTAGTCACATATTCCTCAGTCACAAGTTCAGTGGCTTCTATTCTTTTTTTTTTTTTTTTTCATATTCTGCATTTAATTGTTTCAATAGCTGAATTGCTTGCAGGTAAAATTTTCTTTTCTATATTTTTTCTGACTCTTCTGGTACCTTTTTTTGTACTGATTTTTGATCTAAAGCTCAGTGGGCTAAGAGAATTCTTTGAGATGTGTTCTGATTATGGTCTTTTTCTAGGGATAATTTGCATTTCCTTCTTCCAGGCATCTCAGGGGACTATCATCCTGAAATTATTCTAAAACATAGTATCAGATTAAGACTTCTCAGGACATGACTATTTTGTGAATTCTGTCCAAAGACTCACGGGCAGGTGCTTTTGAAGTTATACATTATCAAGAGATTATTTTTCAATTTTTGGCCAAAATTGTTAGTTTTCTTTTCCCAAAATCCAATCTACCATTCCTCCATAGTAAAATAAGTTTAGTGAGCCAAAATGAAAACCAAGTTTCCCAATTACTCTTGCAAGTTGATTTCTAGACTATTAAAAGTGAACAGAAATATCAAGGGGAACTCTTGGGTTGTGACTTTATAGGTAATAAGTGTGTATTACTTTTGCTCCTTCCTCCTTAGTGCTAACTAGGAAGCAAATTTATGGTGGTCCCTGAAACAGCCATCTTGTGCAGCAAGACAGATAATTGTGAGTAGAGTTGGGAAAACAATATGATAGAAGTCTGGGTCACCTCTTAGAGTATAGTTATCATAACAGCTTTGACTTCTCTGTGAAATATTAACAATATTTTTTTCATTTCTCAGAAACATTGTTAGTGTGTCTCTTTTACAAAGCACAAAATTGAGCTTAACAAATATAACTTAGTACCAAAGGACAAATCAGATACGTTTCCATGTATTTCTCCAGTGCACTGAAAGAAAGGAGGTGAAGTTTGGGGAGTAGAATGTTTGAAGTTAAAATTAAAGAGGGGATGTACTTATGAGTATTAACTTGGGAATTAGTATAAGAGGTAGGTAGTATAAAGTTATTGGTGAAGAGGAACTCAAGAGGGACATTACATGGGTATTTAAATTGCCAGTATTTATGGCAGAAGTTATGTCAAAATCCTGAAGAATTGAAAGGAATGACCAGTGCTTTGTAGATAACTGCAATACAGATATGCGTGGTATTTTCTTATTGATTTACTGATACTCTGTACATCAAGGAAAGTATTATTTAATCAGCAGTGGGATATCCAGTTTCCTTTTCATATTTCAGCAACTCTGAAATCAGGATGTTTTACAATTTATAGAATCTTAAAATCAACAGCAGTTAGAAAGCAATCATGACCTAACTTTCATTGCTTGTTTACCTTGGAACTTAGTTCTTTTTCAAGATTACACAAAAAGACTACCCCAATCCTTTGCTATTTTGGAAAACAAAACATTTAACAGCTATTTGAAGAAGGAATATGAGTCCTTGTTGTTGTCAGAAAGCCAACTGATGCCTTAAAGTAAGATCAAAACAAGAAAAAAAAAAAAAATCAAACTTGCAGAATGAGTGTCAATATCCAGGAATAAAATTCTCCAGAAAATAGTTTATCTCTCATGTAAGAAATACTGCATCATCTCAGCTGAAGCTCTTACCATTGTGGTGAGAATCTTATCTTCTTGATGGCAGAGAAGATGATATTGTGTAGAAAAAAATGGACTTTAATTTCTGAGTGGAAATGTGAATTAAAGATCACACTTCAAATGTGAAAATTTATTAGGAATAAATTCACTATTTTTTTGCTTTTTACATTAACATGAGAGTGATATGTAATGTAAATATGAATTTAAATAAGTCTATAACTATTCTTTAAATAAGAATAAAATAAAGTATATTGTTTGCATGTATAGTAGATTAATAGCGACCCTGTGTACAGCGGAACCAAACACTGTCCAGAGCTGCATTGTCCTCATAATCTTTGCAATGCTTGAGCCCATCACTGCAGCTACTATGTCAATTCATCTTGTTGAGGGTCTTCCCCTTTTTCACTGATCCTCTACTTTACCAAACATGATACCCTTCTCCAGGGACTGGTCCCTTCTGACAACATGACCAAAGTACATGAGATGAAGTCTGGCCATTCTCTCTTCTAAGGACTATTACAGCTGTACATCTCCCAGGACAGATTTGTTCATTCTTCTGGCAGTTGACTGTATTTTCAGTAATCTTCACCAATATCACAATCAAATGCATCAATTCTTCTTTGATTTTCCTTATTCAGTTAAAAGTAAAAGTATAGACATATGAAAAAGCACTATGTCATAATTTACTTGGTTGAGTTGCTTTTTTTTTTCTTCCTCCAATTGTGGTATCTAAAATAATGGTATACTTTCCGGTCAATAAATAGTATCTTTAAAATAACATAATATAGAGCATTTTCACAAGTATTACCATTTTTTTTAATTTGTCCTTTTTTAGCATTTGGTAGTCCTATCATTCACTCTAACTCCTCTTCAGACACAAAGAAGACAAAATTATATAATCAAAATATCCATTTCTTGAATTTTGGAAAGTGTGCTAAGTGTCAATTTCAGATTACTAATAAATGATGCCAGTGGTTTTCTCAAAAGTTTACAGTTCTCAAAATATTCACAGATAGTAAGGGGGTCAGCATCAACTAGAGACTTGTTAAAATTAAAAAATCCCAGCTCTCATCTTTGACCTTCCAAATATGAAACAGTGGATTAATGTTTCATCCCATCTATTTGTGTTTTGAGAAAAAAAAACAAACTTGAAAATGATTCAGATAAATGTTAGAGAAACATTCGCTGATACTGTCAGGTTTAACTAAATCTTCTTGCTATATATTTTATCTCTTTTTCTAATATAGTAAAATCAGCTGATTTACTCTTTTGGCAATAGGGAAAGAGACAAAGAAAGCAGCCTTAGATGCATATCATATTTTAATGCAGTGTGACTAACCAGTGAAACTAGGCTTAATTAATGCAATAAAGCAATCAATCAAGAAGAAACTCCTCTTGAAGGGAGGAGCTAGCTAGAGGTCAATGGTGGAGGAAGCAAAGTGGTAGTGTAAGGAGTAAGGACAGAAAAGTTACCTGCCCTTGTAGTAATATATGAAAGCTTGCAAAGATGACACAGGGCTGGGCCACCTTTCATTCTGTTACAAGATTATTATGAGCCAGAGCCTACCAATGGCAACTAACAACAACACAACTCATAGTAACAGCTCATACTGAGATCTTAGTGTGGGTTAACTGATGTTTACTTTCTTTTTTCTCTCAGATTTATGACCCCATTTAATGCTCACAACAAGCCTATGAGGGAGGTAATATTATTGTTTTCAATTTAATTAAAAGATCATTAAATCTTAATATTTACAGTTGAATGAGAATATAATTCTATACTTGGGACTGTGCTGGAAAGAGATAATTAAGTAATACTGTGAATAAGTGACTCAGATACCACTGAAAAATTATTCACATTCTTTACAATGACTCTTTGCATCTGTTTTTTACTTCTTCTCTAGTTTTTCAGTCAAGCTGTTGATTAATGGAAAAATGATCTCAGTGTTATATTAAGACTAACTATATCTGCACATATATAAATTGAAATTCATTGGTTGCAAGCAATAGAAATCAACTCCGGCTAACAAAGGTGAAAAGATATTTGTGGTAAAGATATATGCTGACTACGTTAAAAAAGAGGCATAGTGCGGTTCAAACCCACCAGCCACTCCTTGGAAGGAAGGTTGGGCAATCCTACTTCCGTAATGATACTGCCTCGGAAACCCAAGGAGGGGTCGCTATGAGTCGGGTCCGACTGGACGGCACATAACAACAACAACAACAGTGCCTAAAGCATTTGACTGCTAACCAGAAGGCTGGCGGTTCAAACCCATCAGCCACTCCTCAGCAGGAAAATTGGACAATCTACTTTGGTAGTGATACTGCCTCAGAAACCCAAGCAGGAGTTGCTATGAGTTGGATCGACTTGACAGCAGTGAGAGCTAAAGAATGAGATCCAGTCAGCCATAAAGAGAAATGAAGTTCTAGTACATACTATAACATGGATGGACCTTGAAAACATTTTACTGAGTGAAATACATAAGCTACAAAAGGACAAATACTGTATGATAACAAGAATAGGGAAATGTACAGAGAAACAGTTTACTAGTGATTATCAGCAACAGGAGGAAGGAAGAAAGGGAGTCACTTTTAGGAATTCGTGAGTTTCTGATTACAGAGATGGAAAATTTGGCAACAATTGTGGGCAATGGTTACACAACATGATGCATGTAATTGACAGCATTAAAATATGCACCTTAAAAATGTTGAATTAGCAAATATTGTGTTATATATATTTTTACAACAGTAAAATAAAAAAAGAAAGAAGTTCAGAAAGGGAGACAAGTTCAGAGTTCCAAAAATGAACAAAACCTCAGTGGTATCTAGTTTGTGATGACAACAAGAATGATGACAACAAATTATTGCATTAAATTAATGAATTGAATAATTTAATACTGATTATATTCCAAATTATTTCTTAAGAAGCTTTTATAGAAAATGCAATGTGTTAAGAAACCACCTAATAGAGGTTAATTAAGGAAAGGTTTGGTGAGTAGGAGATAGTCAACAGAAATTAAACTCATTTTTTTTCAATTTAATGTTATTTACTAATAACAGACTATATTTGAGATAGGATGCCAGTAAAAAATATGATCTTATCTCACAAAACCTTTTCTATTTCAGTAGCAGCTGAAATTGTGGTCATGTCCAGGTTAAAAATCAATGAAGCAGTATAAGTGGGATTCAAGGCACAGGGCATCTTTTATCCACCATTTATTAATTTGAATGCAGGCATGCCCTTATGCTTAGCGGTAGCCTCCATGTCCATGTTTCATATAGTTGTTGTCGCTATTAAACAAATACTTCTCATGAAATTATAACATGATATTTTCTTTGTAAATATTGTAGATACATTTTTTGGTAGATAGTTTCCATAGATATTTTTTAAACATTATCTGTATGTTTGTTTTCTTCAATTATTTCTTATAAGTTCATGTATTTCTTGAAATTCATCATTTTTCACCCATTTGGGCTTTTCTTCTCCCTATCAAGACATCTTATAGTTGCTTGTATAAAATATTTAGAGGAGAGTAATAGGTTAAAAGTGCTGTTTTAAACAGCACTTAAGCAGTGCTGTTTCCAATTTCTGCAGAGAACTGTTGATTCATTGGTAGGTAACAGTCTCTGCTGTATTTCAATGTCCCTTTGGTTGCAGTACAGTAGCTATGGTCAAAGGGTAAAGCCAGATAGCAGTGCCCCTGTACAAAAATGCATAAACATAGAATTAGAGCATATGACATAAAAATTTTGCAGAAAAGGTAAATGGATATAACATGAAACTAGATTAAAGACCACCTTGTAAATTTCAAAATAGAAAACACATTTTTTATAATTGATTCTCATTTACATATTGGAGGAAATTAGATCGCATGTTAAAAGAAAGACAAAAGTGTGAGAAAAAGAAAATAGAAACACTTACTAAAAGACATTAATCCAAAATCAACAGATATACATTTAAGTGGGAAAAATTATTTGCAGCCTTAAAGAGCAAAGGGTTAATGTTTGTAATAATTAAAGAGATTCTATAACTCAATAAAAGACCAAAATATGAAAATAAGTAAGAGATAGCAACAGAATATGAACAGAAAAGGATTTACAAATGGCTTTTAAACATACAAAAAGATACTGCCATCACACTTAAACTAAATGCAAATTAAAAACATGTAGATATTGTAAATTTTTACACTACCAGAACATTGAAAATTCAAATTTTATGATATCTGATCAATACATGAGTAACTCAGAAACTCCCTGCCATCAAGTTGATTCCAACTCATAGCAACCCTGATTAGGTTTCCAAAGTTGTAAATCTTTACAGAAGTGGACTGCCCTGTCTTTTCTTCCATGGAGGAGCTGGTGGGTTCAAACCACCAACCTTCTGGTTAGCAGCCAAATGCCTTAACCACTGCACTGCTAGAGCTCCTTACATGAGAAATTAGTCATTCTTATATTTAGTGGTGGGGTGGAAATTGCTATAACTTCTATAAGGAGCATAGTGGTGTAGAGCCTAAAGCATTTGACTACTAATCAGAAGATTGGTGGTTCAAACCTACCAGCCAATCCTCTGAAGGAAGATTGGGCAATCTACTTCTGTAGAGATACCACCTGAAAAACCCAAGAAGGGATTGCTATGAGTCGGATCCAATTCAAAGGCAGTGAAGTTTTCTTTTTTTTTAATCTCTTGATTTTAAATTCATGCAATTTTGATCTTTTAAATCTACTTGAAATTATTCTCAAAATATACTTGAGATATGGAGGATGAAGCATACATCAGGAAATATATTGCAGCATTTTTTTCTTTCATTTCCTACCATTTTACTGACAGCTTTGAGGTATAATTCACATATGGTAAATTTCATCCATTGAGAGTATAAGTGTAATTTAATAATGTTTTTAGTAAAATTACAGAGTTGTGCAACAATGAGCACAATTCAGTTTTTGAACATTTACATCAGCCTTCAAAATGAATGTGAACTTGTCTGCGGTCAATCCATGCTCTCACCCCCAGTCCCAGACAAACAATCATCTATTTCCTGCCTATATAAACCTGTATTTTCTGAATATTTAATGTAAATAGTATCATACTATATGTAGTGTTTTGTGTATGATTATTTTCGATTTGCTTAGTGATTGTGAATTTTTCAGTGCTGCTACATGAATCAGAATCTTATCTGTCTTAACTGTGCAATAGTATTCTATTGTATGGATATATACCTTTGTTGTCATCCATTTCTTTGTTGAAGGATATTCCGCTTGTTTGCAGTTTTTGGTCTCTATGAATAAAGTTTTTGTTCACATTCAAATTCATGTCAACATTTGTTTTCATTTCTTTTGTGTAGAGTCAGACAAGATAAATTGCCAACTCTTATGGTAAGTTTGTATTTAACATTTTAAATTAAATGAACAAAATGATTTTCAAAATGGCGATACAGTTTTACATCCCTCCCAGCAATGTGTGAGAATTCTAGTTTCTTCAGAAACCTATGAGAAAACAACCAATGTATAAACATACAAGGAATGTAGGAGAAAAGAGAGAGATGGGGGCCACAAAATATTCAAACCTCCAACCTTTTTTGTAGTTGTTGTTGTTGTTGTTATGTGCCGTCGAGTCGGCCCCGACTCATAGCGACCCCTCCTTGGGTTTCCGAGGCAGTATCACTACGGAAGTAGGATTGCCCAACCTTCCTTCCGTAGTAGCTAAGCATATTAATGGTTTTTACCACCCATAGACTCTATTATGAGAAATAATGACCCCAAACTCCCAAACTCCGTGAAACATTAATCTACAAATGCAAGAAGTCTGAAATACCCTAAATAGAATAAAAGAAAAGAGAGAGAGAGAGAGAGAGATCATAACCAAACTGTTGAAAATGAAAGGCAGAGGCAAATATGAAACTAACAAGAAAAAAATTACTCATTGCAAACACTGGAACAGCAATGTAATTAACAAGTGAATACTCAGCAGTAACAAAGGAGGGCAGAAGGCAGTTAGTTAGCATATTCAAAATCATGAAAAAAAATTGTGAACCAAAAATTCTACAATCACGATAGCTATTCTTTAAAAATAGAGAGGAGTTGATTTAAATCACCATGATATGCATCATTAAATCAAGGATTTGCAAATAAATATTTAATCTAACCATGTGTTTCATGTCTTCTTGATTTTCAGTCATTTTGGTCTTTTCTTTCTTTTTTTTTTTAATGACTTTTTGCTTTTTTCATGTATGATGTTCTTGGTGTCATTCTACAACTCATTTGGTCTTTGGTCATTGCTATTCAATGCATTATTTTTCTTTCAGATAGTTTCTAAATTCTACTGTGATATACCCAAGTTTGTATTTTTAGCTCTTGTGGACTGGTTTTAATCTTCTTCAGTTTCAACATAAATTTGCATATGAGTAATTGATAGTCTGTCCTGCAGTCGATCCGTGGCCTTGTCTGATTGATGATATTGAGCTTCTCCATTCTCTTTCCACAGATGTAGTCAATTTTATTCCAATGCATTCCATCTGGTGAGGTCTAAGTGTACAATATTTTTACGTTGTTGAAAAAGGTATTTGAAATGAGTAAGTCATTGGTGTTGCAAAATGCTATCATGTGATCTCCAGCTTCATTTCTACCACTAAGGCCATATTTTCCAACTAATGTAGAAAAAATTAAAGTTGTCAAGGATTTCATTTTACTTGAGTTCACAATCAATGCCCATGGAGTCAGCAGTCAAGAGATCAAACGAGGTATTGCACTTGGCAAAACACCTCATTAAAGTAGTAAAGAGCAAAGATGTTACTTTAAGACTAAAGTGTGCCTGACCCAAACTATGGTATTTTCAGTAGTCTTACATAAATGTGAAAGCTGAACAATGAATAAAGAAGACTGTAAAAGAATCAATGCATTTGAACCATGGTGTTGGCAAAGAATATTGAAAATACCACAGACTGCCAGAAGAATGAAAAAATCTGCCTTGGAAGAAGTACAGCTAGATTGCTCCTTAGAAGTGAGAATGGCCAGATTTCATGTCTTATTCTTTGAACTTGTTACCAGAAGGGATCAGTCCCTGGAGAAAGATATCGTACTTGGTAAAGCAGAAGGTCAGCAAAACAAGAAGATCTTCAACAAGATGGACAGACACGGTGGCCATGGTGATGAGCTCAAGCACAGAAATGATTATGAAGATGGCTTAGGACCAGGCAATATTTCAGTCTGTTGTACACAGAGTTGCTATGAGTTGGAGCAGACTCAACAGCACTTAACAACAGCAATAACCATGTGTTTCAACAATTTTTAAGCAGCAGAAGAAATTTAAAATGTATATATTTTACTAGCAAGCATTCCAGAATGGGTGAAACCTATGTAAAGGAGTTGAGGTAAAAATTCATTTGTCTAGCATCTGGAGACGTTGTAGCCTAATAGAAAGTCATAGACCTGTACATCAAGAAGAAGGAAGACACGGATCAGGCGAGAAGCTGAGTTGTACTACATCCTGAATAACACACTTGTCATTAGAAATGGATGGATTATAAAACAGAAAATTTGAAAGCTAGTTTCTTAAAAGAAGTAAATAGCTAACCTGCTATTTAAGAATGAAGGAAAACATAATAACCTCAGTTTCAGAGATCACTCAAGCAAAAACATGAAGATACTTTTACCTATTATTTCCTAATAAATTTTAAATGGATAATTTCTTAGAAGAACATAAAGTGCCATATCTACTTGAGAAGAAATACATGAAAAGATTTCCTAAAATGCACAGCATACAAAAGTTCGACAGAAAGTATAAGATGCATGTGGGTTTGTGGAAGAATCCTTTGTAGCCTCAGAGATAGTCTTTGTATGATTTAAAAGTAGAGAGAAATTAAGACTTTCCTTGTTCACTCCTCATTGCAAATATGATTTAATTTAATTTGTTCAAGTATGTAAAACGTTTGTAAGATACACAGTTAAAACTACATAAAATACATACTTAGAAAATTCTCTCCTTCATCCGTAACCTTTGTTCTCATTTTCACCTAGTTCCCTATACGTAACCACTTTTACTATGCTTTTGATTATACACAATGTTCATTTTTGCAAGCAAATATATATGTGTGTGTGTGTGTGTGTGTTCTTTTTGCCTTTAAATGTGTAGCATGTTATATACACTGTTCAGCAATTAACTTTTTTCATTTCATAAAGATATCTCTTCATATCAGTACAGAGATACCTCTTCATATCAGTACAGAGAGAGGTTTCTTTATTCATTTTTATAGTTGTAATAATAGGATGAAGAAAAATAAAATTTTATTTACAATTAGTGATGCAAATAATTAAATACTACCAGTAGTATCCATGATTACTCTGAAAGGGCAATATTCAATTGGTAGCTAGGCTTTATTTTAATCTTTCAAAAATGTTTAATTATATATTTACATATCCAGCCCCATCAGTAAGAGAGGCTTTGAGTGTTAAAAGAAATCCACTGCCATTGTGTAGATTGAGATTCTTAGTGACCCTTTAGGACAGAGTAGAACTGTCCCATAAGGTTTCCAAGGATGTAAATCATGATGGAAGCAGACTGCCTCATGTTTCTCTGCCAAATAGCTGGTGGGTTCACACAGCCAACATTTTGGTTAGCAGCCATGCTTTAATCACTATGCCACCACAGTTCCTCAATATAGTGTTGTGTTATAAAATTGATATTTGGTGTCAGTCAAGACAAAGTTGACTCACAGCTCCACAAAAACGCACTGCTGTCAAGTCAGATCCCACTCATAGCAACCCCTCCTTGGGTTTCCGAGGCAGTATCACTATGGAAGTAGATTGTCCAACCTTCTTTCCGAGCAATGTCTGGTGGGTTTGAACCGCCAGTTTATCATCTATAAGTACATAATAATAATAGTACCTACTTCATAAAGGCATTCTGAAGATTAAAGAACAAATATATAAAAATTATATAACTAATATTTGGCCCATCATAAATGCCCATTAACTATTTGCTACTACTATTAGCAGCAGTAGTTCTATTACTGTTATCACTTTTTATGTGAAATAACAAAGGAACATATATTTTTAAAAAGCATTTAATAAAATTAATTCATTAAGCTTTTTCTAATAATTAATAACTCAACAGGGGAGACAGGCCCCACCTTAGATGCAGGAAAGGGATGAAACACCAGGGACCACAAAGCAGCAAGATCCAGGTAGGATCCAGGTAAGGGGAGAGTGGAGAGTTTTTGAAAAGCTGAGGGAGACAAACTTGTCTGTCAGTTTGTCATACTGTGGTGGCTTGTGCATTGCTGTGAGCCTTGAGGCAGTGCCACTGGTGTTTCAAACACCAGCAGAGTTGTACATGGTACACAGGTGTCAATGCAGCTTACAGACTGAGACACACGAGGAAGAAGAGGCCATCCATTTCTCAAAGAATTGGCCAGGGAAAACCTTACAAATAGCAGAGAAACACTGTCTGATGCATTAATGGGCAACTTTATGAATAGTCTAGAACCATTGTCTGATACAGTGCAGGAAGATGAGCCCCTTAGGTCAGAAGGCACTCAAAATATGACTAGGAAAGAGCTGCCTCATCGGAATAAACCAAGCTTAATGATATATGGATAAAGTAAAGCTTTGGGGACCTCCCTTTGCTAATGTGGCCTGACTCAAATTGAGGAGAAACAGCTGAAACATCAATAAATAATCAGAACATAGAGTGTATGAAGTATGAATCTAGGAAAATCGGGCATTGTCAAAAATTTAATAGAACACAAAAAGTTTGATGTCCTAGGCATTAGTGAGCTGAAATGGACTGGTTTTGGCCATTTTGAATCAGACAACCATATGACCTTCCATGCCGAGAATGACAATTTGAAGAAGAATGATGTGGCATTCATCATCGCAAAGGATGTTTCAAGATCTGTCCTGAAGTACAATGCTGTCAGTGATAGGATAGTATCCATACGTCTACAAGTAAGACCCGTTAATACTACTATTATTCAAATTTATGCACCATCCACCAGAGCCAAAGATGTGGAAATTAAAGATTTTATCAGCTTCTGCAGTCTGAAATTGACCAAACATGCAATCAAGATGTGTTGATTACCACTGGTGACTGGAACACAAAAGCTGGAAACAAAGATGAATCAACAGTAGTTGGAAAATTTGGCCTTAGTGACAGAAATAATGCTGGAGATCACATGACAGAATATTGCAAGACCAATGAGTTATTCATTGCAAATACCTTGTCTCAACAAAAAAAAAAAATGGCAGCCATACACGTGGGCTTCACCAGTTGGAGTACACAGGAATCAGACTGACTACATATGTGGCAAGAGGCAATGGAGAAGAGAAGCTCAATATCTTCAGCCAAAACCAGGCCAGGAGCTGATCGTGGAACAGGCAATCAACTGCTCATATGCAAGTTCAACTTGAAGTTGAAGACAATTAAAACAAATCCATGAGAGCCAAAATGTGATCTTAAATATCTGAAAAAATACCTAAAAAAAATGTAAGCCTTGGGTTGTAATATTGGAAAATTCTATTGGCAAAATATTGAATGATGCAGGAAGCATCAAAAGAAGATGGAAGGAATACACAGAGCCTCTGTACTAAAATAAACTGGTTGATCTTCATCCATTTCAGGAGGTGGCATATGTTCAAGAACCAATGGTACTGAAAGAAGAAGTCGAAGCTGCACTGAAGAAGTGGTGAAGAACAAGCCTCCAGGAATTGACGGAATACTCATTGATGTTTCAACAAACGGATGCCCCACTGGAGGCACTCACTTGGTTATGCCAAGAGATGTGGAAGATAGCTATCTAGCCAACTGTCAGGAAGAGATCCACATTTGTACCCATTCCAAAGAGAGATAATTTCACAGAATTTGGAAATTATCGAACAATATCATTAATATCGCATGTAAGTAAAATCCTACTAAAGATAATTCAAAAACAGTTGCAGCAGTATATTAATAGAGAACTTCCAGAAGTGCAAGCTGGATTCAGAAGAGGACATAGAATGAGGAATATCATTGCTGATATCAGGTGGATCTTGGCTGAAAGCAAAGAATACCATAAAGATGTTTACTTGTGTTTTTTTGACTATGCTAAAGCATTTGATTGTGTGGATCATAAAAAGTTGTGGATAACATTGAGAAGAATGGGTATTCCAGAACACTTGATTTTACTCATGAGGAACCTGTACACAGACCAGGAGCCTGTCGTTCAAACAGAACAAAGGGACACTGCATGGTTTAAAATCAAGAAGGGAGTGTGTCAGGGTTGTATCATTTCACTATACTTACTGAAACTATATGCTGAGCAAATAATCCAAGAAGCTGGACTATATAAAGAAGAACATGGCATCGGGATTAGAGGAAGAATCATTAACAACCTGTGATACGTTGATGACACAACTTTGCTTGCTGAAAGTGAGACTGACTTGAAACACTTACTGATGAAGATCGAAGAATACAGTCTGCAGTATGGATTACATCTCAATATAAAGAAAATAAAAATCCTCACAACTGGACCTATAAGCAGTATCACGATAAATGGAGAAAAGACTGAAGTTGTCAAAGACTTCACATTGCTTGGTTCTATAGTCAACCCCAATGGAAGCAGCAGTCAAGACATCAGACAATTGAACAGCACTGGATAAATCTGCTGCAAAGGACTTCTTTCAAGTACAGAAGAGCAAAGATGTCTCCATGAGGACTGAGGTGTGCCTGACACAAACCATGGTATTTTCACTTACTTCATATGCATGTGAGAGCTGGACAATGAGTAAGGAAGACCAAAGAAGAGTTGATGCTTTGAGTTGTGGTACAGGAAAAGAATGCTGAAAGTACCGTGGACTGCTAAAAGAACTAACAAATCTGTCCTGGAGGAAGTGCAGCCAGAATGCCCCTTGGAAGCAAGAATGGCCAGACTTCGTCTCACATACTTTAGTCATGTTGTCAGAAGGGACCATTCCCTGGAGATGTCATGCTTGGTAAGGTGCTGGGTTGACAAAGGAGGGGAAGGCCCTCAATGAGGATTGACACAGTGGCTGCGGGGATGGGCACAAGTATAGCAAGGATCATGGAGCTGGCGCAGGACCAGGTGGTGTTTTGTTCTGCTGTGCATAAGGTCGCTATGAGTCAGAGACAACCTGAAGGCACCTACCAACAATAATAAAACAGATAAATCTCTAAATATAAAACAACTTGTATTTAACTCTAAAACAGTAGAGCTGATAATTAAATAATTTTGCTATATTTGCCACCATTATATGGCAATGCATCAGAATTGTTTAACAAATTAGAAAAGAGGAGAAAAGATACCAATATGGGATTGTTGTTGTGTTGTTAAGTGCCGTCAAGTCGGACCCGACTCATAGCAACTTCTCCTTGGGTTTCTGAGGCAGTATCACTATGGAAGTAGATTGCCCCATCTTCCTTCCAAGGAGTGGCTGGTTGGTTTGAACCGCCAACCTTCTGATTAGCGGTCAAGTGCCTTACGCACTATGCTACCAGAGCTCCCCAATATGGGACAGAAGAGAGTAAATAATTATTAGTCAGAGAATCAGTTTGCATACATTAAAAATCTCAGAGACTCAACAGAAAAAAAGTATTACTGAAGAGTGGTCAAAAAGCATACAAAACACTAATAAATTTTCCATGCCCAAAAAAATTATCTTAATAAAAATAAAATAAATGAGAAAATTCTCATAAAAAAAGAAACATACATAAATTTAAAAAGACTGTGTTATAAAATTAACAAGACTTTTACAAGGCTTTATATGGGGGAGAAACTGTAAAATTTTGCTGAGTGATATAAAATTGATTTTTTGATAAATCAAGAGATATGGTTTTTCCTGCAGAGGAAGATTCAATCCCATAAAGGTGTAAGTTCCCCAAAAATTAAACAATAAAATCAAAGCAGTCTATCTAAATTACAGACAAGGATTTTTTTTTTCTTTTTCTTGAAGTATATATTGTCAAATTCTGTGGAAAGAAAAAATGAGTAATGTTATCAAAGTTCTCCGAACAGGACTGACAACTTACAGTACTGTAATTAAATTGTTGTTGTTGTTGTTATGTGCCATCGAGTTGGACCTGACTCATAGTGACCCCTCCTTGGGTTTCCAAGGCAGTATCACTATGAAGTAGATTGCCCCATCTTTCTTCCAAGGAGTGGCCAGTGAGTTTGAACCGCCAGCCTTCTGGTTAGCAGTCAAGTGTCTTAGGCACTATGCTACCAGAGCTCCTGTAATTAAATTATGTGCATCTAAATAGAAATATATAGGAAGATTACATGAGCAAGGTCTTAAAAAGTTCTCTTTATGGTTACCTTATCATAACAGATAAAGAGTAAATGTCAAATATATATGGACAAGAAGAATTCAAGGCTATTAGCTAAGTGCAAACTATACATATCTTGTTGCTGTTGTTGTTAAGTGCCATCGAGTTGTCTCTGACTCATAGTGACCCTATGCACAACAGAATAAAACACCACCCAGTCCTGACTCAGCTCCATGATTCTTGCTGTACTTGAGCCCATCACTGCTGCCACCGTGTCAATCCACCTTGTTGAAGGCCTTCCCCTCTTTCTTCAACCCGGCAACTTACCAAGCATGACATCCTTCTCCAGGGAATAGTCCCTTCTGACAACATGACCAATGTATTTGAGATGAAGTCTGGCCATTCTGGCCTCCAAGGAGCATTCTGGCTGCACTTCCTCCAGGAGAAAGTTCTTTTAGCAGTCCACAGTACTTTCAGCATTCTTCACCAACACCACAGCTCAAAAGCATCAACTCTTTTTCAGTCTTCCTTATTCATTGTCCAGCTCTCACATGCATATGAGGCAACTGAAAATACCATGGTTTGTGTCAGGCACACCTTAGTCCTCAGGAGACATCTTTGCTGTTCAGCACTAGAAAGAGGTCCTTTGCAGCCGATTTGCCCAGTGCTATATGTCGTGAAAGGATACAACCCTGACGCATTCCGTTCTTGATTTTAAACCATGCAATGTTTCCTTTTTCTGTTTGAATGACAGCTTCCTGGTCTGTGTACAGGTTCCTCATGAGTACAATTAAGTGTTCTGGAATTCCCATTCTTCTCAATGTTATCCACAATTTGTTATGATCCACACAATCAAATGCTTTTGCATAGTCAATAAAACACAAGTAAAGATCTTTCTAGTATACTTTACTTTGAGTCAAGAACCATCTGACATCAGCAATGATATCCCTCTTCTGAATCCAGCCTGCACCACTGGAAGTTCTCTGTCAACATACTGCTGCAACCGTTTTTGAATTATCTTCAGTAAGATTTACTTGCATGCGATATTAATGATTTTGTTTGATAATTGCACATTCTGTGGGATCACCTTTCTTTGGAATGGGTACAAATATGGACCTCTTCCAGTCAGTTGGCCAGGTAGCTGTCTTCCAAATCCCTTGGCATAATCAAGTGAGTGCCTCCAGTGGGGCAACTGTATGTTGAAACATCTCAGTGGGTATTCTGCAATTCCTGGAGCCTTGTTCCTTGACAATTCACTCAGCACAGCTTCAACCTCTTGCCTCAATACCACTGGTTCTTGAATATATGCCACCTCCTAAAATGGATGAAGATCAACCAGTTCTTTTTGGTATAGAGACTGTGTATTCCTTCCATCTTCTTTTGATGTTTCCTGCACGATTCAATATTTTGCCCATAGAATCTTTCAATATTGCAACATGAGGCTTAAATTTTTTCCTCAATTCTTTCAGCTTGAGAAATGCTGTGCATGTTCTTCCCTTTTGGTATTCTAACTCCAGGTGTTTGCACATTTCATTATAGTAATTGGCTTTGTCTGCTTGAACTGCTCTTTGAAATCTTCTGTTCAGCTCTTTTATCTTGTCATTTCTTCCATTTGCTTTAGCTACTCTTCACTCAAGGGAAAGTTTCAGAGTCTTCTGACATCCATTTTGGTATTTTCTTTCTTTCTTGTATTTTTAATGACCTCTTGATTTCTTCGTAGATGATACTTTTGATGTCATCCTACAATTTCTCTGGTTTTTGGTCATTGGTGTTCAATGCATCAAATCTTTTCTTTAGATGCTCTCTAAATTCAGGGGGATATATTCAAGATCACATTTTGGCTCTTGTGGATTGGTTCTAATTTCCTTCAACTTCAAGTTGAACTTGCATATGAGCAGTTGATTGTCTATTCCACAATCAGCTCCTGGCCTGGTTTTGGCTGAAGATATTTAGATTTCCATCACCTCTTGCCACAGATGTAGTCAATCTGATTCCTGTGTACTCCGTCTGGCAAAGTCCATGTATATATAGCCACTATTTGTGCTGTTGAAAAATGGTATTTGCAATGAATAAGTCATTGGTCTTGCAAAATTCTATCATGCGATCTCCAGCATTATTTCTGTCACCAAGGCCAAATTTTCCAACTACTGGCAATTCTTCTTTGTTTCCAACTTTTGCAATCCAATTACCAGTGATAATTAACACATCTTGATTTCATGTTCAGTCAATTTCAGACTGCAAAAGTTGATAAAAATCTTCAATTTCCTCATCTTGGCTTTACTGGCTGGTGCATACATTTGAATAATAACATTTGAAAAACAGTCATATTAACTGATCTCCCTTGTAGGTGTATGGATATTATCCTATCATTGATAGCATTGTACTTCAGGACAGATCTTGAAACATCTTTTGTAATGATGAATGCCATGCCATTCCTCTTCAATTTGTCATTCCTGGCATAGTAGATCATATGGTTGTCTGATTCAAAATGGCCAAAACCAGTCAATTTCAGCTCACTAATGACTAGGATATCAATCTTTATGAGTTCCATTTCATTTTTGACAACTTTCAATTTTCCTAGATTCATACTTCTTACATTCCATATTCTGATTGTCAATGGATATTTGCAGCTGTTTCTCCTCAATTTGAGTGGTGTCAAATAGGTCTTGTATATTTTGATATAATAAGAAAGTCTTAAAATATTGATTAATAAAAAATATTAACAGTTATGATATAATAAACTTGGGTATACAGAAAAAAATTGGGGTATTGGAAAAAACATAACCTAGTTTTTTTAAAGCTTTGAGTGATGCTTTTGTCTCAAGGCTACAGTTGAGATAAATAAAAGGCATGATGTAAATCTCTGACGTTTCACATGAACCCCCATAAATTGAAGATCTGGTCAACCAGGTTCCCATGAAGTGGCTGTCATCAGTTTAACTGATAAACTTCCCAACAAAGAATCTCCATACAGTCCAAACATGTATATACATATATATATGAAGTACCAATCCTCATAAAGCCTCACCCCAAAAAACCAAACTCACTGCCATCGACTCATTTCTGATTCATAGCGACCCCCACAGGGTTTCCAAGGCTGTAAATCTTTACGGAAGTAGATCACCCAATCTCCCTCCCATGAAGCAGGTGGTAGGTTTTAATCACTGACCTTCCAGTTAGCAGTCAAGTGCTTTATTCACTATACCACCAGAGCTCCTTTTCATAAAGTCTGCTATGTTAAAAATTCAATATAAAATAGATCTTAATAACAAATGGGTACTATTTTGCAACACATATCAAAACATTCTCATTACCGCTGTTGCACTATATTAAGGATGTGTTATGTATCTGGAAGTGTTTATTTATTTATTTGCTTGCTTACTTGTTTACTTATTTATTGCATAGGAGGGTACACTGTATACTACATACTAAGACAAGCATGTGACTAACTTATGTTACATATAAGCCATACCTAACTGTTCTGACTTGTATACAAATTCAACTGAAAGACAGATTTAGTAATAGAACTCGTTTGTAATCCAAGGACCACCTGTATATAACATAGTGTTTGCACAAAACCCAAATAACATTAAATCCTATTTCACAGAATGTATTGTTCATGTTAAGTGATATATGACTGTATTAAAGACAAAAAGAAGATGATAGCATGAATGTCCTCACTTTGAACAACTTTAACATTTTTTCAGTATAATATTTTTAATTGTATAATTAAATATACAAACTATAATATAGTTTAATTATTCTTCAGAGCAATTGGATATCTTCTGCTATTAGTGAAATATTACTTGGCCAACAATGATGCATATTAAATGAACAGAATGGAGAGTCCAGAAATAAATGTTTTCACAGGTATCTTTCCTACAATGGAGAGACATTAAAAATATTTAGGGGCGTGATTAATTACAAAATAACTGGAATTAGAACAATGGATTAACCACTTTGAAAATAAAAGTTGAATTCCTAGTTCACTTTTCAGTTTATAATAAACTTCACATTCATAAAAAAATAGAAATAATACTATCAAAACACTAGAAGAATAAATTGGTAAATATGTCTATATCAAAGGCTGATATAGTT
Source organism: Orycteropus afer afer (assembly GCF_000298275.1). Classification (NCBI taxonomy): domain Eukaryota; kingdom Metazoa; phylum Chordata; class Mammalia; order Tubulidentata; family Orycteropodidae; genus Orycteropus; species Orycteropus afer. The sequence continues at coordinate 1,327,903 of NW_006921698.1, read as the reverse complement.
TTTCAAAACTGAAAATTCTAATTGGCACTATAAGTATAATGAACAAAATTATAATACAAATAATAGAGTAGTAAAAAGTGCTACATACATATAAGTCAAATAAAAGGAAACATACATAAATAAATTGGGAATTTATATTAACAATTATAATAAAAATGGGAAAAGTTTAAGAAAGCAGAAGTCTTAATATTCAATCAATTAGCCAAAAAATATGAAAATATGTACATTGTTACTAATGTCCAAATCCACCACTTGCTTGTCAGTTTGTTGTACTGTAATAGCTTGCTTTTTGCTTTGATAGTAGAAGCTATGACAATACTAGTATTTCACATACCAGCAGGGTCACCCATAGTGGACAGGTTTCAGTGGAGTTTATAGACTAAGTTAAATTCTATAGGCAAAATATTGAACTATGCAGGAAGCATTAAAAACAAAAATGAAAAGAATACATAGAGTACCAAAACCAATTGTCTGATGTTCAAGCATTTCAGAAGGCAGCATATGATCAAAAGCCGATGGCACTGAAGGAAGAAGTCCAAACTGCACTGAAGACACTGGCAAAAAATGAGGCTCCAGGGATTGACAGAAGACCCACTGAGATGTTCCAACAAACAGATGCAACACTGGAAGTGCTTACTCATTTATGCAAAAAAAAAAAAAAAAATTGGAAGACAACTACTTGGCCAACTGACTAGAAAAACACTCATATTTATGCTCATTCCAAAAAAAAAAAAGATGATCTGACAGAATGTGGAAATTATAAAATAATATCTTTAGTATCACATGCAAGTAAAAATTTTCTGAAGATAATTAAAAAATGGTTGCAGAAGTATATTGGGAGGGAACCTCCAGAAATTCAAGTTAGATTCAGAAGAGGATGTGGAAGGAGGGGTATCATGCTGATATCAGGTGGATCTTGCCTGAAAATAAACCAGAAAGTTGTTTACCTGTATTTTATTGACTATGCAAAAATGTGTGCCTTTGTGGATCGTAACAAAATATGGATAACATTGTACAGAATGAGAATTCCAAAACTTTTAATTGTGCTCACGAGGAATCTGTACATAGACCAAGAGGCAGTCATTAGAACAGAACACATAGATACTGCATAGTTTAAAATCAGGGAAGGTCTACTTTAGGGTTGCATTCTTTCGCAACACTTATTCAATCCATATGCTGAGCAAATAATTTGAGAAGCTAGATGATATGAAGAAGAATGGAGCATCAGGATTGGAGAAAGACTCATTAACAACCTATGATGCAGATGACACAACCTTGCTTGCTGAAAGTGAAGACTACAGCCTTCAGTATGTATTACATACACCTCAACATAAAGAAAACAAAAATCCTCATAAGTGGACCAATAAGCAACTTTATGATGAATGGAGAAAAAAAAATGCAGTTGTTAAGGATTTCATTTTACTAGATTCCACAACCAATACCAATGGAAGCAGCAGTCAAGAAATCAAACAGCATACTGCATTGGGTAAATCTGCTGCAAAAGACCTCTTTAAAGTTTTAAAGAGCAAAGATCTCACATTGAAGAATAAGGTAAGACTGATTCAAGCCATTGTCTTTTCAATAACTTTATATGTATGTGAAAGCTGGACAAACAGTAAGGAAGACCGAAGAAGAATTGATGTATTTGTTTTTTATTTCTTTCTTTAAAAATTTATTATTATTATTATTATTATTATTAAGAGCTTGTTTTACATTTAACATAATTCATACATTTAGTTTCATTCCCCATTCGCCATGTCCAACCCTAACCCAGTCTCCTCTCCTCTCTATCCTGTAACCCTCCCTCTGTGCCCCTCATATTTATGCACTCCTGTTGGTCCTGCATTTCCTTATCTTGAATGTTGGTCCTCTGATGTCCCATGGTCTATTGCTCTAAGGGATGTATTCCCATAGAGTACGTGGGTGCATCATCCTGGGTTGAGTGGTCTGTGTGTACATCTTGTTAGCAATTGGGATGAGAGCCCTCTCCTGGGGGTGAGTTTTATTCTAGAAACAGAATATATTCCAGTGCCACAGTATTGGGAGTCTCACCAGATTTCATCTGACCAGTAATTCTGGTCATTATTGAGTTTTTGGATTTTGTTCCATGTTTTTCCTCCCACTCTATCCAGGATCTTCAGATTTGATCCTTTCTTGAGTTGTTGGCATTGGTAGCCAAGCACCATCTAGTTCTTCTGATCTCAAGGGCTAGAGATTGATGTATTTGAATTATGGTGTTGGCACAGAATATTAAGTATGATACAGACTGTCAGAAGACCAAATAAATTTGTCTTATAAGAAGTAAAGCTGGAATGTTCCTTAAAATTGAGAATCACCTGACTTCATCTCTCGTACATTGGTCATGTTATCTGGAGGGACCAGTCCCTTGAGGACATGATGCTTGGTAAATTAGGGGATCAGTGAAAAGGGGGAAGACTCTCAATGAGACACAGTAGGTGCAAAAATGGATTCAAGCATAGTAACGATTGTGAGGATGGTGTAGGACTGAGCAGTGTTTTGTTCTGTTGTACATGGGATCATTATGAGTCAATACTGACTTGACAGCACCCAACAACAACAACATCAATATCCAAATAAAGGAAAAGAAAGTTTACTAGTAGAAAAGCAAATTAGTATAATCTTTCTGGTAGCTGTTTTGACTTCATTCAAAATACAAACTATGCATACTTTTTGATCCTGTGATTTCAAATGCTAGAAGTATACTTATAAGAAGTATAATCATATTAGTACAAAAAATATATAACTACCTTATAATTTTCTATCAAAAGTTAGAAAAAAACCTAAATGCCCATGAACAAAGGATTGACTTATTCATTAAAAATTATCATATAAACATTCACTGAACACTATCCAACCATTTAAACTAATGCCCATGAAATACTCAAAAATCTTACTAGAAAATAAAGCCAAGTAATCTTTTTATTTTATTTTATTTTATTTTTAATTAAAGGGAATCTAGGGAAGTTTGCTTTCAGTGAACTGATAATACTGTGTCCTCTGGAGGTTAATTTTGAAGTTAAGTATAGAAATGCTCTCATTTATTATGCATAAACTCATTTAGCTTAGTTCAAGGTAGTCATGGCAAGGCACACAGATAAGAATAGAAGATACTCAGTTAAGGCTAGAGATTCATGACAGTTTAAGATTAGTTCAATGGCTACCGTCAAAATATTTAGACTTCAGGTTTTTATATTTAACAAGTAGTCTCAGGAGAATGGCTGGACTATAAGTTATACTCGGTGGAGTTCCCTCATAGCTGGAGTCTAAGGATGGCAGTTGTAGGCAAAGCCTGCCACTACCTTCTTTGGTGAGTGGTCTCAAATCCATGGTTTATATATGATTTTCTCTCCTTGGACTGATGAGCTAAGGGCAAGGTGATACAGAGTCTAACAAAGATTGGTGTGTTATATTTTTTTTCTAATATCAAGAATTAGTCCTATGTAACACATTTTTAAAAGTTTAAAAATGATTTAGGTTAGAGATTAAGGAGGTTGTTTGTGATTTACTCAGTGTCTCAAGGCCACCTTTACAGAGATTTAATATATGTTACATTTCCTTTTATCATAGCATGCAGTTGCAAAGCTAACTTCGATTGTTTACAACATACTTCACATTTCTAAATTCAGTGCATCACGTCACCAACGTTCTGTTTCACAATGCAACAAACCAGATCCTTGCTACAGGGTAAATCTTTAGCTTGCTAATAGTGGAGTGTAAATATGATAGTATAAACCAGGGCTTTCCAAAACTTTTGCCACAGCACAATTACATCTGAAGGATGGCTCACAAATGTGCCAGAAGACATTTATTGATGGTTGTAAAATGTTCAGCGTGATAAATTAATGATGATAAAATTTACTATTTTAATCATTCAAACTTTTCTTGTCTTTAATAATAATAATAATATCTATTTATTTGGAAATTTAGTTTCCAACCATCAAACCATTAACTGGTACCTGATTTTCCCTCCCAATTAAACCACTGTAAAATTTGTCAGAATATATAAGGTGATTCTTCACATGCACTCAACAACAGGCAAAATAGGACTGTGACCCTTTCTAGAAAGGACAGTGAAGCACTCTGAATGGGACACTTTCTAAGAACTACCAGGAAGAGGTATTCCTGTGGATATTACACTGCTCTCCTTATCTCTCTTACTCCCATCTTCAACTCTACTAACTATTCCTCCTTTGTTAATTAAGCATTTGGATGTCATAAATGTAAATAATTACTAGTAAAAATTAGATCACTCTTCAGAAAGTGTTTAGTTATACCACTTCATATGAGAATTACATTGCAGAAAATTTCTTAAAAAAAAAAATACTAAACATATAGTTAGCATTGAGGGAGTGTCCAAAGTAAAATTATCACTAAAATTGAATAAATTGAAAAAATAAAAATTCTAGCAAAACAAAGAGATAGAACTACATAGTAGACGACATGTGAACAGATAATAATTAAATGCTACTTACCAGAATGGAGAGTCTTGACCTTGAGTTCTCTCTCCAAATTATCGTTTCTTTCTTTTTTTTTTTTTTTTCCATTTTCAAAATCAAAGCAGAGCATCTACGTAGACTGTTTCATATTGAAGTCCCATGGAGAGTATTCTTTGTTTCTTTCCATTACCAGGGGCCAAGAGGATGCACAACCACTACACAAAATTTTTTGGTCCAATAATAAGCAGCCCAGTCATAAGTTATATGCTCTCTTTCCCTTTATACACTTCTATACATCTTGAAGATTAGATGAAAGAGGAAGAATATAACCTACACTTAAGAAAGCAATAAGTTATTAGCTTTGTTACTGCTTTATTCCTAACTAGCCCAATGTAAAACTATCTACTATGGAGGTTATTTAAAGAGCCTTAAGTTAGAGGCATGTAAATTCAAATTCAATAGATATAACTACAAGGGAAAAAAATCTTTTAAGAAATACAATTACATGAGCACTACCTTGTAACAATAAAAACATTTATGTAGTACAATAAAATCTACAAATGACATTTTTCTATAGTCTACTACTTAATATTTACCACTGAACTAAGAATGAGACATGATCATACCCACATTTAGTTGAAGATATTTTCAGTGAAGAGCAGTTATCTAATGAAAGTACTTGACCTAATGGCACTTATATTCTAGCGCTCAAGATAAAAGACAAACATAAGTAAATGATAGAGTTGAAGATAGAAATTGAATAAAGTAATGTAAGTGAGAGCAAATGAGAATAGAGATCATTATGAGGAAGCTGTTTTATACAAGTTTATTTGAGAAGACTGATGAAATAGTTGAGAAGAAACCTAAATATTGGCAAGGAAGGGAACCTGTGAAAATGTATTTGAAAACATTCATACTAAGTGAATAACTAGTTTAAATAACCTGATATGAGAATGAGTTTGTAAAGGCTATTGTGGATGGAGCATAGTAAGTGATGTCAAGAAGGTCACCTTGCAAAGGCAGCCAAAGATCAGATCATTGCAGGTTATAGTAAATAGTTTGCATTTTGAATTAAATATACAGAAAAGTAATTACAGAGTTATATACATATATATCTCCTCGGAAGGAAGGTTGGGCAATCCTACTTCCGTAGTGATACTGCCTCGGAAACCCAAGGAGGGGTCGCTATGAGTCGGGGCCGACTCGATGGCACATAACAACAACAACAACAAATATATATATATATATATATATATATATATATATATATGTAAATAAATATACTATAATTCTGTTAAATGAACTACATGGAGGAACTGTGTATGAAAATATACCTATTAGGAGATATTGCCCAACAGAAGTGTAACATGATGGTGACCTGCGAGTAATAATAGGAATGATTCAGGGAGTAGAGAACGGTAACATTTGAAATCTATTTTATTTTTGACCCCATGGGACACTAACAGATGCAGGTAAATGCAATGGACAAAGAAATATATATTGATGTATATTTCAGATTGATTAACTAGTTGAATTTTGGTGAATGACTGAAATAAGAAAATGAGGAATAAGTAGTTTAGTGAGAAAGGGTTGAAGACAAAAGTTTTGTTTTAGACAAATAAAGTTGTTTGATGCACCCAACAGATGACCAAATGGGGAATTCATGCAGGTTCAAGATCTAATGTAGGAACTGTTTGAAAAAAAGAGGAATTGGATACTCAATCCAGGTCTTTTAACCTCACATAAAGGACTTAAATATATGCTCATATATATATATTGTGATGACTAGATGTGTTAAATATAAACTCTATTTGAAATTCTCAAGTTAAAAAGTAAAGGATTAAATTTCATAACAGAGTGAGTAAGTGTGCAGTAAGAGTAAGTAAGTATACACGTACTTACTAAATAGGAGGAGATGTTAAAAAATATTAAAAGATATTTTAACATTATTATTTCATGGACATAACTGTATTTCTCACTCTGGAGCAATATAAAATATCTGGCTACTTTAGTTGATGTACATTATATTTTTTGAGTGAAGTAATGTGAGTTTGAATCCAACAAACCTGTTTCTATAGGGAAGACTAGTAGCTATTATTCCAACATTCCACATTCTCATAGTGAATTGAGAAATGTTGAAAAGGTTGTTAAATATTAAGACTGGTATGGAAATTTAATTAAGGGAATATTTGGACCTGTGAATATGATTAGAAATGACACTATTCATTCTTAAGAAGAGACATTGCTCTAAATAAAATTCATGGGAAAATCAGGAAAGGTGTGCATCAGGGTTGTATTCTTTCACCATACTTATTCAATCTGTATGCTGAGCAAGTTATCCAAGAAATTGTACTATATGAAGAAAATTACACTATCAGGATTGGAAGAAAACTAAATTACAACCTGTGAAATATAAAGGACACAAACTGCCTTACTGAAAGCAAAAAAGGACTGGAAGTACTTACTGACGAAGATCAAAGGTTATACAGCTTTCAGTGTGGATTAGACCTCAACATAAAGAAAACAAAAATCCTCACAACTGGATCAATAAGTAACAACATGATAAATGGAAAAAAAAAAAGATTGATGTTGTCAAGGATTTCATTTTACTTGGATACATAATCAACACCCATGAAAGCAGCAGTCAAGAAATCAAGTGATATATTGCATTGGGCAAATCTGCTACAAAAGTCTTCTTTGATGTATTAAAAAACAAAGATGTAACTTTGAGGACTAAGATGCTCCTGACCCAAGCCATGGTATTTTCAATTGCCTCATATGCATGCTAAAGCTGGACAATGAATAAGGAAGACCAAGGAAAAAAATTATGCATTTGAATTATGGACTGTGTGTGGACTGACAGAAGAATGAACAGATCTGTCTTGGAAGAAGTATAGCCAGAATGCTTCTTGGAAGCAAAGAGTGTGAACTTTGTTTCATGTACTTGGCCCATGTTATCAGGAGGAACCAGTCCCTGGAGAAGGACATGACGTTGACAAAGTAGAGGGTCAGCGAAAAAAAGGAAAATACCCAACAAGATGGCTTGACACAGAGCTGCAACAGTGAACTCAAACATGGCAACAACTGTGAGGATGGTGCAGGACTGTAATATTTCATTCATTTCTACAGAGGTTCATTGAACTGACTCAATGGCACCATACAACAAGACATATCCAAACTTCATAGAAATAAACTGTGGTCCCATTGCCCATATTAAGACTATATTGCTCACAGATATTGTTTCAGCCATTTGAATAAGACACTTATAAAACTATTTTTCTCAAAATAATATTTACAATTTAACTTTAATATGCAGATAAGGATAATAGTTTGTGTACACCCCACTAAATTAAGATAATGGATAAATGCCATTCTATCATTTAAATCAACATATATAGCATTTTTAATCTCATGAAGAATATGGTTTATTGAGTAACTGTTACCAATCAATCTTTATTTAGAAAGCTGTTTTTATTCACATCACATCTTAAAAGCTGAGGAATGAAAAGCATAAAAATACCAATGACAAATAAAACAGACAAAATTGCTCTGAACAAACTCTTTTAGAATAGCATGGTGCATATAAATTATAAAAACACTAAAACTTGATCAAAAGGGAAGGTCTTTAAATTTCATTTAAATGCATGAACAGATGTGATAGACCGAATGTCAATGGATAAATGGCCCTAAAATGTGGAACATGAGAACAAGATCTCTGAATGTTTTTAAACTCACACCAGGAATGGCTGGATGTTTCCAACATTAAGTTAATGAAAGACATATAGTAAATATAGAACAACTGTTTGTCAATATTTATAGTACTTTGGCCACCAAAGTCTTTAAACTGGCTCTGTGTAAAGAATGATTGGTATTAAAAATTTAAATTGCTTTTCATAGGCACCAATACATACAAAAGCAAGGTAAGCTTCAGTTCAAATATATATACCATGTAAACTTATTTTGAATAGATCTCCATTTTTTTTTCTTTTATTAAACACAGACTACAGAAAAAAAAAATCTATTATTCCTCCAAAAGTTCAAGTTGAAGACGAAGAAAATTAAAACAAGCCCACGAAAGTCAAAGTAACACCTTGAATATATCCCAACTGAATTTAGAAAGCATCTCAGCAATAGATTTTATGCATTGAACACTAATTACTGAAGACCAGATGTGTTGTGTGATGACATCGAAGACATCATACATAAAGAAAGCAAAAGATTATTAAAAAGACAGGAAAGACCAAAATAAATGTCAGAAGAGATTCTGAAACTTGTTCTTGAATTTAGAGTAGCTAAAGAGCTCAGGAGACACAGTGCTTAAAGTGCTTGGTTGCTACCCAAAGTCAGTAGTTCAAACCCACCAACCAGTCCATAAAATATAAATGTGTGTGTGTGTGTGTGTGTGTGTGTGACTGTCTTCTTCCATAAAGATTTACAGACTTGGAAATCCTACAGGGCAGTTCTACTCTGTCCTATAGCAAAAGGAAGAAATGATAAAGTTAAAAAGCCTATAGAAGATTTCAGTGGGCAGGTTGAGAAGACAAAGTAAAGTATTATGATGAAATGTGTAAAGACATGGACTTAGAAAAGCTAGAGACAACACCCTCAACACTTCTCAAGCTGCAAGAACTGAGGAAAAAACTCAAGCCTCTGGGCAAAATGTTGTACTCAAGAAGCAACAGAAGAAGATGTAGGGAATACATAGTCACTGTAAAAAATAATATTCAGTCAATGTTTAACCATTTCAGGACATAGCATATGATCAAGAACCAATGTTAAAGTATTATGATGAAATGTGTAAAGACCTGGAGTTAGAAAACCAAAAGACAACACCCTCAACACTTCTCAAGCTGAAAGAACAGAAGAAACTTGAGAAAGGGAACTCATTTTGTAGATTACCAGGGTCGGGAAGGAAGGGAAGGGATTAATTTCGGGCTAGTTGGGAGCCACATGCTGTTGTGGGTAAGGAGAGGGATGGTATAGAAAGAGTCTGGGACCACCATGATAGCATTAGGAAAAGGGAGGACACCGAATTGTGCACATAACATATAGACGACAGATGCTAACACTAACCAGTGTCCACACAATACTGCATTAACATTAACACCAAACACCAGGCTACAGATAAACACATAAACATCTGAGAAGATCAGATGGGGTCAGTGAACAGGAGTATACTCTAGACCAAGGATAGATTTAGCAGAGGTTAATCTTGCACAGATACCAGTGATACAAAATAACAGCAATCCTTACAGAAACAACAGAAGACAGACACAGAGTGATCCCTCACAGCCAGCCAGACACTGTGGAAGAAAGATCCAATGGATCTACCGTCTCAGGACCATAGTACTGGTGAACACCAGACTCAATTGGAACAACAAAATACATAAAAGTCTTGTTACTCACCCTACATTAGTAAGTAGCAACCGGGGTCTTAAAAGCTTTTAAGCAGCCATCTAAGATGCAGCTAATGGTCTCCTATTGTCAGAAGTGAAGAAGAGTGCAAAAAAAAAAAAAGGCATTTGAAAGAAATCAGCCCTAGGACACAACGGCCCTCGAGACCAGAAGAACTAGATGGTGTCCAGCTACCAATGCCAACCACTCAGGAAAGGATCAAATCTGGAGATCCTGGGTAGAGTGGGATGAAAAACATGGACCAAAATCCCAAAACTCAATAACCAGAGTTACTGGTTGGATGGAGTCTGGTGAGACCCACAATACTATGGTCCTGGGATACATTCTGGGCCTGGAATAAAGCTTACTCCCAGGGGCTGGCTCTCAGCCCACTAGTAAACAAAACGCATATGCAGACCACTCAACCCAGGGTGACGCACCCACATACTCTATGGAAATGCATCCCTTAGAGCAGTAGCATAGTGGCTAAGGCACTTGACTGCTAACCAGAAGGCTGGCAGTTCAAACCCACCAGCCACTCCTCGGAAGGAAGGTTGG
>NW_006921698.1:1256317-1314684 GCF_000298275.1 Orycteropus afer afer | reverse complement strand
GGGGAGGAGACTGGGTTAGGGTTGGACATGGTAAATGGGGAGTGAAACTAAATGTACATGTAATGTTGAATGTAAAACAAACTCTTAAAATAAAAAACAAAAAATTATAAGGAAAAAAAAAGTTTGGTTCTTCTAACTCACCAGCTGCTCCACAGGAGAAAGATGTTGTGGTAGGCTTACATAAAGATTTATAGCCTGGGTAAGTCTACAGGGCAGTTTTAAAAAAAAAAAAAGAACCAACGGTAATGAACAAAGAAGTCCAAGCTGCACTGAAGGCTTTGGCAAAAAAAAAAAAAAAAAAAAGCCTCCAGGAATCAATGGAATACCAAGTGAGATGTTACAACAACTGAATACAATGCTGGAAGTACTCATATGTTTCTGCCAAATAATTTGGAAGACAGATATATAGCCAATCAACTAGAAGAGATTCATATCTGTGGCCATTCAGGAGCAAACTGATCCAATTGAATGCAGAAATTAATTAACAATATCATTATATTACATGTAAATGAAATTTTGGTGAAGATAATTCAAAACTGGGTGCATTGTACATGAACAGGGAACTGCCAGAAATTTAAGCCAGATTCAGCAGAGGACGTGAAAGGAGGGGTATCATTGCTGATGTCAGATCGATCTTGGCTGAAAACAAAGAATACCAGAAAGTTGTTTACCTATGTTTTATTAATTTTGCAAAAGCATTCAGCTGTGTAGATCAAAACAAATTATGGATAATGCTGTGAAAAATGGGAATTCCAGAACACTTAATTGTGCTTTTAAGGAACCTGTACATAGACCAAGAAGTCATTAGAACTGAACAAGAGGATACTGCATGGTTTAAAATCAGGAACGGTGTTCATCAGGTTTGTATCCTTTCACCATACTTATTCAATCTATATGCTGACAAATAATCCAAGAATCTGGACTATATGAAGAAGAATGCAGCATCAGATTTAGAAGAAGACTCACTAACAACCTGTGGTATGCATATTACACAACCTTGCTCTGGTGGCATAGTGCCTAAGGCATTTGACTGATAACCAGAAGGCTGCAGTTCAAAGCCACCAGCCACTCCTTGGAAGGAAGATTGAGCAGTCTACTCCATAGATACACTGCTCAGAAACTCAAGGAGGGGTTTCTATGTGTTGGAAACAACTCAACTGCAGTGAGTTTGGTTTTTCAATTTTTGGTTTTGCTTGCTGAAAGAGAAGAGGACTTGAAGCACTTCCTGATGAGGATCAAAATTACAGCCATCAGTATGGATTACATCTCAATGTAGAGAAAACAAATATCATCACAACTGGATCAAAGAGCACATCATGATAAATAGAGAAAGTTTTGAATTTGTCTAGCATTTCATTTTACTTGGATCCACAGTCTACACCCACAAAAGCAGCAGTCAAGAAATCAAAGAACATACTGTATTGGGCAAATCTGCTGCAAAAATACCTCTTTAAAGTGTTCAAAGCAAAGATGTCACTTGAGGACTAAGGTGTGCATGACCCAAGTTATGGTATTTTCAGCAGCCTCGCATGCATGCAAAAGCTGAACAATGACTAAAGATGGCCAAAGAACTGTTCTATTTGCATTGTGGTGTTAGTGAAAAATATTGAATATAGCAATATAACATGGACTACCAGAATAATGAAGAAATCCATCCTGGAAGAAGTATACTCAGAATTCTCCTTGGAAGTGAGAATGACAAGACTTCATCTCATGTACTTTGGATACGTTATCAGGAGGAAACAGTCCCAGAGAAGGATATCATACTTAGTAAATGTTGTTGTTGTTGTTATATGCTGTCGAGTCAGCCCTGACTCATAGCGACCCCTCCTTGGGTTTCCGAGGCAGTATCACTACAGAAGTAGGATTGCCCAACCTTCCTTCCAAGGAGTGTCTGGTGGGTTTGAACTGCCAGCCTTCTGGTTAGCAGTCAAGTGTCTTAGGCACTATGCTACCAGAGCTAGAGGGTAAAAAAGAGTAAGACCTGAAATGAGATGAATTGACAGTGGCTGCATCCGTGGGCTCAGACACAGCAACTTTGGTGCAGATGACACAGGACTGGGCAATGTTTTATATTCTGTTGTTTGTAGGGTCGCTGTTATTTGGATCCAACTTGATGGCATATAAGAACAACAAAAGAATGTTTTAGAAAAATAGCTAAAATATTGTAAAATCTTTTGAAACTCTACTACCTCAAGAATCTCTTTATGTCTGATCTTATTGTGTATGTGTGCATGCATATTTGTGTGCATGTATGTTGGTACAGTGCATTTTCTGGTAAACTTTTAAGGTTTAGTCAATCTGAGCTGCTGTTACAGGTATACAAGAAACTTGAATTCTATGAAAGCATATATATCCCTGTAGCAAATGTCTCCACAAATATATAAATATTTCTCACTTATCAACATGGTTAGGTTCTAAAGAACAGATCATTACATGAAATTGTCATTATGTGAAAATGGAAGATGATCACATTAGATCACAAAATGGAGAATGTACACATCATTACATAATTGCCAGACCACTGAGATTCATAGCCCAGCCAAGTTGACACACAGCCTTAACAATCACAGCAAGCATTACTCTTGCCTTCCACCTCAGTATTTGTTACTGGCACACATATTTTATTAATGCATGAGATAGCAGAATAGTAGGTTTTTTTTACCATTGTCAGAAATGCAAAATGTCAGATAAAGGGATAGTTGATAAGTGAAGAGTAAATGTATTAGACTATCAGATAATTTCCAGATAAATATTAAAAAATGTGTTAAAATAATTATAAAGCCTTTAATAATCCAGCTATAAGAGAAGACAATAGTAATTTATAGGAAAATATATTAATTGTGTCTTTAAATGTATTGTTTATATTTTCTTGAACTAGGTTAACAACAGAAAATCATATAGATCTTTATATTTTACAAATCATTTTTATTTAAATTATCACATTTTATTTTCTCTGTCATTCTGTGAGGTCTCTATTACTTTATTCCAAACAAATTCAATCAATCTCTGCATTTACCATTGTTGTTTCTTTTCCTCCATTTACAATGCTATTGTTTCAGTTCATCAATTTATAATCTTATTTGTACTGTTACAATAGTCTACTAGTTATCCTTCCTATACATTATTCTGTAGCAATCCATTTCACCTTCCACATTGATGTCATTTAATTTTTCTAATATAAAGTCTGAAAATAACCCTTCAGTGATCACAAGTCTTTCTCAGCTTCTCCTTCATCCTGTCCCCAGCTTCTAGATACTCTATCCATATGGGAAAACTAGCAGATTATGAACATAGTATGCTTTTTCATATCTCTATAAATGGTGACAGAATGTAGAATATAAGAACCAGATATCTGAATGTTTTTAAATACATGCCAGGCATGGCTGGATTCCTAGGATGCATGCAGTGCAATTGTTTGTCAAGGTGAGTGGAACTTTGGCCATCAAAGGCCTTAACTGGATCTCTGCAAAGAATGATTATTATTTAAAAATTAATTTGCTGCTTCACTGGCACCTATATATATGAAGACAATGGTACTTCTATTCATAAATGAATACCATGAACACTTTTAATCATGCTCTCTCTTCCACCTAAAGTGTCCTTCACTCTATTTTATCTGTTAAGAAGCAACAGTCCTTGCCCAAGTCTGAATAAACGGTCGGGTCGAATTTCCACGAACTCATCCCTTCACTTCACACAGAACTAACCACTCCATCTTAGATGACCCTACTGGATTCTATGCATAGTTTTCTCATAGATCTTATAATTCTTAATTTCATGAGTTTATATTTATCTCTCTATTGCCAATAAGTAGCTCTTTTATTGAAAAAGAGACTTCTTTATCATTGTTCCTTCAGTTCTATAGAAAAAGGGGGAAAAAAGACCCTCAATACTTACTAATAAAGGAATAAGTGATTGAGAAACATTTCATTTGAATTCAAAGACCACCATTTTTCCTACACTTTTATCTTACTTATTACCCAACATTCTTTTAATCATTTTACATTCATAATAACCTTGTAAAAAAGCATTATTTTAATGCCCATTTAGCAAATGATCTGACCTATTACTCAAATTGTCTAGAATAATACAAAGAGTAAGCAATCCAGCCTCTAATTTTAATACTCATAATAACACTATATTATGCCATAATAATACTAATGTTATGTTTCCAAGTTGGTGGTGTTAGTTAACATTGAGTAGATTCTGATTTATGGTGATGCCATGTATGCAAAGTAGAATTGCTATTTAGGGTTTTCATACTGTAACCATTTGGAAACAGATCACCAGCTCTGTCTTCCAAAACAGTTTCAGGTCAACTTAAACCATCAACCTTTCAACTAGTAGTGCAGCACTTAACTCTATGCACCATAACAAAAGTGAATATAGAAAAAATTCAAAATAAAGAAATAAATAGAAACCATACAGTACTTGAGAGAAAATTATTCTTTCTGAGACTTTAATGTAAGGTGGCTACTGGCCTCAAGTCAGAAACTGACAAGATATATCTGACCTTTCTCCCATTCCTTGTCTTTTTCTATGGTGTTATTTCCAAAGAAAACACCACATTAAGCAATGAGATTTGTAAAGAATTACAATGAGCCCTATGCAAGGAAAGGAAGGAAGAAAATAAGTAAGTAGTTTTTAAAATTGTATTTTGCAAATTGCTTAATTTAAGCCTGAAACCAATAACCTGCCTTGGCTTCACTCCACCAACTGTTACAATTAACAGTCTATAGCAGACTGAAAAATGGATGTTATTATTCCAAGTAAAAGAACAGTTTTAAAAATTATGTTGGTTTTAGTCTTTGCTTATTTTGATATTGAGGATATTTTTATTTCTAGAATATTATGCCTGTGTACTGTTTACATATGTAGAAATTATGCATATAGAATATTAGGGGGTTAAGAAAAAGTTGCCCTGCTATTTTCTAAAGACCTCATAGGAAAAATGATGAAAGACCCAGAGGTGAAACCACTGAAATCTAGCTATGGCAAAGTCTACTTGAATTAGAAATGAAAGGAAGAGGTAATCACAAGAAGGAAAATCTACAAAATAAAAATAACTCCAGAAACCTGATATTTGATCTAGAAAAGAATGGTAATAAGATCATCTATGTTTGACTATAAGAGAATTTCAATGCACCAAAGTGTTTCAAGAGCACTTCTGCACTTCAAAAGTGAGCTCTTCATAAAGCCAATTATAAATGAGTGGTTGAGATTTTGTGTATGACGTGTATAGGCTTACCTTCTAGAAAAAAGCAAAGACAGCATAAAGTACTGAAATATTATATTCCACAAAAAAACTATGAATCAAAACCAGTAATTCTACCTTGTCTAAGTTTATTCCTCCTATTTTTTCTTCTTTCTCTCCTTCTATTAAATTTTAACTCTCAATAAATTAAGAAAATAGTCACCATTATTTGTCATCTAGGACTAATGGATCCTTTTAAATATAATTTGTTATTTAATAAATAATTTAGATATGTAAGAATAAAGACAGAGAGGAAACTACCATATTAGATATTTTAAAATGTACTTACAAGTTGCAAACCTTTATATAATCAGTAAATTTTGGCACACAAACATCATAAAAGATGAAATAAACTGTCACATGTCCTTTTAACAAAACAGTATAATTCAAGTCTTTATTGCCAAACATGTTATAGTAAAGTACTTTCTACCTAATGATTAACTGTATCAGATTGCCACACCCCCATTTGTTCTCCAAAATACACTGTTCACTTATAGATTCTGCAGTTTGAGGAGTTTGCTCTGGATGTCATCTGAAGAGCTATCATCTGATATTACACTTACATGACCCATTTCACCCTGATAATTAGAGTACTCTTATCTGTCTCTTTGATTGATCTTCTGATTTATCTAATGATAATAAAACATCTTCCTTTGGCAATTTCCTTCCTTATGCCATTAAGGGCAGAAAATAAAAAGTTCTGAATTCTCAACTGTATTGAATAAAACTGAAAACAGACTGTAGAGATTGTGCCCCCAGGCTTCTTTTACACCTTCTTGAAAGATGTAATATTTTGAGCAAAAAAGTAAGAAACTGGAAGATGATAATTCTTTCACTATCACTTGTTCCTCCTTGGAAGGAAGATTAGGCAATCTACTTCCTTAGTAATACTGCCTCAGAAACCCAAAGAGGGGTCACTATGAGTTGGGTTCCACTTGATGGCAGTGAGTTATTTCTTGTTCCCTGTAAAGGACTGATGGCATAGGGAAACTTTATTATTAAATGGCCATATATTAAAGGTTTTAAGCTTATGGGCTATATGTTCAGTTACAAAAAATAACTGAATTATTTTGCTGTCATTACAGCAAAAGCAGTCATAGATAAAGCATAAATATATGACTGTTTCCAGTAAAACTTTGTTTACAAACATGGTTAGCATTTGGTGTTTGGCCTGTGGTCCATACAACTCTGTGAATCTACATGATTCTACCATTCTTCTGTTTTCTTATTATTTTCATCATTTAAAATATAATTGGGAAGAACTGATGACAAATGATAAAATAGTTCCTTGTAGCATAGTGCCTAAAGCACTTGACTGATAACCAGAAGGCTGGCGGTTCAAACTCACCAGCCATTCCTCGGAAGGAAGGTTGGGCAATCAATCTACTTACGGAGTGATACTGCCTCAGAAACCCAAGGAGGGGTTGCTATGAGTTGGGTGTTGGGTCCGACTCGAGGGCACATAAAAACAACAACCACAACAACAGGATGAGGAATGTATATAGAAAAAATAAAACCACCAAGATCCTACAAGCAACTTAGATTAAGGCCAATGGAACCATAAGAAAATTGTAAGATAGAATGAGTTTTATTGGGTTTTTTTTAATTAAATTTTCACTTGTTCTTTGAGAGAATCCTAAAAGTTAAAAAATATCAATTTTTCAAATAAATATAAATAGTGAAAAATTAAACTCAAGCCTAAAATTTGACCCAATAGACCTTGATGGGACATCAAGTGTTAAGGCTTTCCAAAGCACAAGCATCGAGCTAAAGAATACACTTTTGTGTCCTTTCCATAGAATGAAAAGCCTAGGCAACTGAAGCAAGAGATGGCCAAACAAATTTGGAAGTGAGAGAAAAAGGTTTTAAAGCTATAATAGGGATTTATTCACAGTTGGCCAAAATAAATTTGTAATAGCAGTGGGGCTCTGACTAAGAAAATGGGCAGTAAAAGTAAACGCTGCTGTTAATCAAGCTTAAGGTTTGGGAAGGCTAGGGTACAATAACTGAGGGTGATATTTTGGGAAATAGAGAAAAAGTGATAAGGCAACTAATGAACTCTGGGAAGGAAGAAAGCAAGTACTCATTACTGAAGATTTTGCAATTTTAAAAAAGTAAACATTGGAGACCTCATTTTATAACAAAGAAAATTATATTAGGAGTCAAAAGATTTAGTTCTGTCTCTGAAATTCCTTTGAGGATTGAAAAGCAAAGAGCAGGTTCAGTAAAAATGAAGGAACATAAGTAAAATGATGTGAGGTTAAGCCCACAAAGAGAAACCAGAATAATTTTAATAAAAAGGTACCTATAAATGAAAGGTTTTGAGATACCCCTATGTTACTACCTAATTCTCTTAATTCTACATTTACCAAATTTTTTATAAGAAAATTCATCTTTCACTTTGTGGCATTTGCCAGATGCCTGTCTGTGGAACACAAGAAGTAAAAGCATCCCACCCACCAGTTTAACAGCTTGCCTTCAGAAAATATGAGACAGCATTTTGACGGGAGCAGACAAACCAAAACAAACCTAATGGACATTAGTCGAATTGGAAAAAAAATGTTCAATTAATTACATCAATCTTTCTTTATAACTTGAAAGCAAAGAGCTACTAGATACCAAAATAATAATAATAATTTTACACCAAAGAATTTAAAAGCAATTTGTTGAAGAGTTGTAAAAATGATATTACTTTTAGGCAGTAACAACTTCTGTCTAAAGATCTTCTTCATAACATTGTTTCAAAGTACATTTCCAAATTAAGTTTATGATCTTTGTCACTGCCTTCAAGTCGGACCAGACTCACAAGGACTCCTGCTTGGGCTTCCGATTAAAGAGCTTCATTTTTTATGAGTTTCATCATCTTGAAGATTAGCAAAGAATACTTAAGCTACTTTACATCTTCAACCACTGATAACATCCTACATTGTCAATGACATTTTGATGTATGACAAAAATAATATGGTTCTAAAATCCTTTTAGAAAGGCATTGCAGAAAGTGGTCATTACTGAAGATTTTCAATCAAAAAATCCTGTCTCTGCCACCAACTAGCTGGACAGTTCAAGAAACATCTATGGCCATGGTTTCTATATGAGAAAATGTAGTAATTATTTCAGCTTCTTCCTTTTTCTAACAGACTGAATAAATAAAATGAATGAGTGAATGCCTCAAATTCTTCCCAGTGTGTATTGTGTTCAGATGCCCTTTGCCGTTGATTTACTCCTGGCATGTTTTGTCTTATAAAAAAGTATTACTCAATATTTGTCCTTATCTGTTTGACTTATTTCACTTAGCATAATGCCCTCCAGGTCCATCCATGTTATAATATATTTCATGGATTCCTCATTGTTCTTTATGAGTGTATAAAGTATTGCATTGTATATATGCACCAGTTTGCTTACCCATTAATTTTTTCATTGGCAAATCAGATGTACCCATTTATTTGCTATTATATGTAAAGCAGAAATGAAGAAAGGTGTTCATGCCAATATTTTTAGGTCTATAGCACATATATCTATGTTGTTGTTTTTATGTGCCCTCAAGTAGGACCTGACTCATAGCAACCCTACCTTTGGTTTCCAAGGTGGTATAACTACAGAAGTAGATTGCCCAACCTTCTTTCCCAGGAGCGGCTGGTGAGTTTGAACCACCAGCATTCTTGTTAGTCAAATGCTTTAGGCACTATGCCACCAGAGCTCCTAGATGTCATATTTCACTGAGAAAATCTTCTTCAGGGGACCTCTTTAAAATACTAAAGAGCAAAGATTTCACTTTGAAGACTAAGGTGAGCCTAACCCAAGCCAGGGTATTTTTAATCGCTTCATAAGCATATGAAAGCTAGGTAATGAATAAGGAAGACCAAAGAAAAATTGGTGCCCTTGAACTGTAGTGTTGGCAAAGAATACCAAAAATACCATGGACTGCAGCCAGAATGCTCCTTAGAAGCCAGAATGGCCAGACTTCATCTCATGTACCTTAGTCATGTTTTCAGAAGGGACCAGTCCCTGGAGAAAGATATCATGGTTGGTAAAGTAGAGGGTGAGTGAAAAAGGTGCTTGACTGTCATGATGGATTGACACAGTGAGTGCAACGACGGGCAAGCACAGCAAGGATTGTGAGGATGGTGCAGGACCAGACAGTGTCTCCTTCTGTCGCAGGCTGTGAGTTAAAGCTGACTTGCTGGCACTTAACAACAAGGGTATATACCTAAGATATATAATGATAGATGAATCATAGAACGGTTCTATTTTTAGTTTTATGAAAAAGTGTCATCCTGTTTTCTGGTTCTAACATTTCACAGTTCCACCAGCACTGAGTAAAGTTCCGATGTCTCCACATCCTCACCAACATTTGCTGTCATCAGTTTTTTGTTATTTTTTTATCAGTGCCACTTTAGCTGGGATAAAATGTTTTCTCATTGTTTTTATTTACTAATGGGTAATGATAATGAAGATATTTTCATATGTTTGTTGACTGCTTGGATGTCCTCTTTGGTAAAGGTTCTATTCATGTCCTTTGCCCATTTGGTGATTGGGTTTTTTGTCTTTTTGTTGCTGATTGTTGTTTTTTTCTTTGTTAGATTTTAGAGATTACACCCTTATCAAATAAGTTCTTTCCAAAGAGTTTTTCCTCAATTTGTAGTTTGTCAATTTACTCTAATATTAAAGTCTTTTAATAAGCATACATTTTTCATTTTTTGAGGTCCCATTTATTTTTGTCATCTTCTATTTATTTGGCATTTGTTGCTATGTTACCCTGTTTTCACAAAATACTGTTTCATAGTTTTCTCCCTTCAATTTCTTCCATGAATTTAATGATTGCAGGTTGAACAGGTCTTTAATCCATTTTGAGTTACTTTTTGTGAATAGTGTGAGCTATGGGTCCTGTTTCATTTTCCTGCAGGAGGATATCCAGTTTTGCCAGCACCATTTATTAAAGAGAATGTTATTGCCCTACTGAATAGATTTTGACCCCTTGTCAAAAATCAATTGTTCGTCAATGGCCGGATGTAATTCTAAGTTTTCAATTCTATCCCACTGGTCTATGCATCTGTCATTGAACCATATCAGACCGTCTTGGTTACAATGTCAGTATAATACGTTTTGATATTAGAATGTGTGAGGCCTTGATACATTCATTTTTTAAATATTGCTTTGGCAATTAGAAGCTTCCTTCCTTTCCATATGAAAAGGTGTGGTAGTTAAGGTTATATGTCAACTTTTCTAGGCCTGGTTTTGAATGGATAGGCAGCTGGATGTAGCTATTCCCCATGGTGAGACTGGTAATCAACTCCATTATGAGATCTCCTGTGAGCAGCTGTAGCTGCCTGAAGGATGTGGTCGGCTTCCAGTATATAAGAAACAGCTTTGAGGAAGGTCTCTAGGTTTTTGGCACATCTAGATCCTGCATTTGACTGAGTCTTCCTCTCAGTGGCCTGCCATGTTTTCTGCTATCTTGAGACTTGTTCTGGACTTGAACTAGCAGCTTGCCGTATTGCTTCATAATTTTGGGATTGTGCCACTTTACCTGTCAATCTTGCATTTGTCAGTCTCAGCAACCAGCAGCTGTCTGAGTTAAGAGAAGCCTCCAGCTTCAGTGTGCCAGAAGCAAGAGGTAAAACTGAAGCCCATGGTCGAGGGGCTTTCACCTAGCCCCTACAGCTGGCACTTAGAACTCAGACTTCTGGCCTCATAAACTATAAGAGAATAAATCCTTGTTTGTTAAAGCCATCCATTTGTGGTATTGTCTGCTAGAGCAGCACTAGAGGACCAATACAGTGGGTCATTAGTTTTACCATTTCAGTAAAAAAATTTGTTGGGAATTCTATTGGGTATGCATTGTATCTGCAGATAACTCTAAGTAGAATTCACATTTTGACCATATTAAGTCTTCCAATCCATGAACATGGGATGTTTTTCCAGTTTTGTAGGTTTCTTTTAGTCCCTTGCAGTAGTTGTTGTAGTTCAGTGATATCCAACTGGTTCTGACTTATAGTGACCTAATGTACAATGGAATAAATCATTGTTTGGTCCTGCACCATCCTCACAATTATTGCTATGTTTGAGCCAATTGTTATAGCCACTGTGTCAATCCATCTCATTGATGGTCTTCCTCTTTCTCACTTACCCACTATTTTACCAAGCATGAGGTTGCTCCATGGACTGGTCTCTCTGATAATATGTCCAAAGTACATGAGATGAAGTCTTGCCATCATAGTGTCTAAGAAGATTTCTGGCTGTACATCTTCTAAGACAAATTTAGTCTTTCTTATGGAAGTCCATGCTATATATTCAATATTCTTCACCAATGTCATAATTCAAAGGCATAATTCTTTAGTTTTCCTTATTTAATATGGAACTTTTGCATGCATAGTAAGTGATTGAAAATATCATGGCCTGGTTAAGTGACTTTAGTCCTCAAGTCACATCTTTGCTTTTTAACATTTTAAAAGGGCATTTTGCATCAGATTTTGCCAATGCGATACCTCACTTGATTTATTGATTGACACTTCTGTGGAAGCAAGTAAAATTAAATTCTTAACAACTTTAATATTTTTTGTCTGTGTATCATGTCCCTTAAAGGTCCAATTTTAAGAATTTTTGTTTTCTTCGTGTTGAGGTGGAAGCCATAATGAAGGCTCCAGTCTTTGATCTTCATCAGTAAGTGCTTAAGGTCTTCTTCACTTTCAGCAAGCAAGTTTGTCATCTGCATGTTGCAGGTTGTTAATGATGCTTCCCCCATTTAAATGCTGCATTGTTCTTCATACAGTTCAGCTTCTAGGATTCAGTAAGCATGGTGAAAGGATACAACCAAGATACACACCTTTCTTGATTTTAAACCATGCAATATCCCCTTGTTCTGCTTAAACAACTGCCTCTCAGTCTATGTACAGGTTCCACATAAGCACAGGTAAGGGTTCTGTAATTAGCATTCTTCTACACGTTATCCATAATTTGTTGCGATCCACACAGTCAAATGTCTTTGCAGTATCAATAAACACAAGTCAAATGTCTCTAGAATATTCAGGAACACCAGTAAACATATTCCTGGTATTCTCTGCTTTCAGTCAAGATCCATCTGGCATCAGTAGTGATATTCCTCACTCCAGCCCTCCACTGAATCTAGCTTGATTTTCTGGCAGTTCCATGTCAATGTATTGCTGCAACTGTTTTTAAATAAAATTATTGTTAATTTTTTCTACTTGTGTGTGACATTAATGATATTATTCTATAAATCAGCATTCTTTTGTATCACCTTTATTTGGAATGAGCACAAAAATGGATGTCTTCCAGTCAGTTGGCCAGGTAGCCATTTTCCAGATTTGTTGGTATAGACAAGTGTGCAATTCTAGTGTTATATCTGTTTGCTGAAACATCTCAAATGGCATTACACCACTTCCTGGACCCTAGTTTTTAATTAATGCCTTCAGCTCAGCTTGGAGTTATAGGTTCTTGGCCACATGTTACCTCCAGAAATGGCTGAATATTGTACAGTGACCCTGTAATCCTTCCATCTTCTTCTGATGCTTCTTGTGTCATTCAATATTTTGCCCATACAATTCTTCAGTATTGCAAGTCAAGACCTGAATATATTCTCAGTTCTTTAAGCTTGAGAAATGCTGAGCATGTTCTTCCATTTTGGTTTCCTAACTCAAAGTCTAGGAGCTCTGGTAGCATAGTGCTACGACACTTGCCTGCTAACCAGACGGCTGGCGGTTCAAACCCACCAGCCACTCCTCGGAAGGAAGGCTGGGCAATCCTACTTCCGTAGTGATACTGCCTCGGAAACCCAATGAGGGGTCGCTATGAGTCGGGGCCGACTCGACGGCACATAACAACAACAACAACAACAACTCAAAGTCTCCATACATTTCATTATAATACTTTGTCTTCTCAAACCACTCTTGGAAATCATCTGTTCAGCTCTTTTATGTTGTCATTTCTTCCACTCACTTTAGTTCCTTTCCATCAAGAGCAAGTTCTGACATCCATTTTGGTCTTTTCTTCATTTACTCTCTTTCTATGACTTATTGCTTTCTTCATGTATGATATCCTTGATGTCATCCTACAACTCATCTGGTCTTCAATCACTAGAGTTCAATGTACCAAATCTATTCTTGAGATGATTTCTAAATTTAGGTGGGGTATATTCAAGGTTCATATTTTGGCTCTTGCGTCTTGTTTCAATTTTCTTAAGCTTCAATTTGAACTTGTATAGAAGCAATTGATGGTTCTCACAGTTGGCCCCTGGCCTTGTTCTAACTGATGATAATAAGCTTCTCCAAGATTCTCTTTACATAGAAATACTCAGTCCACTTCTTGTATATTCTATCTGGTGACGACCATGTGGACCATTGCTGATATGTTGTTGAGAAAAGATATTTGTAATGAATAAGACATTAGTTTTGCAAAATTCTATCACATAATCTCTGGTGTTTCTATCACCAAGGCCTTATTTTCCAACTACGGATCCTCCTTTGTTTCTAACTTTCACATTTCAGTCACTAGTAATCATTAAAGGATCTTGACTTCATGTTTGATCAATCTCAAACTGTAGAATTTGGTAAAAAGCATCAATTTCCTCATCTTTGGCATTAGTGGTTTGTGCATAATTTGAGTAATGTTCATATAAATAGGTCTTCTCTGTAGTTGTATAGATATTATCCTATCACTGACAGCATTATGCTTTAGGATAGATCTTGAAATGTTCTTTTTGATGATGAATGTGATGTCATTCCTCTTCAATTTCTCATAACTACATAATAGATCATATGTTTGTCCAATTCAATGTTGCCATTACCAGTCCATTTAAGTTCACTACTGCCTAGGATATCAGTGTGTATGCATTCCATTTTGTTTTTGATGGTTTCTAATTTTCCTAGAATCATACTTTGTAAATTCCACTTTCCATTTATTATTGGATGTTTACAGGTGTTTATTTTCAGTTGAAGTCATGCATCATCAGCAAATAAAGGTCCTAAAGGCTTTACTGCAGTCATAGTCATTAAGTTCTATTCTACATTGAGGAGGCAGGTCCTCTCCAGTTGTATTTTGAGTGGCTTCTGTCTGATGGGTTCATCTTCTAGCACCGTATCAGACAAGTTCTGTTTGTAGGAATTTGTCCATTTCATCTAGGTTATACTCCAAACTTGTTGGAGTATAATTTTTCTTAGTAATCAGTTATCTTCTTTAATCATCAGTTTTCACTGGCCAATTTTTCAATAATAGATCAACAGGTCCCTCTTCCTAGTTTGCCTTAGTATGGAAAGTCTACAGAAATGTGCCCATAATGGGTGACCCTGCTGGAATTTCAAATACTGGTGGCATAGTTCAGTGCTTCACAGTAACATGCAAGCCACCACAATATGAGAAATTGACAGACAAATGGTGGCTGCTAGTGTGATAGGAGGGATATTGGGGTGTGATTTTTTTTTTTCTTGTGATGTCTTTGTCTGGTTTTGATATCAGGGTTATTGTGACTACATAGAAATAATTTGGCAGTGTTCCTTCCCCTTCTGTATTTTTGAAGAATTGAGTTGGATTATTGTTAACTTATCTGAATGGTAGAATTCTCCCCTGTAGCCATCTTGAGTTTTTCAAGTCTGTGCTTGAGTTTTTTCTGTTGTTGCTGCTGGAAGTTTTTTGATGGCATCTCTTCTTTTGTAATGAGTCTGTTTAAATTTTCTGTCTCTGTTTGTGTTAGTTTGGGTGGGTAGTGTCTTTCTAGGAATTTGTCCATTTCATCTAGGTTTTGAAATTTGTTGTAGTACAATTTTTCTTAGTAATCAATTATCTTCTTTATGTTTGTTGGATCAGTTGTAATGTCACCAATTTCATTTCTTAATTGGGCTACTTGCCTCTTTTGTTTTTTTCCTTTTGTCAGTCTAGCCAGACATGGATCTACTGTGTGAATCCTTCAACGAACCAACTTTTTATTATTATGATTATTCTTTCTATTGTTTGTTTATTTTCTATTTCATTTATTTCTGCTATGAGTTTTATATTTCCTTTTTCTGGTAACTTTTGGCTTCTATTGTTCTCTTTTTCTATGTGTTTATGTTGTCAGATTAAGTTAATGATTTTGGATCTTTCTTCTCATTTAATGTAGGTATGTGTAGATATTAATTTCCTTCTGAGTACTGCTTCTCAGTGCCCCAATGGATTTAATATGCTGTATTTCCATTTTCTTTTGATTCTAGGAATGTCTAATTTCACTTTTGATTTCCTCTATGACTCAGTATTTTTTTTCAGCAATCTACTATTTAGTTTCCTTTCTGCTCCCCCTAATTTTTACTGTTCCTGATTTCTAGCTTCATAGTATTAGAGAAGATGCTTTGTCTTATTTCAATCTTTTTAAACTTCTTGAGACTTGTTTTGAGTCCTAGCATATGGTCTATTATGGAAAATAATCTATGTGTCCTGGAGAAGAACGTGTACTTTTCTGATGCTGGGCAGAGTGCTCTATATATGCCTGTTAAGTCCAATTGGTTTATGGTTTTATTTAAGTGATCAATATCCTTAGTGATCTTTTTAGATTTTCTGTCCATATAATTGAAAGTGATGTGTTGAAGTCCCCTACTATTATTGTGGAGTTATCTATTTCAGCTTTCAAATTAGTACTTTTTTCATGTATATTGGTACATTGTTCTGTTAGGTACATATATGTTAGGTACATAATAACTAATTGCATAATAAGAAAAAAAAGATCAATCCAACAAGAAGACGTAACAATTATGTCTTCTTGTTGGATTGATCTTTTTTTTCTTATTATGCAATTAGTGTCCTTCTTTGTCTCTTGGAATAGATTTTGATTTAGAATTTATCTGACATTAGAATGGACACCCCTGCTCTTTTTTTGTATACTGATTGAATAGAATATATTTCCTCATCCATTTGTTTTCAGTCTATCTGTGTCCTTATGTCTAAGATATGTTTCTCGTAGACAATAAAAGGATTGATTTCTGTTTTTGTTTGTTTATTGTTGTTTTAATTCATTCTGCCAATCTCTGCCTTTGGCATGGGGCATGTAAGCCATTTACATTTAAGGTTATTACTGAAAATGAACTGTCTATCTCACTCATTTTCCTATTTGTTTTGTGAGTATTAGTTATCTTTGTGTTTTTAATTATTATTTTTCTTTATATTTGGCTGCTTTCTTGTGATGAGGTTTTTTTGCTTTCATCTTTTTTTTTTTTTAATATTTTTTGTGGGGTATCTTAGTGGTTACCACATATATTCTATTACATAACCTACAATTGCAACAATGTTTAACATATGAACATCACATACACCTTAGCATAATAAATCTACTCCTGATATGCTCCTCCCTCCCCCATTTCTGTTGATATGTCTCCTTTAACATCAATATATAACCTATGTCCAACAACTTTACTTTGTGCTTACATCTTACAAACT
Source organism: Orycteropus afer afer (assembly GCF_000298275.1). Taxonomy (NCBI): domain Eukaryota; kingdom Metazoa; phylum Chordata; class Mammalia; order Tubulidentata; family Orycteropodidae; genus Orycteropus; species Orycteropus afer. The sequence goes on along the minus strand of NW_006921698.1, from coordinate 1,298,012 downwards.
TGATGTTGTATTGTTTGTGGTATTTAATTATTGGGTTTATTGCCTGAAAATATCATACATTTTGTATTTATGATTGCCCCCATTGATGCAGGTTTTGTTTTATGAGATTTCTGTTTTGTTTTGTTTTTTTCTTTCCCATGTACAGATATGATTATTTATTTAATGCTCTTGCCTTTCCTGTTGGAGTACTCTCTTGAGTAATACTTGCAAAGCTGTTCTGGTAGCAGCAAATTCCCAGAGCTTCTGTTCATCTTAGAATGTCTTCATTCCCCCTTTGGTTTTGAATGATAACTTTGCTGGGTAGAGATCCCTGGCTGGCAATTGTTTTCACTCAGTATTGTACATATGCTGTTCCACTGTCTTCTGGCCTCTAGAGTTTCTGGGGAAATATCTACTTTGATTTTCATGAAAGAGTCTTGATATGTTATATAGTGTTTTCTTATTGCTGCTTTCAGAATTTTTTTCTTGTTTTTGTTTTACAATAATTTTTTTTTTTTTTTTTTAGAATATGGTGCAGTGTTGATGTTTTTGTGCTCCTCTGACTGAGGTTCATGTAGCTTCCTGTATTTGCAGATTTTGGCTCTCTGTTCAGGTCTGCTAAATTCTCTGGGATTAGCTCTAGAAAATTTTTTCTGTGCCTTTATTGTTGTCATGGTGCTCTGGGTTTCCAATACATCTAATGTGAGATTTCTTACTTGAATCACATAATTCATTTTGGGTTTGTTCACCTTTTTTTACTCTTTTCTCTTGTTTTTCTTGAGACTTGATAATCTCAGTTACTTTTGTCTTGTGGTTCATTTATTCTATCTTCTCTTTCGACAGCAAGAGTTTCTCTTGCTTTTTCTAATTTAGTTGCTTTATTCTTCAATTTCAGTAGTTCTCTGCTGTAGTTGTTGGATTATTTTATGTGATGCTTTCAATTTCCTTGACTCTCTCATTTTATTCCTCCATCTGTTTCCTCATTGCTGCTAGTTTATTTACTGTGTGCTTTTTTGCTTTCTTGTAAACATATTTAACACCAAAGTCTGAAAATTATCAATTCTTTGTGTTAGTCTGACTTATATCAAAATACAGTGTAAGTATTTGGATGGAGAACTCATAAATTATACAAAAGCTATTTAGTCCTTTGTCTAAGATTTCGTGTTTTTTACTATTTTTTATTGAAATTGGGCCATTTCATTATATATTTTTATTATTATTATTTTAAATTTTATATTCTGGTTTTTATGAGAAAATTTACGGATTGGTGGCACAGAAGCCAAGTGCTCGGCTGCCAAAGGAAAGGCTGTTGCCCACACCCACTAGCGGTGCCATGGAGGAAGATGCTGCACCATACCTCCACAAAGAGTCACAGCTCGCGAATCTTATGGGCAAGTGCACTCTGCCCCACAGAGTTGCTCTGAGTCGGAGTCCACCCAGCAGCAGTGGGTTCGGCACCTTCTCCTGATTAACATTAGAGGACACTCTTATTCTTAGGGTTTTTTTAGTACTGACTCTGGAGTTCTGGGTGCCTCATCTCTGGAATTCAATATACATGTGCAGGAAGGGCCTTTAGCTGGTTGCAGATGCTAACATAAGCCGAGGAGCTCAACATTCTTGTGGCAAAAGTGGGGAGTTCTCTATGTCTTTTCCTCATGAATGCTCCTGTACATTCTCTCCTATGGTTTACTGCTGCTGGCAGGGAGCCCAGCCATTACCCTCTGTGGTGCCTATCAGTCGGAAGTATTCCCCTCCCTCTGGTGCCCTTGCTGTTCCTCCTTGTCCTAGTGTCTATCTATGTCAGACCTCAGCAAGATTCAACAGCATTGTCACAGTGCTACAATTTCCCTTCACCCTCTCCCAACTGTGCAGCCCATGAACTCTCCCACACAATTTATTTTGCTTTTTAAAAAACCAAGCTATAACTTCCTCAGATTAGCTCCCTTTTTGTTTTCCTTGTTTGGGGTATTGCCCAGCCCTGTGCCAAAATGGCTGCAATGAGCAAGTGCTCCTGATGTCAGCAGGTAGGTTCTCCCTGCTTCTGTGCCTTTCCGGGTCCTTCCCTCCCCCACTTCTGGATTCACCCAGCTCTCCAACACCGCAGTTGCCATCTGGTGTTCTGGGATCTCAGTCTGTCTTTGTATTCATTTGTTGTTCAGTATGTTAGTTGGAGGAAGTAAATGGGAGCATCCACTCTGCCATCTTGCTCCACTTTCCTCTATCTTTGTATTTGAATACTTTACAGAGATCTTCTGTAAATTTGTTCAATGAAATATGTTGTTTAATTTCTTGACTGCTGCTTCTGTGAGCATCGATTGTGGAACAAAATAAAATGAAATCCATGGCACCTTCAATCTTACCACCATTTATCACAATGATGCTTATTGGTCCAGTTGTGAGGATTTTTGTTTACTTTATGATCCTGTTGTTGTTGTTGTTATGTGCCGTCGAGTCGGCCCCGACTCATAGTGACCCCTCCTTGGGTTTCCGAGGCAGTATCACTACGGAAGTAGGATTGCCCAACCTTCCTTCGAAGGGGTGGCTGGTGGGTTTGAACTGCCAGCCTTCTGGTTAGCAGTCAAGTGCTTTAGCCACTATGCTACCAGAGCTCCTACTTTATGATGCTAGGTAATCTAAATACAATACATACTTAGTATTCCATAGATGAATAAAACTCTTGTCCCTATGATAGGGGTGGGTGTTTCAAAATGACCTGATAAGTAGAGTGCATTATTAGTGATCAGAAAACACTCAGAATCTTCTTTTAGGATATAACATTTGGGATTTGTGGGGCAATACATAAGAATTTACTTGATCCTTAACTTGGTGAAACTTATTTCCCTAGAGTCCTAAATTCAAAGATTTTTTCTTTTGAAAGAAACACTTTAAAAACATGAATCCTGCTGACTGTTTTTTACCAAAGGGAAATTGTTTTTTGCCTAAGGTAATGTGGTAAGTTAGTGGCAGATTTATCACTAAAATTGACTTCCAGGTTGATTCCCCAAGCACTCTCTTGTCTCACTCTTCTATTTTATGTAACACAAAAAATATGTGACTCTTAAAAATATCTGTCTTATGGGATTTCAGTCTTTAAAGACAACTTTTTAATGAGCAATTTAAAACATGTTCCACTTTGAAAGAACTGATTATCTTGATGCACTTAATACTTTTATTCTAAAATGCACAAGAATGTGTTGTTTAAGTTATTGTTAAGAGACCCAAATATTCTAGAGAGTAATCTAATCATCAACATCCTTTTCTACGGAAAGCACATACGTATATTGACAGAGTCAATATAGATTTATGTTCCATCTTCTTCATGATGACAACATGCAATTCCTTCTATTTAGGCATTTGGGAGACTTCAAAGGTGGCCAGTCACTTATCTGGAACTCACTTATCTCTTGTCTTCACATATATACCAACTCACAACCTCTTCACCCTCCCTAATACATCCTCTACGAATGAGAAGAGAGTAATCAAAGACAATTAAAAATTCATAATACATTCCATTCATTTACCTAAATTTGTTCACTAAATATTTCAAGCTTATATTGTATACATAATTATTATGAACTAATCCAAGGAGTTGATATGTGTATAACACTTAGAACAGTACTTAATATGTTTAGGAGTCCTAGAGTAGTGCCTAAGGCACTTGACTGCTAACCAGAAGGTTGGCGCTTCAAACCCACCAGCCACTCCTCATAAGGAAGATGGGGCAATCTACTTCCATAGTGATACTGCCTCGGGAACCCAAGGAGGGGTCGCTATGAGTCAGGTCCAACTCGACGGCACATAACAACAGCAACAAGGTAGTGCAAATGGTTAATAGGCTTGGTTGCTAACCAAAGAGTTGGAGGTCCAAGTCCATCCAGAAGCACCTCAAAAAAAAAAAAACTGGTAATCTAATTACAATAAAAACCAGTCACTAAAAACCCAATAGAGTACAGTTCTACTCTGAAACAAATGGGGTCACCATAATCAGAATCAACTGTATGACACTTGATTAATTCATATTGCTTGCTTTGTAATGAGAACATAATTATAGCAAATTTTCAATTTTATTTCATTCCAAATAGTTCATCTCAAATAGTCAATTTCAGACTGCAGAGGTTGACAAAAATTTTCAGTTTCCTCATCTTTGGCTTTGTGGTTGGTGCGTAAATTGGACTAATAGCAGTATTAATGGGTCATCCTTGTAGGCATATGGATGTTATCCTATCACTGACAGCATTGTACTCCAGGGCAAATCTTAAAATATCTTTTGTGATGATGAATGCCACATCATTCCTCTTCAACCCGTCATTCCTGGCATAGTAGATCATATGGTTGTCTGACTCAAAATGCCCAAAACCCATCTATTTCAGCTCACTAATGCCTAGGGTATCAATCTTTATGTGCTCCATTTCATTTTTGACAACTTCCAATTTTTCTAGATTCACACTTCGTACCTCCCATGTTCTGATTATTAATGGATGTTTGCACCTATTTCTCCTCCATTTGAGTCATGCCATGTCAGCACATGGAGGTCCTGAAAGACTTACTTTATCCATATCATTCAGGTTGGTTCTACTCTGATATTGCAGCTCTTTCCCAGTCCTACATGGAGTGCCTTCTGACCCACGGGGCTCGTCTTCTGCGCTGCATTGGACAACGTTTCCCAGCTATTCATAAATTTGTCCAGTAATGTATCAGACAGTGTTTCTCTGCTATTCATAGGTTTTCCCTGGCCAATTTTTGACAAGTGGATGGCCTCCTCCTTCTTCCTAGTCTGTCTTAGTCTACAAGCTGCATTGAAACGTGTGCTCCATGTGCAACTCTGCTGGCATCTCAAACACCAGCGGCACAGCCTCAAGCGTCACAGCAACATACAAGCCGCACAGGATGATACACTGACAGACAAGTTTGTCTCCCTTAGCTGTTGGAAACCACTGCACTCTCCCTTTACCTAATTCCTACCTGGAATCTGCGACTTTGTGATCCTTGCCCGCTCCCTCCCTTTCCTGGCTCTAGGGGGTTTGGGACCTAGCCTTGCCTGCCTCCCCTTTACCTGGATATACTGCCACTCCAGATGTCCCCAGCCTCTCCTGCTCCCTCCCTTTCCTAGCTCTATGGGGGTTGGGGCCTAGCCTTGCCTCCCACCCCTTTTTACCTGGATATCCTGCCACTCCATAGGTCGCCAGTCTCTCCTGTTCCCTCCCTTTCCTGGTTCTAGGAAAATAGTAGTGCCAACCCTATTAGTTTGCAGAGAATTAAGGAGACCTTTCTAACTAATTTTTTTAGTATGTCATTGATTTTATATAAAGGGTTTCAGTACATTTGATAAGAGGTAAGGTAATCTCATGATACAAGTAGAAGCAATGTAACAAAGTAAAATTGGGTATTAGCACAAATTTCTGAGTTCAAGATAAGGTTTCTTTTCTTTTGTGTGTGTGTGTGATTTGGGTGAAAATTTACAGAGCAAATTCACTTTCCATACAGCAGTACACATAGACTTTGTCTCATGACATCGACCACAATTAACCACAATGCAACAGCTCCCCTCCCACTTCCTCCCAATAGTTACCTCTTCCCTGTGTCCATCCCTCCATGCACCCCTGCCCCACAAGCTGTCTCCCTGTGCATAAACACCCCCTTTTTCTCCCATGATCGTTCTCTCCAAGGACTGTATCTACCTGAGGTAAATGTTCAACTCCTATGCATTTCTTTTGTTTGGCTGGAAGCCACAGGTATGGGTTCAATTCAGAACTGCAGGGCACCTAGAGACCATAGTCTCAGTGGTTCCACCAGGTTCCATCAGACTAGCAAACCTGGTCCTCCTTTCCCTCCAACAAATGATTTTGAGTTTTGTTCCACATTGTTCTCCCTCTCTATCCAGGGTCTCCTACATAGATCCCCCTCTGAGTAGTTGACAGCGGTAGCAAGGCACCACTAGTTCTCTGGTCTCATAGTCGTATACCTGAGGATTGCATGGTGTACCAGTCACTAGGACTAATTCTTTCCATGAATCTTTAGTTTTCTTCATTCTTCTTTGCTCTGGACGAGGAGAGACCTGTTGCATCTAGATGGCTGCTTGCAAGCTTCTAAGATCCCAGTTGCTAATCACCAAAGTACAAGGTGGAACACTGTTTTGTGTAGTATGTTATGTCAATTGACCTTGATGTGTCCTGTGATTATGGTCCTGAGCCCACAGGTTCAACCACTCAGTCCCTCTGGGTAGCTGGCTGTGACCAAGAAGTGACCACAACCTTGTCCCTTGTCAGCTTGTCATACACCTGGGAATTCAGGTCATACAAATACACTTGTAGGACCATTGTCTGCCAACCCTATGCATGGTCTTGGGTACACTTCCCGCTTCATAGACATACCTAATAGTTCAGCCTGTCCACCCATCTATTTACCCGTATATGCATGTTTGCTTTCACTGACGACGCAGTACTATATGTGCAAAAGGGTCCATCTTTGTTGTCTGCACCTCCCATGTACCTCTCTATGTCTTCTTCTTCCTCAATGCCACCATGCTGATCACTCACATTTGGTACATTACCCTTCTCTTCATCCAAATCAATACTTATCTCTACTTATCTAACAGCGTTCCCTACCCTCCACTCCCACCCCTGGTAATCAACAAAGACAATTTCCTTCCATAGATAAACTTTTCCTTGACTTTTACAATAACGGACTAATACAATATCTGTCCTTCTGTGACTGACTGATTTCACTCAGCATAATGTTCTCCAAGTTCATCCACATTATGCAGTGTTTTGCAGATTCTAGGTTATTCTTTAGAGTTGCATAGTATTCCATTGTGTGCATGTACCGAAGTTTGGTAATCCATTCCTCAGTTGATGGACACCTAGGTTGTTTCCATCTTTTGGCTGTTGTAAATAGTGCTGTGATGAACTTGGGTATGCATATGTCTTCTATTGTCATGGCTCTCACTTCTTTAGGATGTATACCTAGTAATGGAATGGCTGGGTCAAATGGTATTTCTAATTCCAAATTTTTAAGGAATTGCCATACTTCTTTCCACAATAGTTGTACCATTTTACACTCCCACCAGCAGTGTATGAGAGTCTCAATCTCTCCACATCTTCGCCAGCATTTGTTATTTCCTGTCTTGTGGAATTTTGCTACTAGTGCTGGAGCAAGATGGTATCTCATTGTTGTTTTGATTTGCATCTGTCTATTGGCTAATGATCATGAGCATTTCTTCACATGTTTGTTGGCAGCCTGAATATCCTCTTTGCTGAAGTGTCTATTCATGTCTTCTGTCCATTTTTTAATGGGATTATTTGTCTTTTTGTTATTGAGGTGTTGGAGTTTTCTATAAATTCTAGAGATAAGTCCCTTGTCAGATATGTCATTGCCAAATATTTTTTCCCCAATCTGTAGGTTCTCTTTTGACTCTTTTGGAGAAGTCTTTGGTAGCACATAAAACTTTAATTTTTAGAAGGTCCCATTCATCTAGTTTCTCTTCTGCTATTTGTGCATTTGGGGTTATGCTTGATAGTCTATTTATGCCATATATCAGGGCCCCTAAATTTTCCCCTAGTTTTTCCTTGAGGAACTCTATAGTTTTAGGTTTCATATTTAATCCTTTGATCCATCTGGAGGTAGTTTTTATTTTTTGATATATATCTTTTCCCAACCTTTGATTTTTAGTCTATTTTTGTCTTTGTCTATAAGGTGTATCTCTTGTAGACAGTATATTGATGGGGTTTATTTTTTTATCCAATCTGCAACTCTCTATCTCTTGAGTGGTGCATTTAATCCATTAATATTCAGTGCAATTATTGACAAGTATGAACTGGTTGCTGTCATTTTGTTATATATTTTTTCATGGTGTCCCTGGTCTCTTTGTTCCATATTATTTTGTATGCTGAGCTCATTATGTTTACGAATCATGTTATCATTTCCTTTGTTGTTGTTGTTTATTTGCTGAATATCTGTGCTTGTCCTCTTTCTCATTGTGATGTGAAGGGTTATCATTTTTCTTTGAGGTTACCCTATGAGTTATAATTTTATCCCCAAGATTAGAACAGTCCATTCTATCTTGCAACTCTCTTGACTTCCTCACCATTTAGAAGGTCCTTAACTACACAATCTTTTCCCTCTTTTTGTTTGTAGTTGTCCTCACTTGCCAGTTGATGTCTCTGGTTCCCTGTTTACAATCTTGTAAGCTTATTTTACTTTGGCTATGTCCATAGTTGTGGTTTCTGGATTATGTCATCTTGTGTATTAATGGTCAGTTGTTATTTGCTATTTTTGGTTTTCTGTTCAAAGGACTATCTTTTAGCATCTCTTGTAAAGTTGGTCTGGTTTTAACAAATCCTCTTAGTTTCTGCTCATCTGGAAATCTCCTAATCTCACCATCATAATTGAGGGGCAATTTTTCCGGGTATATAATTCTTGGTTGAAAACTTTTCTCTGTCAGGGTTTTATATATACCATCCCATTGCCTTCTCGCTTGCATGGTTTCTGCTGAGAAATCAGAGATTATTCTTACTGGCTGACCTTTGTAGGTAACTTTTTGTTTTTTTTCCTGTGCTGCTTTCAGTATATTTTCTTTTTCTTTGCTTTTGATGAGTTTCATGGTAATTTGTGTTGGTGATTTTCTTTTGGGGTTATTCTGTTTGAGGTTCATTGGACTTCCTGAATAGATATATTCTCATCTTTCCTCATATCAGGTAAGTTCTCCTCCAAAAAATCTTGGACAATTTTCTCAGTGGTTTTATTTTTCTCTTCCTGTTCTGGAATTCCAATGACATATATGTTATTCCTTTTGATGGTACCCCACATGAACCTTAGGCTTTCTTCATTTTGTTTTCATCTTTTTTCTGATTGATTCCTTTCCAAAGAAGTATTCAGGCATTTGTCTTTAATCTCATTAATTCTGTCTTCCATTGCATCAATTCTACTCCTTTGCCCTTTCAATGTGTTATCTGACAATTTAGTATTAATCTTCTGGATTTCTATCTGTACATTTAGAATCATTTCTAATTTTTCATTTTTTTCTTGTATTTTCTTCCAAAATTTTTCTAGGATTTTGTCTGTGTTTTTTTGTTTGTTTGTTTGTTTTGTTTTGTTTTGGTCTGTCTCTCAATTCTTTGAAGATACCTAAATATAAATCTTTTTAATTCCTTATCAGAGAGTTCCAATGTTGCTTCTTCCTCAGGGATGTGTTCTGGGTCTGTATACTGCTCCCTTGTTTCTACCACTTTATCTTCCTTCTTTGTGTGGACTGTGATGGACTGTTTTATCTGAGACATCGTGGCGTTGTTTTATTTAAATCTGTTAACTGTTTATGAGGAGCAGCCAAGGGTGAGTCAGGCTCTTCTTTGTGGTGGTTTATCATTGTCCTGTTGGTGGAGAAGGAAGCGGTGGCTGTTACTCAGTAAGTGAAGCTGCAGGAGGTGTGGGTGTAATTGTGTCATATGGTGACTGTTGCTGTCTTCCACTCAGTTAAACAAAAATAACAATAACCATCAAAAAAGTAAAAGCAAATGGACAAAAAATACACCATGTAATCACACAGGAACAGTAATCAAAAAAGAAAAAGAAAAATCCCTGCAATAGCTGAAGACAGGGCAATAAGAGAAAAAAGGTAGAGAATTAGAATAATTAAGAAAAAAAATGGGAAAAAGGCAAAAGGAAAAACAAGGAACAGGGTTAAGCATGAGAAAGAAAAAAAAAAAAAAAATGCAACCAGGAACAGGGAAAAGAAAAAAAGCTGAATACTAGAACCTGGGAGGAGAAGAATAAATAATAATGGTAAAAAGGACAAAACTAATAATAATAATAATAGTAGTTTTAAAACAGACAAAAACAAACAAACTAAAAAACAGAAAAGAAAAAGTCAGGGCAGGGAGGGGCAGGGCACCCAGGCTCTACCCGAGCACACAGACTGGGATGGAATTCCTGCTGGCCCAGAAAGTCGGGGGGAGTGAGGGATGGCTGCACCTCCATTCACCAAGAGGGTGTGGGGTATAAGAGTAACAAGGGGAATGTCACACCTTTCCAGTCATCCAGGTCCAGAATGTCCTTGGGGTTGTTGGCAAGTGGAGCTTGTTCTTAAGTCCCTGGACCCTAGGAGAACGCTGTCGCTTTAAATATCCAAAATGGTCAAGCCACTTGTAAACATTCAAAATGGCTGCACCCTCCGGAGAGAGAAAAGTCCACAGCTCAGCTGGCCTTCCTCTTAGCTGCTTCCCCCTTTATTCCCCAGGCACCAGAGCTGTCCTCTGTGCAGTCCCTGGCTAGCAGGACTGATTTTCACATTAATTCTTAGATTCTACCACCACTCAGAAATATCCAAGCTGTCTGTGCCGTCAGGATCGCTACCAGACCGCAGCTCCATTTGTCTCCTTTTTTGGTGTTTTCATGCAAATTCTTCTGCTAGTTGGAGTTTAGTTCACTTCTATATCCTTCCCTTCAAAGCTCAGGGGTCCAGGATTATCTTCTGCATCTGTGTTAATTGGTTCCCCTTTTCTTTGTTGCAGAGGGTCTGTGCAGTCTTTCTGCCTATTCCGCCATCTTCAGATCATCTCAAGATAAGGTTTCATTTCTAAGAGTAAAACTAATGAAATACTGATACAAAACATAAACCTAGCCACAATGTTGATTATTTGAATTTTAATATGAAGATTTGCTCATATACATGTTGAAGTAAATTTTATTTAAGACTCCTCTTCATTAAAAATGTTTCAGATTTGGGACCTAACTCCCTCAATATAAGAAGTAATTTAAGGGGCAGAAAAAAAAAAATCTCTTATTCTTTTCTTGATCAAAACAAATTTTGGATAACCTTGTGAAAAATAGGAATTACAGAACACTTAATTATGATCATAAGGAACCTATACATAGCCCAAGAGGCAGTTCAAACAGAACAAGGGAATATTGCCTTGTTTAATACCAGGAAAAGTGCATCAGGGCTATATATTTCACCTTAGTTATTCAATCTGTATGCTGAATAAATCATCTGAGAAGCTGGAGTATATGAAGAAAAATGTAACATCAGGATTGGAGGAAGACTGATAACTTACAATATGCATATGACACAAATTGCTTTCTGAAAATGAAGAGGACTTGAAGCACTTACTGGAGATCAAATACTAGAGCCTTCGGTATAGATTAAAACTCATCCTCACAAGTGAACCAATAAGCAACATCACAACAGCTTAGAAAATACCGAAGTTTTTAAGCATTTCATTCTACTTGGATCCACAATCAATGCCCAATGCCCATGAATGCAGCAGTCAAGAAATCAAATGATGCACTGCATAGGGAAAAACTGCTGCAAAAGACCTCTTCAAATTGCTAAAAAGCAAAGATGTCACTTTGAGGACTAAGGAGCACTTGATCCAAGCCATGGCATTTTCAATTGTCTTATATAATTGCGAAACTTGGACAATTAACTTAGGAACACAGAAGAATTGATGCATTTGACTTATTCTGTTGGCAAAGGATATTGAATGGTCCAGGGACTGTAAAAAGAGTGAAGAAATATGTTTTGGAAGAAGTACAGTCAAAATGCTACTTCAAACCAAAGATGGTAAAACTGTGTCTCGTGTACTTTGACAGGAGCTACCAATCCCTGGAGAAGAATATCATGCTTGATAAAATAGAGGGTCAATGAAAACAGGGGAAGACTCTCATGGATTGACACAGGGGCTGCAAAAGGGCTCAAACATAGCAATGATTGTGGGGATGGTGAAGGAACTGGCAGTGTTTCTTTCTGTTCTACATAGGGTCACTATGTTGGAATCTAATTGACAGCATCTAACAACAACATTGTCTTCTGTCAAAATCAAGTACCCAAAGAGTCTCATAATAATTGGACTAGAAATAAACATATGGAGATCAATCACTATGAAAAGCAGTTGTCCTCATCAAGGCCTTTTAATCTCTTGGTGTTCAAAGTGTGGTTTGTGAACCAGCAGCATGAGTGTTAGAAAAGCAGAAACACGTGCTTTATCCAATAAGTCTTGAATCATAATCTACATTGAAAAGTATCCCTGAGTGGTTCATATGCACAAGAAGATTTGATAAGCAGTAATTTAAATTAAATTTGGAGAAGGCATGGGAGAGAACCAATAAGTGGAAATAGTTGTATTTATATATGTATTTTTCCTTTATCTAGACACATCATAGTAAGGGGTATGTTGATCTTAGGTGCTGTCAAGCCAGCTCTCACTCATAGCAACCTTATGTACAATGCAATGAAACACTGCCTGGTTAATGCACCATCCTCATAATCCTTGCTATACTTGAGCCCATCATTACAGCCACTGTGTCAATCCACGTTGTTGAGGGTCTTCACCTTTTTGCTGACCCTCCACAATACCAAGCATGATATCCTTCTCCAGGGAATGGTCCCTCTGATAACATCAGCAAAGTGGTGAGATGAAGTCTCGCATCCAAGGAGCATTCCAGCTGCACTTCTTCCAGGACAGATTTGTTAGTTCATAGTATTTTTGGTATTCTTCACCAACACCATAATTCAAAAACATCAACTCTTTTTCAGTCTTTTTTATTAATTGTTCAGCTTTCACATGCATATGAGGCAACTGAAAATTCTATGGCTTTGGTTAGATGCACCTTAGTTTTCAAAGGGATACCTTTGCTCTTCAAAACTTTAAAGAGATCTTTTGCAGCAGATTTGCCCAGTGCCATGTGATGTTTGATTTCTTGACTGCTGCTTACATGGGGGCTGGTTGTAGATCCAAGTAAAATGAAGTCTTTGACATCTTCAATTTTTTTCTCTATTTATTTATTCTCTATTATTGGTCCAGTTGTGAAAATTTCTGTTTCCTTTATGTTAAAGTATAATCCATACAGCAGACTTCAGATTTTAATCTTCATCAATAAGTACTTCAAGTCATCTTCATTTTCAGCAAGCAAGGTTACATCATCTGCATATCAAAGGTTGTTAATGAGTCTTCCTCCAAACCTCATACCAGGTTCTTCTTATACTCCAGCTTCTTGGATTATTTATACAGCACACAGATTGAGTAAGTATAGTGAAAGGATATAACCTTGCTACACAGCCTTCCTGATTGTTCCATTTGAACGACAGCCTCTTGGTCTACTACGTACAGGTCCCTCATGTGCACAATTAAGTGTTTTGAAATTCCCATAATTTATGATCCAAACAGTCAAATACCTTTGCATAGTCAATTAAACAAAAGTAAATATCTGTTCTGGTTATCTAGTGCTGCTCTCACAAGAATATACCACAAATGGGATGGCTTGAACAAACAGAAGTTTATTCTCTCACAGTTTGGAGGCTTTAAGTCCAAATTCAATGTGTTAGGCTCTAGGGGCTGGGTGAAAGCCCCTCAGCCTTGGGCTTCAGCTCTGCCTCCAGCTCCCAGCCCACTGAACCTAGAGGCTTTTCTTTACTCAGACAGCTGCTGGCTGCTGAGGCTGCCAAGCCCAAGGTTGACAAGCAACAAGGCACAGTCCCTATATTACCAAACCACATGGAAGGCCATTAATTCAAGTCTGTTATAAGTCCCAAGGTCAGCAGAGCATGGCAGGCTGCTGAACAATGACACGGATACATGTAGGGTTCAGGGTGCCATAAGCTTGAGACCATTCCCAAGGCTTTTCCTTATATACAGGAAGCAACCAACACCCCAAAGGCAGCTACTCAGCTGCTTGTAGTAGATCTCACCATGGAGTTGATTGCCAGTCTCATCATGGGGAAAAACTACCACCAGCTGCCCAGCCACTCAACCAGGCCCAGCCAAGTTGACACACAAACTGAACTACCACAATATCTTTCTAGTATACTTTGCTTTCAGCCAAGATCCATCTGACATCAGCAATAATACCCCTCATTCTATATCCTCTTCTGAATCTAGCTTGCAATTCTGAAGTTCCCTGTCAATATAGTGTGGTAACCATTTTTGAATTATCTTCAGCAAAAATTTACTAGCATGTGATATTAATGATATTGTTCAATAATTTCCACATTCTACTGGATCATCTTTCTTTGGAATGGGCACAAATGTGGATCTCTTCCAGTCAGTTGGCCAGGTAGCTGTCTTCCAAATTACTTGGCATAGACATGTAAGTGCCTCCACTGCTGCATCATTTGTTGAAACAACTCAATAGGTACTCTTGTCAGTTTGGGAGCTTGCTTTCTGCCAATTCCTTCAGTATAGCTTTGACTTTTTCCTTCAACACCATCGGTTCTTCAATACCATATGTTATTACAATTACATATGTTATTATAACAATACCATATGTTAATACTTCAATACCTCCTGAAATGGTTGAACACTGACTAATTGTTTCTGGGACAGTGAGTCTGTGTATTCCTTCCATCTTCTTTTGATGCTTCCTACATCATTCAATATATTGCCCATAAACCAAAAAAAAAAAAAAAAAAAATCACTGCCACCGAGTTGGGTCTGACTCATAGCAACCCCTCTTTCAGCTTCCAAGGTGGTATCACTATGGAAGTAGATTGCCCAACCTTTCTTCCAAGGAGTGGCTGGTGGGTTTGAACCTCCAGCCTTCTGTTAGCAGTCATATGCTTTAGAATCCTTCAATATTACAACTCAAGGCTTGAATATTTTCTTCAGTTCTTTCAGCTTGAGAAATACTAACCATGTTCTTCCTTTTTGCTTTTCTAACTCCAGATCTTTGTGCATTTCATTATAATAATTTACTCTGTCTCCTGAAGCTACTTTGTGAAATCTTCTGTTCAGCTCTTTTATGTTGTCATTTCTTCCATTTGCTTTAGCTACTCTCAAGGGCAAGTTTCAGAGTCTCTTCTAACATCCATTTTGATCTTTTCTTCCTTTCCTGTCTTTTTAATGACCTTTTACTTTTTTAATGTATGATATTCTTGAAGTCTTCCCACAACTCATCTGGTTTTGGTTATTTTTGTTCAGGGCATCAAATCTATTCTTTAGATGCTTTCCAAATTCCAGCGGGATATAATCAATGTCATATTTTGGCTCTCGTGGACTTGTTTTAATTGTCTTCAGCTTCAAATTGAATTTGTATATGAGCAGTTGATGATCTGTTCCAGTCAGCTCCTGCCCTTGTTTTGACTAAAGATAATAAGCTTCTCCGTCATCTCTTTCTACAAATGTAGTTGATCTGATACATGTATATATGTATGGCTGCTATTTATGTTGTTGAAAATAGATATTTGCAATGAATAAGTCATTGTTCTTTCAAAATTCTATCATGCAATCTCTGGCATCATTTCCATCACCAATACCATATTTTCCAACTACCAGTGATTTTTTTTTTTCAGCTTTTGCATTCAAATCCCCACTAACTATCAATACATCTTGATTGCATGTTTGGTCAATTTCAGACTGTAGAAGTTGGAAAAAAAAATCTTCAATCTCTTCATTTTGGTTTTAGTGGTTGGTACATACATTTGAATAATAGAAGTAGTAACTGGTCTTCTTTGTAGGTGTATGGATATTGTCCTATCACTAACAGTATTGTACTTCAGGACAAATCAGGAAACATTCTTTTAGATGATGAGTGTGATGCCATTCCTCTTCACTTTGTCATTTCCAGCTTAATAGACCATATGATTGTCTTATTCAAAATGGTCAATACCAATCTATTTCAGCTCACTAATGCCTAGGATACTGATCTTTATACATTCTATTTAATTTTTGACAACTTCTAATTTTCCTAGGTTCATACTTCATACATTCCATGTTCCACTTATTAATCGATGTTTGCATCTGTTTCTTCCCATTTTGAGTCATGCCCTATCAGTGTACAGATGTCCTGAAAGCTTTACTTCACCCAGGTCATTAAGGTCCACACTACTTTGAGGAGGTAGCTCTTCCCCAATAGTATTTTGAGTACCTTCCAACCTGAGGGTCTCATCTTCCAGCACTTTCAGGTATATTCATGAAGTTTTCTAGTAATACATTAGACAGTGCATCACTGTTATTCATAAGGTTTTCAGTAGCCAATTTTTTCACAAGTGGATGGCCCCATTCTTCTTCGCCATCTTTCTTCCCAGACTGTCTTAGTCTAGAAGCTTCACTGAAACCTGTCCACCATGGGTAGTCCTGCAGGTATTTGAAATACTGGTGGCATAGCCTCCAGCTCTATAACAATACTCAAGTAAAGGACTAAATGATACAATATTATATATTGAGAATTTCTATTGTCGGACATTGTGTGGAGATTTTTATATTCATTGTCATGTTTTAATCTCACAACAAACTATACAATTGGAGCTGTTACTGATATTTTATATTGAGAAATGTGAGATTCACAAGTTAAGTGGATAGGCCAAGTTAGGAGGCAAGCTCATGGACTTGTGCAAGCAATCAGTACGTTATATGCCCTAGCATATGGCTATGTGGCTTATATAAAAATTCAGTACAAATGTTTGAATGGAGAGCACATAAATTACACAAAGGCTGAAATGGGGAAAAAAAAAAAATCTAACCTAAGTAAAAAACATTTTTTAGTGCAAGAGTCTTAAACAGCACAGGTCTTAAAATTTTCCCATATCTGCCAATTTGTCATTTATAAGGGTAAAATATGTAATCAGAAAATTGGATGGGCATGTATACTCAATTATTACTCATAAGCCAATAAGTTTAACTGGACTTAAACCTCTACTTATGAAAATATCAAGTTGGGCATTAAGAATGAAATCTAAAACTATTTCAGAGTGGTATGCTTTCCCCTTTCAGAGGGAAAGCAGCTCTGGTGGTATAGTGGTTAAGGTATTCAGCTGCTAACCAAAAGTCAGTGGTTCTGAACCACCAGCCACTCTGTGTGAAATACTTACAGCCTTGGAAACCAAACTGGGGGTGTGTGTGTGCTATGATTCAGGATACATTGATGGGAGTGAATTTGGAGTTTTGAATGGAAAAGGAAGTACAGTATCAGACCGATACAGATATTTTCTTTTCCAATTCTTTTTCTTCAGTTATGGCTATTTGTTGATAAATTACAAAGATACAAGAGCCTCTTCTATTTCACAGATTTTGTTTTCATAGACTGGCTCTTGTGGGGACCAAAACAACAAGCAAAAATAAATTAAAGGAAATACCACAGTGATTTTCTTATAATACAGTCAAGTTCACAACCAACATGATCAAAATAGCAGACATTTATCAAATGCTTGTTTACATGTAAGGCACTGTAATAAGAGGTTTGTTTATTTAATATCATCTAATCCTAGCCATGAAGTAGGCTTAATTTTACTCAGATAAAGAAACACAGAATTATTAAGTGTTAACACCCTGATTTCAATGCAAGTAGGGTGATTTTCTTTCTCATAATTTATATTGCCCAACTTGAGGAAAAGATTCCTAATCTTCCCATACATTTAATATAGTTCAGGTTTCCTCCCACTTCAAAACAAAATATACACATAATCTTGTATTTAAACTCTTTTAGAGCTGTATATACATTCTACTTATAGTCACGTTGACTTAATGGTCTTATAAGTGAGATAAATGTCTTAATTTCATTTGATCAATATATATGTATTATCATACTGTTTAGTTTTTCATTCTAAAAAAAAAAAAAAAAAAAGACTGAAAGGTGAACTATACTGTAAGTTGTTTCCTTGCACCATCTAGTGGATTTAAATGACAACTACGACACACTATACACATGATTACAAGTCAACATATGACAATTCAAATTTTCCTAAGAATCCAGAGATCAATTCCTAACACAGTATCTCTGAATATACAATAGTGCAAGTGATTATTATTTTTTCCCAGGATGAATTAAGCATGGGTGCTGCATTCACTTGCCAATATTAATATTTAAAAATAAAATAGCATTATTTAAATAATAAGAATAATTAGAGATAATGAAAGTCAGACACCATTTAGTTCTTCCCACCCGCTTCCACAACTCCTAAGACTCCAAGGCAGCGGCACGTACAAAGCAGCAGTGCGAGGGTGCGCGGCATCATTGCGCAGGCGGGCTGAGAAACGGAAGCGGGGAGGGTGGAAGGCGGGGCTAGGCTCGCCAACGGAAGAGGCCCGGGCGGCTGACTGAGGCTCGGAGCGATTGGTTTTGTTTAGAGTCGGGGCAGTCGGAGCTGAAAGCCCCAGACCCTGGAAGAGACCAAAGCAAACTGAAGGACTTGGGGTTCCAGAACAGTCGCAGCCACTGCTGCCTGTTCGCCGACGCCCCGGACGCTGCCGCCGTTATCACCGCCATCCCCGCAGGACGCGGCCCTGAAAGGCTTCTGGGCCTAGGCGCGGCCGGCGGAGCCCGAGTTATTGCCTTACTGCTGTGAGTAATACGAGCGCCCTCATCACAGTCGTTTACAAATTAAAATGGAGGAAATTTCGTTGGCTAACCTGGATACTAACAAACTAGAGGCTATCGCTCAGGAGATATACGTAGACCTGATAGAGGATTCTTGTTTGGGATTCTGCTTTGAGGTGCACCGGGCAGTCAAGTGTGGCTACTTCTACCTGGAGTTCGCAGACACTGGTAGCGTGAAGGATTTTGGCATTCAGCCAGTGGAAGATAAAGGAGCATGCCGCCTTCCTCTTTGCTCCCTCCCTGGAGAACCTGGGAATGGGCCTGATCAGCAGCTGCAGCGTTCACCTCCGGAATTCCAGTAGCTGCAGCATGAGAGAGAGCCATGACCAGGACAATAACATGGACTGGTCCTGTGGTATGGAGAAGAATGCTAGATAGAAAAAATAACAGTTCCCTTGAAGATCCAGTCCTTTAAAAACCCAAAATGGAGAATTTAGCGGATCCTTTTTTTAAGTGTATTACTTGGGGCCAGCTCTGAAACCTTGAGCAGGAGGAGCTGTACTTGCCAACACTATGTAATGTGGCGGATCTCTAAACCCACCAAGATACGCACAAGGTTCCTCTGCTGCCCCTAGTGCACAGATGAGTAGCTCGGTGCCCAGAGTACAGAGCCCTTTGGTTCCTCAGCCTTTCTGACCACGTGACACCAAGGGCTTTCTGGATAACTCACAGTGTGGACATTACTGATGGTCAGGTCATAAGGCTTGGCTTCGGCCAATCTGCAACAAGAAGAAAAGGCCAGAGCCACCTGTTTCTGAAGGGTCCCGCGTTTACAAGGACTTCCGCTGACTTGGGGACAAAGGCTCACCTTTGGCTTAACAGAGCCCTCTCTTCTGACCCCCACCTGTTGGCATAGGCCTGACAAATGGACAACTACTTGGTTGTCCAGGCATGATGAGGTAAAATTAAGATCCCCTGGAGAGGTAGCAGGGGCATCTGCAAACTATGCACGATCTCTCAAACTGCAAGACTCTTACTGGATGTATTATTGTTGGACATAGTTTAGTGTGGCAGTCATAATCCTATTCCTAATTCTTAGTTACTTAGCCAGTCCATGGGTCTGACTTGGTCACTATGCCAGATCATTACTTGCCTCCCTCCCCAAGATCAGCAGCAAACTATAGAAGAGCATCATGGGTTTGTATTAGGCTGTGATTTGAAAGCTGAGCCCAAAGGGGACCTCTTAAAGCTGCCCTCAATAATGTGAATGGGTTAGTACTAGGAGCCAAGGAGCAGGACTGTGTCATCTCACATTTGACTAGGTCCGGAATCATTGAATGCCTTGCTCCTTGGGTTGAGCAGTCATAGAGTTCAGTTAGCTGTGCTGAGTTCAAACTGGCTCCACCTCTACCCTCTCCCAAGGGCATCCCTTTGAACTCAGTCCCCTTGGACCCTGACATGACAACAGGAGATGTCCTTAGTTACTGGAAGTCAGGGAAGGGCCTTCCAGGTTCCCTTGGCTTCAAAAAATGGAAAGGAGATACAGGGAAGTGAGAGCTACGTATCAGAACTACTCGCACTTTACTCCTTGACTGAGAGTTGAAGTGTAGAGGGGTGGGAGCCCCAAGGTTAGCAGGAATGGTGCTGCTTTATTTGAAATGTTTTCTTACCTCATTATGTGCTCCAATAAGGGCCCAGCCTCTCCCTCCTGGCTTGGTCCCATGTTTCTCCTGTCTCCTGCCCTATTGCTTATCTGGTGCAGCCCAACTTCTCAGGTGCTGCTTTCCACCCCAGCTTTCACATTCCAGTTTCCTTGGCCTCTTTGAAGTTATGAGTCAGTGTTTCCCCATTTTTGTGGAGGTCTCAGAAGTGTCTTGCTTTTGACTCCCTCTGTTGGGACTGGAGGAGTTCTGGTGGCATAGTGCCTAAGGCATTAACCAGAAGGCTGGTGGTTCAAATCCACCAGCCACTCCTTGGAAGGAAGGTTGGGCAATCTACTTCCATAGTGATACCGCCTCAGAAATCCAAAGAGGGGTTGCTATGAGTCAGATCCGACTCTACAGCAGTGAGTTTGGTTTGGTTTTTGGTTGGGCCTGGGATGGACAGAGAACTTAATTTTTGCATTTGAAAGGCAGTGTCTTGCCTAAGCATATCTCTTTTATAGGACTGTATTGCTAATATGCCCTCCTGCTGAGGCTTATTTGAGGAGTTGTACCTTCTCACCTCCACTTGGACACTTCCTCTGTTAGGACCTAAGCAGAAGAGCAGTAAAAGCTGACTGATACACACAGGTAGAGCTGGTTCTGATCCACTTTCTTGAACCCCCTACTGTGCATGTATCTTTTGCCCTCTTAGAAGAAAATGAACCATTTGGACTATTTGGTTTATATATTCAATAGGGTTAAGGAAACCTTAGAGAAAAGGCCTTAGGACTGTTACTGCATTCTCCTAGTTGTCTTGAACAGGGTTGAGACTTAGTAAAGACTGGTCTTTAATCCAAGAATTGTGATGGTTTTTAAAAAGTTAAACCTTGACAGGGGCTAAAATAATTTTGAGGCCTGGGTTTTCTTTGCCCTGGACTTTTGTAGACTTCTAAGGAGATGTAGAAACAAAGGAGAACTTCAGTGAGACTCCAACCTACTTTCAAGTTATGTTGTGGAAGCAGGTTGAAGGTAAGGGTTCTGATCCATTCCTTCCAAGAGGGAGCCCAGAGCATAACATAATTATTTATGCTCTGACTTTTTCTCATCCTAATTAGAGAAGGAAGAAGTGGAAAGTAGTTTTGAGTAATGGTTTGTTCATATTACCTCCCCATTTGGTTTGTTTTTGCTCCTCACTGTTAGGGTATAGTCCTCTTGCTCTGCATGAGTGTGAGGTGGACTCGGTCCAACAGGTGCCCTGAGGGAACAAACTCTTACGGGAAAAGAATGCCCCTTACCATATAGTTCACAGTGATTAGGAACTCTCCTTTTCCCTACCTACCTTTCCCTTTAACAAAATCCTCATCTTTCCCACCTCAATTAATGTGTATTGATCACCCTGTAATCCTGTTATGTACCTGAGTGTGTGTGTATGGGGGATGGGGTTCTTTATAAATTTCTGTGATTTGTGGCTTTTTCTTCCATACATTAGTTCCACCATTGCATGCCCAGGGGCCATTGCCTGGCATTATAGCATGCTGGGCTCATTGGGGGAGGGTAGTAAGATTCACCACTGACTTTTCTTTTGGAGATTCTTATTTTTGCATAAGTAGTCCATCGTATACAGATAACAAACTACTTCTTGTGTATTCCACTTGCCCCTATGGCTGCTGGTGTAAATAAACTGCATCTCCCCATTGGTAAACAGTAATAATAAACAGTTAAACAAAAATGACTTTATTTGGGCTCTGTGTGTTCATCTTTTAAAATTGTATTTTCAGGCATTGATGTAGTAAATAAATGGTGAATTGCTCTTGAATCTTAGTCACTCTTTCCTGAAGGAGCATTTTATCACTATAGAGAAACTGCTCAGCTTTCTTTTGTGCCTAAGCCCATTGTCCTCAGGTTAGGTCCCAATTCATAGGGACCCTATAGGCCTGAGTAGAACTGCCTCAGGGTTTTTCTAGGCTATAATCTTTATACAAACTGACTGCCATATCTTTCTGCTGGTGGGTGTGAACTACTGACCTTTTTGGTCAGTAGTTGGGCACTTAACTGCTGTGCTACCAGTACTGCTTTGTATCAGTCTAGTTCTGCAAATTTAGCTGTCTGCAAGCAGCCAATGAAGGGAACAGACAAGTAAATTTAGCTGTCTGCAAGCAGCCAATGAAGGAAACAGACAAACTATATAATCTTCAGTTTTCCATTGAGGTAAACCAGAAGAACCAAATTCACTGTCATGAGTTGATTCCAATTCACAGTGACCCCCATCGGGTTTCCACCACTGTAAATCTTTACAGAAGTAGATTGCCTTATTTGCTTCCCATGGAGCTGCTGGTGGGTTTGAACTGCTGACCTGGATAGCAGCCATATGCCTTACCCACTATGCCACCAGAGTTCCTTTATATGAGGTAAGAAGGTGGTAAATAAATAGAACTCAGGCCTATCATGAACAGCCCACTGTGAAAGATAGTACAGTTTGAGTAGAACTCAAAAAAGTATCATAATAGTTCTTTCCATCATTTCAAATTAATAACACTGTTCTCAAAAAGCAAATGATTCACAGTAGAAAACAGGAGTTTGCCCTTCTAAAGGGGAGTGTATATTTCTCTTTTACCCCAACTCTAGGTCTTTCTGTTTTTAAAGTCTGAAGTCTAAGATTTTCTATCCAGTTCTGGATGGAAACCAGAGTTTGAGCATTTCCCCTGGAAATTGTTGCATATTGCTCCTTAGTACCAATCAAATTGACTTTTTTTGCTAAATATTCTAGTTTATTAAAGAAATATTTCCAAATTAGAATATATAGATAAATAAAAGGTACAGAAATGTGGCCAAAGGAAAAACTAAATGGATATATAATAGAGTGTTGAATCTTCTCCCCTTCCAAGTACAATATATTAAATGTCTCTTTAAATAATAATGCTGGCCCAACATGATGCTGATTTAACTTAATTAAAAATCTGTCTTCTAAAAAACACGATACAACCATAATAAGAGCAATATGTTGCTAAAATGAAATACCGCATTTGTGTTAAATCAATTCTACTTGACTGAAATTGAGTATACAAATCTAATAAACTTAACATTCCAATGCAACAATAGCAAATACTTTGGGATCTTACTTCATATCTTTAAATTTGCATTATATATCCAGTGCCAGCCTAGTTTTCTGAAATGGAGTATTTGTAAGACCTCAATGCTTTACATTTATTTGAAATAGGACTTTTAGGTCTATTCCTTTTACTGCTTTGTTCTTAGATGTCATCTAGTTGATTTTCAACTCATACTGATCCCATGTGACAGTAAAACTGCCCTATTGGGTTTTCAAAGCTGTAATCTTTACAGGAGATCACCAGGTCTTTTCCCAGGGAGGCTCTGGGTGGATCTGAACTACCAACTTTGGTTTGCAGCCAAGTGCTTAACTGTTGTGCCACCAAGGTGCCTTTAATTAGTGTCTTTACATTTAAAAAAGGAAAAGTCATGCATTCCAAGTCCCTTTAACTACATACAGCAGGTAGCATGAGGTCAGGAATCTCATATGTGGTTATCTGATACTGACAAAGACAAGGTGAAGGATGTTCAAGGAATTAAGAATTCAGGAAGAGCTTTTCTTTGCACACAGTGCTTGATAGTTTAGTAACACTGTCTTCCATTAGAAAATTCTAAACTAGTTTCTAATTTAAAAAATCAAGGAGTTTTATGAAATATATTAATGTTTATAATAAATATTAAAAATACAACATTTATACTTCATTAAACATCTTTTCACTTGGTCTTTAAATAATTATGATTAATGAATTCTCGAATCTCAGATCAGCCAGGAAGAAGTTCTTGGGCTTTTGAAGCTTTACTCTTGTGTATGACACAGGCTTTGCTTTTTAAATTCAGGTTCCAAAAGATGCCCTTGATGTTGCATTGGGGAAAAATATTTATTATTAATATGCTTATTTTAAAAGATATTGTAGATGAATCTATAAAACCATTTTTTTTTTTTTTGGTTTCATTTTGAAAACATTTTCAACCATACTTAGATTACTTAAAAGGAGCTCTGGTGGTGTAGTGGTTAAGGCATTGGCTGCTGATTAAAAGGTCGGTGGTTCAAGCCCACCAGCTGCTCCACAAAAGAAAGATGTGCCAGGCTGTTTCTGTAAAGCTTTACTGCCTTGGAGACCCAGTTGAGGGTGCTATAAGTTAGAATTGACCCGATGGCAATGAGTATATTACATGAACTTCACTGTAAACAGATGAGCTAAAAAGGAAATGTTGAACTCATATTAGAGATGAGAAACTCGTAGATAATGACTTGTTCACAGTTAGAAGTAAGAACAAAACTCCAGAAGTGTGAAGCAAAAGTAGTAGGCAGGTGGTATGATTTCTAGACCAGTGCTCTTTGTTGAAACAATAAAATGTTTAATACATGATTTTGTCATCTTTTGATTTCACAGTTTTTATTTTGTTTTTGTATTCTTCTGACCCCTAGAGTTTTACAGAGATAATGCCTCTGAGGCTTCTGAGGGAAGCATGAGTTTCCTGGAGGAAGCCAAAAAACAGCCTTGATTTTATATATAGGTAGGTATTTTATACATGGGAACTATAAAACAGTTTCTTCTGCTTAAAAATGAGATTGTTGTTGTTAGTTGTTATGTGCCACGAGTTGCCCCTGACTCACAGCGACCCCTCCTTGGGTTTCTGCGGCAATATCACCACGGAAGTAGATTGCCCAACCTTCCAAAAATGAGATTATAACTAACTAATTCTAGTTTCTCTATGTATTTTTATTTCAAAATGTATATCTCCTCACCCAACTGCAAATATGCAACTCTTCCTGCAGTAGGTGAAAGGACTTCAGAAACTTTGTAATGTAAAATAGAAATGTTTGACCACGTTAGTAAAAATTGATAGCTGAGCTCCCAAAACAAAGAAAAATGACGAGCAAGGGTTGGGGAAACCACTGAAGGGTACAGTAGAAATTAGAACAGTAGGTATCAGTTGAGTTCATTATGCTCCTCGGTTCCTTTAATAGCCTCCAAAGAAACAAAACTTTGAACCTATAGGCATCATGCAATTGGAGTTCACTCCATTTGAAGCTGGGTCCATTAAGTTGGGTCATCAAAGAAAATTAAATAAATAACTAGAAAAAAAATCCTTTAATACTATTCATTGCCATTGAGTGGATTCCAACTCATAGCAGCCCCATGGTGTTTCCAAGGCTGTGATCTTTACTGAAGCACAACAGCTCATCTTTCTTCTGCAGAACAGCTGGTGGGTTTGAACCTCCAGCCTTTAAGTTAGCAGTTGAGCACTTAACCACTATGCCATCGAAGCTCCTTTTTATTAATTATAGGAAGTCACAATAAAACACATCTGTGTTAGTATAGACTTAATGGAAAAAATGATCTCCCCAAGTAATTTGATATCAAAGGTACTACCATCAAGGATTCACTAGACTCTTAAGAACTCTTGGGGATAATCCTTGAAAGGACTATTTTTAAAAGAACAAAGTACAATTAAAGTAGAATGAAAAAATCACAAATGAATACTTACGAACAACTTTAAGGCAATGAATTTGAAAACAGAAAAATGGAAAATGTATTTAAAATAGTACTAATACATCTATAAATGTAAAAATGAGCCCTAATGGTGTAGTGGTTAAGTGTTCTGCTGTTAATTGAAAGGTCAGCAGTTCAAACCCACCAGCTGCTTTGTGGGAGAAAGATGTGGGAGTCTGCTTCGACGATGATTTACAGCTTTGGAAATGCTATGGGGCAGTTCTGCTCTATTCTACAGCATCACAATGAGTTGGAATCCACTTGATGGCAGTGGGTTTTGGATATAACTATATAAAAAAAACTCACCCTACTTTTACCTCAAAACATACATAAAAACACCAGGCACTTTGAATTTTACAGCCAATACAGAAAAAAAGTCACTTTCGGCCAAATGCAGTATGAACATGTATGAAAAAAATCAAGATGTTAGCAAACCAACTCCTTTAAAATACCAAAAATAAATATTACCACGTTAGGTTAATCCCCCAAAAAAAACATGATTTCCACCAAGAAAGCACATTATCATTAGAGGAAAAAAAAAATAATAAATAAATAGATCCAGAAAAAGTTTGATAAAATTCAGTATCAATTATTGATTGTAACAAATACTTATTAACAAGAATGAAATACTGGCTAAAGAAATTACACACACTGATAATGGATATGCACCAAAAATCTATAGCAATTAAAAGTAGAAATGTAGGAAACAAAATGCTTTTTTTTTTTTCCCAGAATATATTGAAATGAATAATTGTAAATTAATGAGATAATGCATCCATGCTACTGGATACACAACCAAGATCCAAAATCAAAGTATTAAAATTTTTTAATGTTACATTTTACGGTGTAATATTTTATGAAGCAAATGATAAAATGTTCTTATAATTTGAAGAAAATTAAAATAAATGGAGTGTGATATCAAGATCTTGGGTATTATCACTCCAAATACATGACTTGAAAGAATTTTTCATTAAAATCCAAATAGACATTTCAGGCAACTTAAAAACCTAATTTTATGACAAATGACAAAGAATAGGGAAGTCCATTTTGAAGAATATGAGTTTTTTACATAGTACAGTTTTGACAGAGAAACAGTAGAAAAGAACAGAGAATTCAGAATTAGATGGAAATACACAATACACACACATTCACGTTTATGTCATCCTGATACTTATTTGGTATTACAGTCAGTCAGTTATAAACCAATATATTGTGCTGGGATAGATTATAAGTTAATAAATAAAATTATCCATCCTTAAATGATTCACAAAAATTAATCCCTATGTGAATTCAAGACATACTGTGGGAAAGGAAAACTGAAAATTTTATTAAGGAAATATGAAAGGATATCTTTATTATTGTGTGCAATAGAATAATTTATTAAACAAGTAAACCTACCAATCATAAAAAAAAGGACATATTGGACCATAAACAAAGAAACAAAATAAAAACCTCACTGCCATCGAGTCGATTAGGACTCAAATTGACCCCCTTTGGGTTTCTGAGGCCGTAAATCATTACGGAAGGAGATTGGCAAGTCTTCCTTCTGTGGAGTGGCTGGTGGGTTTGAACCACCTTCATAAAATTTTCTGTGTGGTAAGTTATAGTAAGGAAAGAAAAGAAAAATAGAGAATAAAAAGCCACATACTAATAGAAATTAATTGCAAGCATTATAACTGAAGAATAGTTAACAAAACAGTAATAAGATTGACAAATAGACAAAGTAAAAGAAAATCTCATTCTTAGAAGAAATTCAAGTGTCAATAAAAGATCTGAAAATGTTACTTTGGTTTGGAGAACTAAAACCAAATGAGATACCAGTTTAGACCACTCTGTATGGCTAAAATTTAAAAAAAGTATAATGTTACCAGGTCTTCCCGATAGATAGATGTAGCACTAATAGATAATAGATAGACAGATAAAGTTACATATATTTTATATAGTAATGTACATCTTATACATTAGACTAAATTGGAAAAAGCCTTTGGAAAGTAATTTGAAAATACTACAACTGAAGACAAGCATAACCAATACTCCAGTATGGCCACCTCCTGTAGCATTATTTGTACTAGCAAAAATTGTGATATAAATACTTATTTTAAGAAAAGAATATAAGAAAAGAATGCTATATGGAAGTGAAAATAAACTAGCCAAAGCTATAGTATGTATGAATCTCAGAAAATAATAAATAAAACATATATTCTTATAATTTTATAATTTGCCTTTTATTTGAAGATTCCAAAAACCAAACTCACTGCTGTCGAGTTAGATACGGCTCATAGCAAGCCCTCCTTGGGTTTCCAAGGTAGTATCACTACAGAAGTAGATTGCCCACTCTTCCTTCTGAGGAGTGGCTGGTGGGTTTGATGGAATATATATGGAGTAAGACATACCAAAAATCTTAGAGCAGACTTCCACTTCCATATATGGCAGCCTAGGTATATGAAAATGAGTTCTTGAAGCAAACAACCTGGATGATGAATAAACTGCAACAGAGTTTTTAATGCATTGTTATTCTTCCAAGAAAGTAAGGGAAATATTCAACTCTTTTATATAGGACACATGCATTCACACAGATACAGTAAACACAAATCAAACATACAAGTGAATGTAGAAAAATGCACTCACAGGAAAAAACACAGATATGAAGAATTTCTAGATGGGAAAAGAAAATTAGATCTTGATCCTCATTATTGAGACTGTTACACACTTATATAAACACAAGACACCTGAAATGTTTACATTTTCTATGAAAGGGTGAGCTGTGTTAAAAAATGCAGAGAAGAAAAATAAAATCTTTCTAACTATGGGAACAATGGGTAAGAAAGCCTCATGGTTAAGGTAAAGAAAAAAAAAAAAAATTGCTATCATTACCATCATCATTACCTTTAGGAATTTATACCCATATTTTTGCTTTCACATTTTTCCCTACTCTGCCAGTCAGAGTAACCTCTGCCTGAGAATTAAAGAATGTATTCCAATATTGTACTCAAAATAATCTGGGTCCTTCAAGATATTCACAAAATTTCAGCTTGCAATTGAAAAAATAAATAAATAAGTCACCTGTAAGTAAGAGCCTGGACAAGGCACTTGACTGCTAACCAGAAGGCTGGAGGTTCAAACCCATCAGCCACTCCTCGGAAGGAAGGTTGGGCAATATACTTCCATAGTGATACTCCCTTGGAAACCCAAGGAGGGGTTGCTATGAGTTGGGTCCAACTCAACGGCACATAACAATAAGTAAGAGTCAGCAGAATGATAAAGAACAAAATTATAACTACTTTCTTGGCTCCATTTGCCAAGGACAGCAGGGATGTATGGGAGGCTGACAACAGGAAAGGAGATGGATAGTGAGTGTAAAAGTGCCACCAACTAGCGAATAGGGGAGCATAGCACAGTACACTGCTTACTTAGTGTGGTAGTTCAGTCTGTGTGTCAACTTGGCTGGGCCTGGTTGAGTGGCTGGGAAGATGGATGTAGTATTCCCCATGATGAGACTGGCAATCAACTCCATGGTAGAATCTACTGTGAGCAGCTGAGTTGCCACCTTTGGGTATGTGGTTTGCTTCCTATATGTAAGAAACAACTTTGGGAACAGTCTCTAGCTTATGGCACACTTGGACCCTGCAGGTAGCCATGCTGTTGTTCAGCAGCCTGCCGTGTTCTGCTGACCTAGGGACTTACAATGGACTTGAATTAATGGCCTGCATTGTGGTTTGGTAACATCAGGACTGTGCCTTTTTACTTGTCAACCTTGGGCTTGCAGCCTTAGCAGCCAGCAGCTGTCTGAGTGAAGAAAAGCCTCTAGCTTAAGTGGTCTGGGAGCTGGAGGTAGAGCTGAATCCCAAGGCTGAGAGCCTTTCACCCAGCCCCTAGAGCCTGGCACTTTGAACTTGGACTTAAAGCCTCCAAATGGTAAGAATAAACTCCTGTTTGTTAAGGCCATCCCATTCATGGTATGTTGCCGAGGTCCAGCCTCAGCTGTGGGTCTCTGGAGGGAGAGGTGGCGTCGGCGAGATGATGGAGACACACTCACACAAGATGAAGATGTGCCCCACATAATGAGGTGGCCTTCTTTATTTTATACTGTATTGCAGATTACAAATGACAAAGCAAAATGACAAACCCACAATTTTAGGTACATGGCTGTGGGCTATTAACTTTACAAAACTTATAAAACTATTATTAAACTTATAAACTAAACTTACATCTTATTTTATCTAACTTATCTATCATTAACATTATAAAAATAAAATGTGCTAGACAATGAGGTTAACTAAAACATGAAAAAATGGTCAGGGTGAAGAATACAACATGGGGCCAGAACGTGTGACCCAACCTTGAGGTTGGCACCATTCTC
This sequence comes from Orycteropus afer afer, assembly GCF_000298275.1. Lineage (NCBI taxonomy): Eukaryota > Metazoa > Chordata > Mammalia > Tubulidentata > Orycteropodidae > Orycteropus > Orycteropus afer. The sequence goes on along the minus strand of NW_006921698.1, from coordinate 1,268,241 downwards.
TGAATTATCACCAGTCTGGGGGTGCAGATCGGTCTACATAGTCCAGCAACATATACTTTTGGCCTTTTAGTTTCTTAAAATAACTGTTCCATTGCTTGATTAGAGTATGTCTCTGTGCAGTAGTTTTACATCTAGGCCCTGATCATTTTAGTCTCTCTAAGAAAAGGGAGAGAGTTAAAAGGAAGTGTTTTTTTATTTATTCACACCATTCTTTTATTTTCTATGTATGCCCCAGTATAAGGAAGGGGAAGGTTAGGTTATCGGGAAGGTTTAGGCTCCCCTCCCCGAGGAGGATACCAAAGTCTACCATTAATTCTATAAGCTACATTAAAAGGAGGCTTAACTGTAGGAGGCAGCCACTTAGGCCAAGGTTTTTTCCTATCAGGAGTAATTCCTTTTCTATTTTGTGTTGCAGGGGTTGGTATTGTAGGAGGTTGAGTAGCCATGAGATCTTTCCACCAATATGAATTCTCAATGTCTTTAGGATTCCCAGGGGCCTTTCCAGCTCTGGCTCATCATGGGGATTTCTAGGAAAACTGGGGTTTTTAGAATTGGAAATCAGAGAGTCATCTGGAAGGTGGCCTGATTCATGGGAAACATGAAAATCAGTTTTGGACCCTCTGGGATGAACCAGAAGGGGCATGATCACCATAAAGATTATTGTAACAATTAAGATAATGGACCAGAATACAAACAGAAGTAAAGGTGGAATTGGCTTCTGCCCAAGACTCTTGACAGCTGGAGCTTTGTCAAGCAGCAGTTGTAGAGGTCTGGGCATCACCAGTATATATTTCTTGTCAGAGTGGCACTAGGTAACCAGAACAGAATATGGTACCGAGAGAGTGGGGTGCTGCTCTGACAGATAGATACTTAGAATGTGGAAACAGGAGTGGAGTGTGTCCTTGACCCAAGACCCTGGCAGAGAGACTACAGCATATGGCATGAGAAATGGCAGGACCAGAGCCAAGAGACTGGCAGAGAGATACCAGCAGAGAGACCAGCAGGAAAGATGGCAGTAGCAGAGCCCAGAGTCCAGCATTAAACAGCAACAGGCTTATAAGCCCACAGAGGAGAAAGCTGGATGCCACTGGGTAGGCGGCTTCCTGGAGGAGTGGGTTGCCTTTGGGCATTAACTGGTAAAAGAGACTGTCATTAAATGGAGTAGCAGGTTGGCTGGCCCATGGAGCAAGAAAGCTGAGTGCTTTTTCGGCAGGGTTTTCCAACGGAGTGAGTTGCCTTCGGCATTAATTGGCAGAAGCAGAAAAAAAAACAAGGAAATGGAAGCAGAGCTGCCTCAGCCTGAAAGGGTAGGACCATGGCCTTTGGGGATGAAACCACCACAGCCCCCTAGGTTTCAAAGAGCCAAGCCTTCACCAACTTGGTTCTCAGTGTGGGGCTGCTTATTCATGTGAGTCAGTGGGATGGAGCCATAGCTGCTGCCAAAGAGTGAGGGGGCAGGGCTGCCATGACCTAGAGGTAGAGGAATGGGGCCCACCAGGCCAAGGGAGTGAGGTCACCACTCAGAACTAGGGGACTGGAGCCACCCAGTGAAGGAGATCTGTACAGATGCCACCCATTGAAGATCTGTACAGGTACCAAGTTGACAGGGGTGGATTTGTGGTAGTTCAGTTTGTGTGTCAACCTCGCTGTACCTGGTTGAGTGGCTGGGCAGCTGGATGTAGTATTCCCCATGATGGGACTGGTAATCAACTCCTTGGTGGGACATACTGGTAGCAGCTGAGTAGCTGCCTTTGGGTATGTGGTTTGCTTCCCATATATAAGAAACAGCTTTGGGAATGGTCTCTAGCTTATGGCATGCTTGGACCCTGCATGTAGCCATGGCATTGTTCAGCAGCCTTCCATGCTCTGCCAACCTGGGGACTTACAATGGACTTGAATTAATGGCCTGCCGTGTGGTTTGGAAACATCACGACTGTGCCTTTTTACTTGTCAACCTTGGGCTTGGCAGCCTCAGCAGCCAGCAGCTGTCTAAGTGAAGAAAAAGCCTCTAGCTTCAGTGGGCTGGAGGCAGAGCCGATACCCAAGGCTGAGAGGCTTTCACCCAGCCCCTAGAGCCTAGCACTTTGAATTTGGACTTAAAGCCTCCAAATTGTATAAATCAACTCCTGTTTGTTAAGGCCATCCCATTTGTGGTATATATTTCTAACTAGGTAACCAGAGCACTTAGATAATATACAAAGAAAATGAAAATGGTGGGCAAATCACTCCAGCATACAATTACCAATTATATAAACACAAAAATGTCACAATGTCTCAGAGACAACAGAGCATCACAGTCCACATAAAGAAGCAAGATAAAGTAGGACAAACAAGCAACCAGGATACAGACCCACAACACATCTCTGAGGAAGATACAGCATTGGACCTCCTTGATAAGGAATTCAAAAGAATTATATTTATGTATCTTCAATGAACTGAGAGATCAAGGATAACACTGACAAAGTTGAGAAAAACACAAAACTCTAGAACAATTTCAAAAGACAATACAAGAACAAAATGTCAAAATAAGTGAAAAATTAGAAATGATACAAAATCTGCTGACAGGAATCCAGAAAATACTAAATTTTTAGAACTAGATAACACATTGAACAGGCAAAGCAGTAGAACTGAATCAATGGAAGACAGAATTAGTGAGATTGAAGGCAAATACCTAATACTTCTTTGGAAAGGGATCAATCAGAAAAAAAGACCCAAACAAAATGAAGAAAGCCTAAGGTTCATGTGGGATATCATCAAAAGGATGTACATGTAATCAGAATTCCAGAACAGGAAGAGAAAAATAAAACCACTGAGAAAATCGTCAAAGATTAGTTGGAAGAGAATTTTCCTGGTATGATGAAAGATGACAATATATCTATTCAAGAAGTCCAATGAACCCAAAACAGGACAGACTCCAAAAGAAAATCACCAAGACATATGATCATGAAACTCAACAAAACCAAAGACAAAGAAAAAATCCTAAAAGCAGCATGGGAAAAACAAAAAGTTACCTACAAGGAGCAACCAGTAGATTAAGCTTGGATTTCTCGGCAGAAACCATGCAGGCAAGAAGACAATGGGATGGTATATATAAAACCCTGGAAAAGAAAAATTTCCAAGAATTATATACCCAGCAAAATTGTCCCTCAAATATGATGGTGAAATTAGGACATTTCCAGATAAGCAGAAATTAAGGAAATTTTTTTAAAACCAGACCAACCTTGTAAGAGAGCTAAAGGGAGTTTTTTGGACAGAGAACCAACAACAGCAAACAGCAACTGACCATTAATACACATGATGACATAACCCAGAAATCAACCCAGTTATAGAAGTATCCAAAGTAAATAAGCCTACAAGATTATAAACAGGGAACCAGAGACATCAACTGACAAATCAGGACAACTACAAACCAAAAAGAGGAGAAAAATTGTGTATTTACAGAACTGCCAAATGGTAGGAAAGTCAAGACAACTACAAGGTAGAATGGACTGTTCTAAACTTGAGAAGAAAATTATAAATCACAGGGTAACATCAAAGAAAAATGCTTAACCTTCACATTAAAATAATAAAAAAGAAGACCAGCACAAATATTTAGCAAACACTAAAACAACATTGTGGTGGTTATATTTGTGTATCAACTGGGCTGGGCCTTGTTGAGTGGCTGGGCAGCTGGATGTAGTATTCCTCATGATGAGACTAGTAATCAACTCCAATGGTGGAATCTACTGGGAGTAGCTGAGTAACTGCCTTAGGGAATGTAGTCTACTTCCTGTATATAAGCAGAAGCCTTGGGGAATGATCTCTAACTTGTGGCATACTTGAACCCTGCATGTAGCTGTGTCATTGTTCAGCAGCCTGCCATGCTCTGCCGACCTGGGGACTTCCAATGGACTTGAATTAATAACCTGCCATGTGGTTTGGTAGCATCAGGACTGAACCTTTTTATTTGTCAACCTTGGGCTTAGCAGCCTTAGCAGCCAAAAGCTGTCTGAGTGAAGAAAAGCCTCTAGCTTCAGTGGGCCAGGAACTGGAAGCAGAGCTGAAGCCCAAGGCTGAGGGGCTTTTCACCCAGCACCTAGAGACTGGCACTTTGAACATGGACTTAAAGCCTCCAAACTATGAGAGAATAAACTCCTCTTTGTTCAGCCATCCCATTTGTGGTATATTCTTGTCAGAGCAGCACTAGGTAACCAGAACAAATAGCAACTAAGGACGTGATAACACAATTCATAAACAAAATGAGCTCAGCACAGAAAATTATATGGAACAAGGAAATCAACACAATGACAAAGCACATAATGAAATGACAGCAACAAATTCATACCTGTCAATAACTACATATCTGACAAGGGACTTATCTCTAAAATTTGTAGAGAAGTTCAACACCTCAACAACAAAAAGATTAACAATCCAATTAAAAAATGGACAGAAGACATGAATAGGCACTTCACTAAAGAGAATATTCAGGTGGCCAGCAAATACATGAAGAAATGCTCATGATCATTAGCCATCAGAGAGATACAAATCAAAATAATGAGATACTATCTCACCCTACCACTAATGGCAAAGTTTAACAAGACAGAAAATAACAAATGCTGGTGAGGATGTGGAGAGATTGGGACTCTCATACACTGCTGGTGGGACTGTAAAATGATACAACCACTGTGGAAAACAGTATGGTGATTCCTTAAAACACTGGAATTAGAAACACCATTTGACCCAGCCACCCCATTACTAGGTATTTATCCTAAAGAAGTGAGAGCCAGGAAAAGAACAAATAAATGCACACCCAAGTTCATCACAGCACTATTTAAAATAGCAAAAAGATGGAAACAATCTATATGCACATCAGCAGAAGAATGGATTCACCAAACTACAGTGCATACACACAATGGAATACTACGCAACACTAAAGAAGGAATAATGTAGAATCTGAAAAACACCACATAATATGGATGAACTTGGAGGACATTACGCTGAGTGAAATAAATCAGTATCACAGAAGGACAAATATAGTATTAGTTCATCATTGTAAAAAGTCAAGGAAAAGTTTATACAGAAGTAAACTTTCTTTGTTGGTTACCAGGGGTGGGAGGGGAGTGGAGGGAACACTGTGGGGAAAAAAAAAATGCATTGACCCATGTCACTTTAGTTTTGTGTATTTCACTGTACATAAATTATATTTCAATAAAATGCATTTTTTTAAAAAATTACTTGTGTGTGATACTGATATTGGTCAATATTTTCTGCATTTTGTTGGATCACCTTTCTTTGGAATGAGCACAAATATGATTTTCTTCCATTTGGTTGGCCAGGTAGCTGTCTTCCAAATTTCTTGGCATATATGAGTGAATGCTTCCAACATTGCATTAGTTTCTTGGAAAAGCTCAATTGATATTCCATCAATTCCTGGAGCCTTGCTTTGCATCAGTGCAGCTTTGGTTAGTGCAGCTTTGCCTTCTTTCTTCCATATCATCAGTTCTTTGTTATATGCCACCTTTCCTGAAATATTTGAATGTTGACCAATTCTTATTTGTACAGTTGTTCTGTGTATTCCTTCCATCTTCTTTTGATGCTTCCTGCATTCTTCAGTATCTGGCCCATAGAACCCTTTAGTATAACAACACAAGGCCTGAATTTTTTCTTTAGTTCTTACAACTTGAGAAATGATGAGTATATTCTTCCCTTTTGGTTTTTTAACTCCACATTTCATTACATACAATACTTTATTTTACCTTCTAGAACCACATGTGAAATCTGTTCAGCTCTTTTACTTCATTATTACTTTCATTCACTTTAGCTACATTCAAGAGCAAGTTTCAGAGTCTTTAGTGACATCCATTTTTGTCTTTCATTTTCTTTTATTGACCTGCCTTCTTCAGATATGAAGTCCTTGCTGTCATTTCACAATTCATCGTTCAATGTGTCAAATCTAATCTTGAGATGGTCTGTAAATTCACGTGGGATATACTCAAGGTCACACTTTGGCTCTCGTGGACTGGTTTTAATTTGCTTCAGCTTCAACTTGAACTTGCATATGAACAATTGATGGTCTATTCCACAGTCAACTCCTCACCTTGTTCTGACTGATAATACTGAATTTCTCCATCATCTCTTTCCATAGAGGTAGTCAATTTGATTCGTGTATTTCATCTTGTGAGGCCCTATGTATAGTCTTTTATTGTTTTTGGGAAAAAATGGTATTTGCAATGAGTAAGTCATTGGTCTTCCAAAATTCTGTTTACATTTCTGGCATCATTTCTGTCATGTAAGCCAGTTTCCAGCTACTGACCCTTCTTTGTTTCCATTTTCAAATTCCTTCACCAGTAATTATGAATGCATCTCAATTGTATGTTTGATCAGTTTCAGACTGCAGAAGTTTGTAAAAATCTTTAATTTTTTCATCTTTGGCATCAGTGGTAGTTGTGTGAATTTGAATAATCATCATATTAACTCGTCTGCCTTGTAGGCCTATTGATAATATCCTCTTACTGAGAGTTGTACTTCAGGATAGATCTTCAAATGTTCTTTTTGACAATGAATGAAGTACCATTCCTCTTCAATTTGTCATTCCCATCATAGTAGACCGTATGATTGCCAGATTCAAAATTGCCAATACCAGTCCATTTCAGCTAATGCCTAACATATCTATCTTTATGTACTGCATTTCATTTTTGATGACTTGCAATTTTCTTAAATTCATACTTTGAACATTCCATATCTGATGTTATCAATGGACGTTTGCAGCTAATCCACCCATGTCATTAAGATCGATTTACTTTGAAGAGGTAGTTCTTCCCCAGTTGTATTGTGAGTGTCTTCTAATCTCAGGCCCATCTTCTGGCACCACATTAGACAATGTTCAACTGCTAACCATAAGGTTTTCACTGGCCTTTTTTTTTTTTTTTTTAAAGAAGTAGAGTGCCAGGTCCTTCTGCCTAGTCTGTTTCAGCTTGAATGCTCCGCTGAAATCTGTCCACCATGTATGACTTTGCTGGTATTTGAAATATTGGTTGCATAGCTTCTAGCATCACAGCAACACAAGCCACCATAATATGATAAACTGACAAATGAATACCAGCAATAACATTAAAAACACAATATATAAGTAAAAGCTAACTTTAATGAAATTCAAAAAGAGGACTAATGAACTGGAAAACAGAATGAATGAATCCGATTGGAACATGGAAAGATAAGGAAATGTAAATGATCAAGTCATAGAACACTGAATCAGAATTCTATTAAAAAATAAAAGAATATAAGAGAAGCAATATTCAAAGACACATTGATTGAGAATACGCACGTATTTTCTTTTCCATATATAAAGACAATACAAAGGATATTGAGCAGATAAATAAAAAGAATGCTTAATGTGCACTCATTATACTACAAGTGATTAACACCAAAAAGATCTCAAGTCAAAGATAATTCAACTGACAACAGTTTTATAGACTTCTTAGGAGCAAAAATAGAAGAGACAGTAAATAATTTTCAAAGAGAAAATATAACACACTCTAATTGTGCATATACAATTTTTACAAATATATTTAAAATTTTTACTACGTGTTGTTTTTCAAAGCAGTTTTATATTCACAGAAAAATTGTTTACAGAGTATAGAATTCCCTTATACTCTCTCCCCTATACATGACGTCTCCTATTATTAACATCTTGTATTGGTGTGGTATATGCATTACAATTTATTTACCAATATTGATACATTAATTATTAACTAAAGTCCACATTTTATGATAGGGTTCATTCTTTGGGTTATTCAGTTCTATGGGTTTTAATAAATGCTTAATGCCATGTATCCACCATTACAATATCATACAGAATAATTTCAATGGCCTTATAATAACCATATTCTCTTATTTGTCCCTCTTCTCTCCTTCCCAAACTCCTGGGAATCACCGATCTTTTTTTTTCTTTTTTCTTTTTTTTTTTTCACTGTCTCTATACGTTTGTCTTTTCTAGAATATTGTGTTGCTTTTTCATACTGGCCTCACTTAATATGCTTGCTGCTCACTGAAGGATTGGTGAGTCAAGTCCTCCCAGAGGCAATTTGGAAGAAAGCCTTGGTGCTCTAATTCCAAAAAATTAGCCACTGAAAACCCATGGGGCCACCATGCAACAAAACTGACATGGTAACTGTTTTTTTCTTTTCCCCCTCAGGGGAGTTTTCTTTAATTTTAAGTTCCTCCATGACTCTTTGTAGCTTGATAGCTCATTTCTTTTAATGGTTCTGTAACATCTTATTGCATGGATATTCCCATTTGCTCACTCATATGTTGAAAGACATCTTGGTTGCTTCTGCATCTGCACAATTGTGAATGAAACTGTGATAAACATTTGTCTGCAGGCTTCTCTATGCACATATGTTTTCAGTTCATTTGAATAAATACCTAGGAGTACAATTGCTGGATTTTGGAGTGGTACAAAAGGTCAAGTGCTTGACTACTAGCCAAAACGCTGGCAGTTTGAACTGCCACTCAGAGGTACCTCAGAAGACATTTTGGGAGATCTGCTTCTGAAAGCTCACAGCCTTGAAAATTCAATGGACCAGTTTTACTTGGCACACATGGGGTCACAGTGAGTCAGAATCAACTATACTACAACTAATAACACAACAATATGTTAAATCTGCCTTTAGCTTTATAAAAACTATCAGAATGTCTTCCAAAGTTGTACATTTTTGCATTCCCATTCACAATAAGTGAGAATTTTTGGTGCTCTGTATCTTCACCAGCACTTAGTATCTTTAGTGATTTGGATTTTGGTGATTCTACTAGGTGTATAGTGGTAATGCAAATATAGTTTTCAAGGATAAGGATGAACTATACAAATTTCAAAAGAAATTATACCAGAATTAGAAGGACACTCACAAGCATTAACAGTGCTCACTTTATTCAGGAAAAAGGAAAAAAAAATCCTAAATGGAAAGTCTTTGATGCAATAATGAATTTAAAATAACCAATAAAACTAGACAAAATTTATAAAAGTATCAGATGTATACATCGATAAAAAACAGTATCTAAAATATGATGCTTAAGAAAATATTGAACTACAATATCATATAACAAAATCTTTGAAGCCCAAAAGAAGCTGATCTCAGTTAAGGAATGCCAGGGTTCTTGTACGGCTCAGAAGGAGGGTTAAGATACTCCTTACTTTTAAGTTGTTAACTATACATATTAAAAATTTATGGAGTCATTGTGTCAGTTATTTTGTTATTTTTTCATATCTTCTTGAAAAAGTAACTACTAAATAATAGGAATGGCACAAATATCTTCAGAAAGTAGAAGTAAAATATGGAGAGAGAGAATAAGTGATTTAAAGTCAAGATGAGCAAATAAACTTCAAGAAATCAAAAGGCAAAAGTTGGCTGATGCCTTGAGCATTACTACATATAAGAACATAAGACAAAAATATAGAGTTTCCTTTCAATTTCACAGTGTTTTCCAAGAAATGCTCTAGGAAGAGAAGGACAATGTTTAGAAAAGAGGAAGGAAAATTTAATAAAATGGCAAAAGCTGAGAAAGTATGCTGCTATGGAACATGAAGAATTATGGATCAGCAGAGAGACAGGGAGAAGAATGGTTCAAAGGTCAAAAATAATCCCCTTCTCACTTTGTGTAGATGTCTGTCTCAAGAACAAATCCTCATACCCTGACATGTCTCTTGGATATATGTCAAAAATGTTAGATAAGATGTGGAATAACATAAAACCCCAAACCATCTCCACTGAGTTGCTTCAAAGTCATAGCAACCCTATAGGACAGAGTAGAACGGTCCCATAGGGCTTCCAAGGCGGTAAATCTTTATGGAAGCAGACTGCTATACCTTTCTCCCAAGGAGGAGCTACTGGTGCATTTTAACAACTGGCTTTTCATTTAGCAGCCGCACGTTTAACCACTGTTCCTTCCACCAGAGCTTCTGGAATAATATAAACAACAGTGAAAAGTATCTTTTAAACAATAAGAAATACAAGCTGATGGAGAAGAATGAGAAGTCTACTGCCAAATGTAAGTTTAAATGTGTGCATTTAGATTTAGAGTTCTTCTTTCATTTTTTTTAAAGATATATATATCTGTGAAGTTACTACAGAGATTAGTATCTAAAGAAGTGGTACAAGTAGAAAGTAAAAAATAAGATGATATATATCAATCTAAATGTATCACAATAAATATAAATAGGCAAAACTTTCCATTTAGGAGCTCTGGTAGCATAGTGCCTAAGGAACTTGAGTGCTAATCAGAAGGCCAGCAGTTCAAATCCACCAGCCACTCCTCGGAAGGAGGGTTGGGGAATCTACTTCTGTAGTGATACTGCCTCGGAAACCCAAGGAGGGGTCGCTATGAGTCAGGTCCTGCACGATGGCACATAACAACAACAAACTTTCCATTTAACAACAGGACGTTAGCAAAGACTTTCAAGAATCCAGCAGCAAGCTGTGTTCAAGAGATGTACCAGAAATAGAAGGACACAAATTTGAAAGTAAAAGGATGGAGAAAAATAGCCAACTGCTTAAAGTGTGGGGAAACATACTCTGTAATCAATTGCTTACCAAAAGAAATCTAAGTTGCTGTATTAATATCAGGGGAAAAAAATAACTTTTAGACAAAGATCATTTTTACATAAAAATTATCACCCCTTAGAATCAAATGTTTCAAATCACTATGAGATTGTAACAATTCTAAAACTAGTATGTATGAACATGCAACTATTGGTCTGTCCTCGTGTGGAGCAAAGAAGAGTGAGGAAAACCAAAGACACATGGAAACAATTAGTCTAAGGGACTACTGGACCATGAGAACCTCAGTCCACGTGACCCTGAAACCAGCAAGAATTAAATGGTGCCCAGCTACCAACACCAAGTACTCAGGGATCAAACCTGGATAGAGTAGGAGAAAATGTGGAACAAAATTGAAAAGCTTAAATAAGACAAGGATTCCTGGTAGGATAGAGACTGGTGAAACCCCTGAGACTACAACCCTTAGTCACCCTTCGGGCCTGGAATTGGACTCACTCCCATGGCTTAACTTTCAGCCAAATAATAGACAGGCCTATCCACTGGACAATTCCACCAGGGAAATGAACAATCCTTAGATTTTCTAAAGCCAATGATCCTTAGAACAATCAACCAGAGCAGGGAGAAAGCCTGCGAAGCAAGAATGCATAGGTAAGAAAGACACAGGGAAAGGGTAACCACAGGAAAAAAGTAGAAAAGAGCTGTTACATTGTAGGGATTGTAATCAGTGTCATGAACAAAGTGTGTATTGAATGGAAAACGAATGTGCTGTGCTATATAAAATTTCACTCAAATCACAATCAAAAGTTAAATAAACAGATAACACTAGTATGTATGTAATAGCCTGAAATGTATAATAACCATATATATAACCCAATATATAATAAAAGCACAACCATGAGAAATTGACAAGCTATCCTTATAGTGCGAAAAGTAAATATAACCCTCTTAGTAAAAAGAATGGACTAGAATATTTTAGCAACCCAGTTAACAAGCTTGTGTTAATGGCAATATATGTTGTTGTTATTGCTATGTGCTGTCGAGTCAGACCCGACTCATAGTGACCCCTTCTTGGTTTTCCCAGGCAGTATCACTATGGAAGTAGATTGATCAACCTTCCTTCTGAGGAGTGGCAGGTGGGTTTGAACCGCCAGCCTTCTGGTTAGCAATCAAGTGCCTTAGGCACTATGCCACCTAATAGCAATATATAGAAAATGGCAATCAAGAGTAAACTACACATTCTTCTCCAGCTTACTTTGAGCATTTATTAATATCAACCAATGAATAATCTATAAAGGATGTCTCAATAAATGAAATAAAGAAGATTGCTATAATACATAAAACATTATCTGGGAGGCGGGGCAAGATGGCGGACTAGGCAGAAGGATTGCACAG
>NW_006921698.1:1247037-1248586 GCF_000298275.1 Orycteropus afer afer | reverse complement strand
TAAATTTTGGTCAATGACATGAGACAAAGTATATGTGAACTGCTGTATGAAAAGTGAATTTACTCTGTAAATCTTCACCCAAATCCTAAAAAAAAAAAAAAAAAAAACATTATCTGGCCAAAATGCAATAAATCTAGAAATCAATCTTAAAAAATATATCTCAACAGAAAAACATTCAGTGAGGATTTTTTTTTTTTAAATCTTGTCAATATATGTTATAGCCTGCATGGTATTCATTTTTGGAATTTATTGACTCTTGTGTTGGCCAACTTTTTAAATTCCATATATCATTAAAAATTAGTATTGACTATGTTAGTTGCAGAGATACAGCTATATGCAAAGCTTGTTTATTATGTTGTTCAAATCTTCTAGACTCTTACTTACTTTCATAATTCCTATGTTTCTGAGATAGGTTTATGGAAATTCCTTCTATCACTGTGGATTTGTCAATTTATCCTGTAAATCTTTCAATTTTTCTTTATATACGTATTTCAAAGCCATTACTCCTTCATTAAGGACGCCTGGTGACACAGTGATTAAACACCTGGCTGTTAACCAAAAGGTCGGGTGTTCAAACCCACCAACCATTGTGTGGGAGAAACATGTTGCAATCTGCTTCCATAAAGATTTATAGCCTTGGAAACCTTATGTATAGTTCTACTCTGACATAGGGGTTGGAATTGACTCCACATTTTTTTATTATTATTATTGCTATGTATTGTTCCTTTTTATACTTAAGAGTGATTTTTGTCTTAATTTATCTGTTCAATGATATTGATGTATCAGATTTTTTTGCTCTTCTTCCAATCATTTATATATTCATATTTTATTTTTTAGTTGCTTTCTTTGGAAGCTCTGGTGGTGTAGTGCCTAAGGCACTTGACTGCTAACCAGAAGGTTGGCAGATCAAACCCATCAGCCACTCCTCAGAAGGAACTCTGGGCAATCTACTTCTGTAGTTATACTGCCTCGGAAACCCAATGAGGGGTCGCTATGAGTCAGAGGCGACTCAATAGCACATAACAACAACAAGAGTTGTTGTGTAATCTATATTTTTTTGTGTATTTGTTTATTTTAAAATTTAGTCAGCATCTATGTCATGTAAAAGATGAAAGTAACTGTCAACCTAAAATTTAGTATTATGTAAACTATTACTCAATTATAGTTGTGAAAAGTAACATGATTTCATTCTCCACATATAATTAAAATTACAGCTTGGAACACCCTGTTCCCCACATATTTTTCCTAGGACTTTTAATTTTGGAAAGAAAAACTACTATATATAATACTGGAATTAATGAACTAGAGGAAATAAAATAAAATTTGGGGTTGATTAAAAATACTTAAAGTAGATCTTCAGAAAATACAATTGATATAAATAAACCTCTCAAAAGTACATATGGAAACCAGGAAAGAAAACTGCCTACTTATAGATACATACATTTTCAAAACTTTAATTTCTCACCCAAGAACATTATGTATCTGTCTATTATTTCAAGACTAGTTTTATGCTTCTCAATATTTCTAAATATTAAAAAATATTTTAAAA
>NW_006921698.1:1220930-1246817 GCF_000298275.1 Orycteropus afer afer | reverse complement strand
GCTATGAGTCAGGGCTGACTCGACGGCACATAACAACAACAACAACAACAATCACTACAGAAGTAGGATTGCCCAACCTTCCTTCCCAGGAGTGGCTGGTGGGTTTGAACCGCCAGCCTTCTGGTTAGCAGTCAAGTGCTTTAGCCACTATGCTACCAGAGCTCCCTGTTTTGTTGCTACTATGCACAGGATTATTTTCATCTTCATAATCTAATTGGCTACTACTGGTATATAATATTTCTCTTGATTTTTAATGCTTACTATATAAATAGTATTAATAGTGATACTCTATTATTTTAGTAGGGTTACTAATGTCTCACATTCATACCATTCCTCACTTTTCTTGAGGTTTTTTATTTTGGTATGTAAGTATGTGTGTTTGATTATCCTGTTAGTGTTGTTTTGGTTTTGTTTTTGTATTTTCTGTTTGTTCGTTTTTACATAAGGGTGCTTGTGCTTGATTTTTTTAAAATAATAATTTTCTCTCACCAAGGAGTAACATTTTGTGTAAACTTAGGCTAAATAGGGGAACTCTGGTGGCATAGTGCCTAAGGCATTTTGACTGCTAACCAGAAGGCTGGCATTTCAAATGCACCAGCCACTCCTTGGAAGGAAGGTTGGGCAATCTATTTCCATAGTGATACCACCTGGAAAACCTGAGAAGGTGCCGCTGTGAGTCATATCTGACTGGATGGCAATGACTTTGTTTTTTTCTTTTTTTTTGTTTTTTTGGGTTAGGTTAAATAGAGAATTACAAAATTGTGACCCTTTCTCTCAGAATTCTATAAATGAGTCTCTTCTATCTTGTGGTATTTAAAGTTTTGATTAAGAACTTAGAACTTGTGATTGTGTATAAAGAATCTATTCAAAGAAACCTGTTTTATTTTGATTCGTTTTGAGTATGTGTGCTTTGCTATATTATTGAAACTTAGAAATTGCACTGGGATTGAGAGTTTAATTCTTCTGAATAATTACTTCTTTATCTAGTTTAAAGACATTATTTTCTATTATTACTTTGATTGTTGGTTTGCCTCTATCCACTTCAAATTTTGCTTCAAGATCCTCTCATCCAAATACTGCATCTCTTGAACTATTGTCCAAATCTCTCTTTTCTTATTACTTTTCAAACCATCTTTCTTTTCTTCTTTTCTTTTTAATCCTGAACACTTCCTAAAAGTTTCCAGTTATTTCCTCATTTGATCAATAAGATGCTAGGAAAAATACTAGAGCCCTTGTTCTAATAGTTTCTTATGAGAATCTAGTAGTGTCTAAACTAGAATCCTTAACTGTGAGTAATTGCATGAAGTGCAAACTTTGCTGCTAACAATCCATGGCTACCTAAGAAATAGATGAACATCATGATCAATGACCAGTCATGTCACTTCTTTTGTTGATTAGTAACTACACATCTGTTACTCAGATCACACAGAGACAGCAAAGAAAATTGTACTTCCTCCTTATCTCACAGTGATAAGCTCATTTGCCATTTAAAAGAAAGTATAATCAAAAGACGAAATGGATCAAGAGATGAAAATGAAGCAAAGGAAAAGAAAAGCGATAATGCTTGTTGTGTAATTGGATGTGATTAGATAGTTGACCACTGAACTGTTGACACTACCACTATAGCTGTTGTTGTTATCTGCCGTGAGTTGGCCCTGACTCGTAGCAACCCCCCTTGCGTTTCTGAGGCAGTATCATTACAGAAGTAGATTGCCCATCCTTCCTTCGAGGAGTGGCTGGTGGGTTTGAGCCTCCAGCCTTCTGGTTAGCAGTGAAGTGCCTTAGGCACTATGCTACCAGAGCTCCTACCATTATAGCTAGTCCCTGACTTATGGCACATCGAGTTACAGTGAACCATTTTTACAACTATCCATTTTTTTAGTATTTTTATTTTGTACACTTATCATTAGTAATATATACTATGGGCAGTATACACAGTAATATATACTACATATATTGCTTCTTCCTAGGAGAAAGTTTAGAAAAATCGCATGTAGGGGATATGGAAAAATATTGGTAAGTTATGTGAACATGCTCCAAGCATTTCATCAGGATAATGTGATGGAAGAGACCAGTGGGGAAATCATCCATATGGCAAGAATGCTGAATTTAGAACTTGATATAACCAACATAGAACAGCTCATAATCCCAAAAAAGGGGAACTGACGAATCAGAATTCAATGAATATTGAAGAGGAAAGAACTGCTGAAGAAGAAAGAAATAATGAGGAAGAGGAAGGAGGGAAGTTGTTAAAAAAAAAATACAGTGAAAGGATTAGCTGAAATTTTTTTTCAAGCTTCAGTTGCTTGAAAACATGGACCCAAATGTTGATTGCTTAGCTAAACTCAATAGGCAGATTCAAGAAGCAATGAGATGTTACTGTGAAATATATGAAGAAAAAGAGAAAAGGACTTTACAGAAAAATCTACTTAATTTTCTGACTAGAAAAACCAATCCTCATTCCCAGGGAAAATCCAGATGATCCAGAACCTTCCATAAGTGAAGCTAATACTGCAACTTACATTCAAGAATCTAAGCAGAGAGCTCAGATGAGCAGTTTTGTAGCTACAAAACTGTGAGATAATAAATGATTTTTTTTAAATGGTATTCACATAATGTCACAACCAGCTTACAATGAAGTCATCAAATGAAGAATTTTCAAAAGCTGTGATGCTGACAAAAACTTTACATTAATGGATATGTCAGAAATTCAAAATACTGAAAACACAAAGAGTAAATATTTATATGGTAGGCAGAATTCTAAATATATTCTCCCAAGATTCTTGGCCACTGTTTATTTCATAAAACACTAAGCTAAATAATAAATTATGATGTTTACAGTAACTAAGTTTATGGTTATTGGCTATGAAGCAATGAAAAACTTATACAGTTATAAGTTGATACAAACTTAGAAAGGCATATGACTTTCTAAGTATAGAAAAAGATGCTCAAAGTATAGAGAAGATGCTCATAATTTATCTTAGGAAAATAAGGCAAGTACTGTTCAAATGGATCTTGATAAAGTTTATATAAATAAAATATTAAATATCAATGTTTCTGATGTTTTAAATCATTGTGTACTCACAATGGGAAGAAACAGCTGCAAAAATCCATTAATTTACAAGGTATGAAATCTAGGAAAATTAAAGTTGTCAAAAATGAAATGGAATTCATGAAGTATTGGAGACCAAGAAAGAAATTATCAAAGGGCATTAGTGCAAGGCACATGTCCAACAGCGACAAGAGAAGGCAAGGCCTCTCTGACAGTAAAATGCTTACTTGGCAAAACATCAAGTATTAAAAGTAGATGTTATTCCAGTGGTCCATGTTTTTATCTTATTGGGATGTTTCATACTTTGGTTCACTGTGCCCTAGTAAACATTTATCATTTTACACTCCATAATGCAGCAATGAAGATTGATATCCTAGGCATTAAGTGAGCTGAAATGGAGTGATATTGGCCATTTTGAATATAAAATCATATGGTCTACTATTGTGTGAATGACAAATTGAAGAGGAATGGTGTTGCATTCATCATCAAAAAGAATGTTTCAATTTCTATTCTGAAGTACAATGCTGTCAGTGATAGGATAATATTCATACACCTAAGAAGAAAAGCAGTTAATACTACTATTATTCAAACGTATGCACCAACAACTAAAGCCAAAGGTAAAGATATTGAAGATTTTTACCAACTTCTGCAGTCTGAAACTGACTGAACACTCAATCAAAATGCAGTAACAATTACTGGTGATAGGAATGTCAAAGTTGGAAAAGAAAAATCTCAGTAGTTGGAAAATACAGCCTTGGTTATATAAATGACACTGGAGATTGCATGCAAGAATTTTGCAAGACCCATGCTTTATTCATTGCAAACACCTTTTTCCAAGAATACAAAATGGCAACTAAACAGGTGCACTTCACCTGATGGAATATACAGGAATCAAACTGACTACATCTGAAAAGAGACTATGGAGAAACTCAATATCATCAGTCAGAACAAGGACAGAGGCCTAGAGTAGACAAGACCATCAATTGCTCATATGTTAGTATAAGTTTACACTAAAGAAAAATTTTTGAAGTCCACAACAGCCAAAATATAACCTTGAGTATATGCCACCTGAATTTAGAGATCATCTGAAGAAATAGATTTCTTGCACTGAACACCAATGACCAAAGACCAGATGAACTGTAGGATAATATCAAGAACATCATAGATGAAAAAATCAAAAGGTCATTAAAAACAGGAAGGGAAGACTAAAATGGATGTCAAAAGAAACTCTGAAACTTGCTCTTGAATGGAGTGTAGTTAAAGGAAATAGAAGAAATGATGAAATAAAAGAACTGAGCAGAAAATTTCAAAGGGCAGCTTGAGAAGACAAAGTATTTTAACTAAACATGAAAAGGCTTGGAGTTACAAAACCAAAAAGAAAGACTATGCTCAGCATTTTTCAAGCTGAAAGAACTAAAGAAAAAAATTCATGCCTTGAGTTGCAATACTGAAGGATTCTATAAGCAAATAATAATAAGTTATACCTTATGAATAGCAGTGAATTATCTATTACTGGAAAACTTTATGAACAGCCCTGAAATATTGTCTAATATAGTGCCAGTAGATGAGCCCTTCAGGTCAGAAGGCACTCAAAATTTGACTAGGGAAGAAGTGACTCCTCAAAATAGAGACAACTTTAACGATATGGATAGAGTAAAGCTTTTGGGACCTTCATTGGCTGATATGGCATGAATCAAAATGAGTAGAAACAGATGCAAATATCCATTAACACTTGGAACATGGAACATACAAAGTATGAATCTAGGAAAATTGGAAGTTGTCAAAAATGAAATGGAAGGCATAAAGATCGATATCATAGGCATTTGTGAGCTGAAATGGACTGGTTTTGGCCTTTATGAATCAGACAACCACATGATCTACTATGCCGGGAATGACAAACTGAAAAGTAATAGTGTGGCATTCATCATCACAGAGTGCTTCAAGATCTGTCCTGAAGTACAACACTGTCCATGATAGGATAATATCCACATGTCTACAAGGAAGACCAGATACTACTGCTATTATTCAAATTTACACATCAACCACCAAAGCCAAAGATGAGGAAATTGAGGACTTTTACCAACTTCTGTAGTATGAAATTGACCAAACATGCAGCCAAGATGTGTCAATTATCACTGGTGACTGGAATGCAAAAGTTAGAAACAGAGAAGAGTCACTGGTAGTTGGAAAATATGGCCTTGGTGATAGAAATAACACTAGAGATCACATGACAGAATTCTGCAAGACCAATGACTTATTCATTGCAAATACCTTTTTCTTCAACAACATAAGTGACGACTGTACACATGGAGTTCCCTACATGGAATACACAGTAATCAGATTGACTACATCTGTGGCAAGAGGCTATGAAGTAGTTCAATATCTTCAGGCAAAACAAGGCCAGGAACTAATTGTGGAACAGACCATCAACTGCTCATATGCACACTCAAGCTGAAGTTGAAGACAATTAAAACAATTCAACAAGAGACAAAATATGACCTTGATAATATCCCTTCTGAATTTAGAGACTATTTAAAGAAAAGATTTAATGCATTGAACACCAATGAACAAAAACCAGAGGAATTGTGGGATGACATCAAGAACATCATCCATGAAGAAACCAAGAGGTCATTAAAAAGACAAGAAAGGAAAAAAAGACCAAAATGGATGTAAAAAACTCTTAAACTTGCCCTTGAGCAGAAAGTAGCTAAGGCAAATGGAAGAAATTGCAAGATAAAAGAATTGAATAGAAGACTGCAAAGAGCAGCTTGAGCAGACAAAGCCAATTACTATAATGAAATGTGCAAAGACCTGGAGTTAGAAAACCAAAAGGGAAGAACACACTCAGCATTTCTTAAGCTGAAAGAACTGAGGAAAGAATGTAAGCCTTGCGTTGCAATACTGAAAGATTCTATGGGCAAAATTTGAATGAGGCAGGAAGCATCAAAAGAAGATGGAAAGAATACACCAAAAAGAATTTGTCAATGTTCATCCATTTCAAGAGGTGGCATATGAGCAAGAACCAATGGTAGTGAAGGAAGAAATCAAAGCTGTGCTGAAGGAATTAGCAAAGAACAAGTTTCCAAGAATTGAGATGTTTCAACAAATGGATGCCTCACTGGCACTCATTCTTCTATGTCAAGAGATTGGAAGACAGCTACCTGGCCAACTGACTGGAAGAGATCCATATTTGTACCCATTCCAAAGAAAGGTGATCCCACAGAATGTGGAAATTATCAAACATTATCATTAATATCACATGCAAGTAAAATATTACTGAAGGTAATTCAAAAATGGTTGCAGCAGTATATTGACAGAGAGCTTCCAGAATGCAAGCTGGATTCAGAAGAGGATGTGGAATGAGGGATATCATTGCTGATGTCAGATGGATCTTAGCTGAAAGTAAAGAATACCAGAAAAATGCAAAAGCATTCAATTGTGTGGATCATAATAAATTGTGAATAACATTGAAAAGAATGAGAATTTCAAAACACTTGAATGTACTCATGTATCTGTACTCACTGTACTCATTGTACCTGTACATAGACCAGAAGGCTGTCGTTCAAACAGAACAAGGGGGTCCTGCATGGTTCAAAATCAACAAAGGAATGTGTCACGTTTGTATTCTTTCACCACACTTATTCAATTTGTATGCTGAGCAAGTAATCCGTGAAGCTGGATTATATGAAGAAGAATATGGCATCAGGATTGGAGGAAGACTCATTAACAATCTGCAATATGCAAATGGCACAACTTTGCTTGCTGAAAGTGAGTATGGCTTGAAACACTTACTGATGAAGATTAAAGATTACAGTCTGCAGTACGGATTATACCTCAATATAAAGAAAACAAAAATCCTGACAACTGGTCCCATAAACAGCTTCATGGTAGAGGGAGAAAAGATTGAAGTTGTCAAAGACTTCATATTACTTGGTTCTACAATCTATGTGAAGGGAAGCAGCACTCAAGACATCAGATGACGCATTGCCTTGCGTAAATCTGCTGCAAAAGACCTCTTTCAAGTGGTGAAGAGCAAAGACATCTCCTTGAAGACTAAGGTATGCCTAAACCAAGCCATGGTATATTCAATCGCCTCTTATGCATGTGAGAGCTGGACAATGAATAAAGAAGAATGAAGAAGAGTTGATGCTTTTGAGTTATGGTTTTGGAGAAGAATGCTAATAGTACCATGGTCTGCTAAAAGGACTAACAAATCTGTCCTGCAAGAAGTGCAGCCAGAATGCTCCTTGACCAGACTTCATCTCACCTACTTTGGTCACACTGTTAGAAGTAATCATTCCCTGGAGAAGAGTAACATGCTTGGTAAAGCAGAGGGTCAACAAAGAAGGGGAAGGCCCTCAATGAGATGGATAGACACAATGGCTGCAGTGATGGCCGCAGGTATAGCAAGAATCATGAAGCTGGCAGAAGACTGGGCAGTGTTACATTCTGCTGTGCATAGGGTCGCTATGAGTTGGAGATGATTCAATGGCACCTAATAACAACAACAACGACATAAGCAAAATGTTGGATGATCCTGGAAGCATGAAGAGAAAATGGAAGAAATATCCAGAGCCACTGTACCAAAAATAATTGCTTGACATTCAACCATTTCAGGAGGCAACACATGATCAAGAACCAATGGTACTGAAGGAAGGCGTCCATGCTGCACTGCTGAATTTGATGAAAAACACACCTCTAGGAATTAACAGAATAACCATTTCAACAAATGGACACAACATTTGAGGCACTGACTCATTTATGCCAGGAAATGTGGAAAAGAGCTACCTGGCTCATGGACAGAACAAGTTCCATATTTGTGCCCATTCCAAAGAAATGTGATCCAACAGAATATGAGATTATCTAAGTACATCATTAATATAAAATGCAAGTAAAATTTTGCTGAAGATGAGTTAAAAATGGTTTTAGCAGTACATAGATTGGGAGCTGTCAGAAATTCAAGCCAGATGCAGAAGAGGTCATGGAAGGAGGGATATCATTGCTGATGTCAGATGGATCTTGGCTGAAAGCAAAGAATAACAAAAAGATGTATACATGTGTTTTATTGACTATGCAAAAGCATTTGACCGTGTGATCATAACAAATTATGGATAACATTTTAAGAATAAGAATTCCAAAACACTTAATTGTGTTCATGAAAAACCTGTACACAGACCAAAAGGGAGTCCTTAGAATACAAGTGGTTACCACATGGTTTAATATCAGGGCTGTATCCTTTCACATTTATTCAATCTGTATGCTGATCAAATAATCTGAGAAACTGGACTATTTGAAGAAGAATGCAGCATTAGGATTGGAGGAAGACTCATTAACAACCTGAGATATGCAGATGACACAAACTTCCTTGCTGAAATTGAAGAAGACTTAAATTACTTACTGAAGAAGAACAAAGACTACAACTGATGACATCTCAACGTAAAGAAAACAAAAATCCTCACAACTAGATAAGCAGCGTTATGATAAATGGATAAAAGATCGAAGTTGTCAAGGATTTCACTTTATTTGGATCAATAATCAATGCCCACGGAATCAGCAGTCAAGAAATCAAATGTTGCATTGCATTGAGTAAATCTGCTGCAAAAGACTTCTTTAAAGACCATGGGGCACCAGACTCAAGCAATGGTATTTTCAGTAATCTCATATGCATGTGAAAGCTGGACAATGTATAAGGGATACCATAGAATAATTGATATATTTGAACTGTGGAATTGACAAAGAACATTGAATTTACCTGCAAAAACGACAAGGAGGCCACATGTTCTGACCTCCTCTAATCTCACGAGAGGAAGACAGGATTACCAGCAGTAACCCAAGGCCGATTACTGCAAGGCCAGACATGCTGCCTCCCTCCAGCCCTTTCACCAACTGTTCCTCCCAAGGCACCCACCACCTCTCTCCTGGGTTCGATAATTCACTGCAGTGGCCACACAGAACTCACAGATTATGGGGTTTATTAGGGAAGCACCAGGCTACAACTCAAGTTCAAGAAAAATGCTCAGTCTCTCTCCCAGCCCACCGTCCCTCGGCCAACAGTCTCTCACAGTCTCTTTCCCAGCAGCACTGGTCCCTCGGTGTTTCACTCAGCAATGCATGTCTCTTGCGTGTCTTTCCCAGCAGCACGTGTCTCTTTCAGCAGCACATCTTCCTCCACCAGCGATCAGAGAGAGTTCTGCCTCCAGGAGGCCTCCTTTTGAGCCCTGAAGGGTGGTCAAACTAGCCAATCACAGCATCAGAACTCTAAGCACGTGAGAGAGAGTGGGAACCTCCCAGAACATTGTATTGTGCCACGCCCAACAGAAATAACCCAGGTGGGCGACTTTAAAATCAGGATCTCCTCAGTTGCTAATAGCAATTCCCACCTTGGAGTTTACAAAGACTTATGGGTAGAAAAGCCACACTAAGTAATTTACTACACTGCATTACCTTAGACTGACAGAAGAATGAACAAATTTGTCTTGGAAGGACATCTGGAATGCTCCTTAGAAGCAAGTATGGCTAGAATTCATCTCTCGTACTTTGGTCATGTTATCAGGAGGGAACAGTCCCTGGAGAAGGATATCAGCATGGTATAGTAGAGGGTCCGCAAAAAATGGGAAGACTTTCAGCAAGGTCGATTGACACAGTGGCTGCAATGATGGGCTGAAGCACAGCAATGACTGTGAAGACAGTGCGGGACTGAGCAGTGTTTCGTTCTGTTGTACACTGGGTTGCTAGGAGTCCAAACTGACTCGATGGCACATAACAACACACAAGTATCAGTTTTATTATTTAAAAAAAAAAAAAACAACATTTATTACTGATGGTAAAGGATTCTTAATGTTTTGACAAAAAAAATTTAAAGGTCACTGAATGATTTTTTTTTTTCCCCCATTGATATTGAGGTTACTTTGTCTGACTCAACTTTCATGGTCATTTTTACTGTCCCACACTGCCATGACAAACGAAGGCTGCCAATATTGCTATCTTCCTTTTCTTAAAAATGTTCAGGGATGATTAACCTGTATCTTTTCTTACAGAGTATCCAAATTAAAAAAAAAAAAAATTAGTAGTCAAGAAATCGCGTATCAACCTTTCTTCGATACCTCTAGAGTTTCAGCCTCCAACACAAAAGTATATCCCTCCCACCACCTGAGTCATCCTCCAAGCCTTGAACTGAATTTACCACATGGCTCACCTTTGAGCCAAACAATGGAGAGTCCTATAAAGTGAACAGTAACACCAAGGTGGTACATACTCTTTAGAAAAATCAACCATAAGCGATCAGAAGGGCCGTGTTTGCCAGGGATAAAGCTCAAAAGGCAAGAAGGGATAGGAAAGAAGAATGAATGGATCCAGGAAACACAGGGAGGATATGAGATGAGTGCTGTTATTCATTAGTGTGGGGATTGCAATTAATGTCATGAAGCAAAATGTGTATGAATTTTTGCATGGAAAACTAAATTACTCTGTACACTTTCACTCAAATTATAACAAAATGTTAAAAAAAAAAATTATGCCCCCTTATGAGATGGAAAGAAGAACAATTAAGAAATCTGATAGTAGCAAAAGGAGAGAAAAATGAATACAGGTTCAAAGAACTAGGGAATATTAAGAATCAATGGCAGAAGAAGGGTACTATCTACACACATGAAATAAAAGTGAATTGCAAGAGTGAGGTAGAACAAAAAGGATAAGAAAGTGTGCTAAGGCATTATACTCAGACATAAAGTCAGAAAAAAAAGAAAAAAAAAAAAACACTGCCCATCAAGTTGATTCCAACTCTTAGCGACCCTTTTGGACAGAATAAAACTGTCTCAAATGGTTTCCAAAGTGGTAAATTGTCATGCAACCAGACTACCTCATCATTCTCCCACAGAACATAACCTCTGGTTAGCAGATGAACGCCTCAGCCACTGTGCCACCAGAGCTCCTATACTCAGATATGTATGTCTCTTAATTCTTTCTTCCATTAACTACTAAGGTGAATTTGAAAAGGTAATTTATTGTTCATGAATTTCAACTTTCTATTTATATTAACGGAGGTATCAGTAGTACTTCACAGAGTTTTGTGAACTAAGTATCTAAGTTTTAACCTAGTTGGGGTGGTAACCAAAACCAAAAACCAAAACTCACTGCTGTCAAGTGGGATCCGACTCATAGCTACCCCTCCTTGGGTTTCCGAGGCATTATCACTACGGAAGTAGATTGCCCAACCTTCCTTCTGAGGAGTGGCTGGTGGGTTTGAACCACTAGCCTTCTAGTTAGGAGTCAAATGCCTTAGGCACTATGCCACAAAAGTAAGGCTTTCCTGAGGCAGTGCTATATAAACTGAGAAATAAAGGATGAGCTTCCTAGGATTAATTTGTCAGAGTAGATAGGGAGTGAGTTGTAGGTGAGTTGTAAGGTGCAAAGGGAGATAGGGGATTGGGTCTGGGGAGAGAAATCATTGAAATGAAAAATTTCATTCAGTGCCTCTTCAAGATGGATAATCTTAGTTATTAACATAAAGGCACATATCCCACCTTTCCCCGAAGGAGGTTTCAGGTTGCTATTCAGAGGAAATGTCACTATGTGCTGATCTGTATTATTGTCATAAACCTTTTTCTTGGAACCTATCAGGTAAATGATTAGTCACTAAGGAATATAATTCCAGAGAACTATAAGAAAACAAATTCTCATTAATATAAAAACCTCACACCTGTAAGGTGAAAAAAAAGAATCACTGTAGGGAGTATTGTTTTAAAGAAACCTCTATACTTTTCACATATTTTTATCTCCTAAACTTACTCTCTTCAAATTGTACTGTCCTCAGTCTCCAATTTTCTCTCTCTCTCTTTTGCATGCACATGCATGCACATGTACACACACACATACACACACGCACAGCGTTCTAACTTTAAATAAAGCCCTGATGTACTCCCAGTCACACTAAGGTTAACCAAACTGCCTTTGCTCTCACTGTTGCATGACTTATTACAGTTCAAGGCCTGATATGCAGACCAACCACTTTTGCTATTTGGAACATCAGAGTTCAAAAATGAAGGTGGACTGATCCTGTACTTCCCTTACACCTGAATTTCATTTTTTAATTAAAATTACCTGTATTATTTTTGTTTATTATTTGATTCAAGGCATGTCACCAATCTCCAACTGTATGGTCCACAGGAACCTCACATCTTATCTCACGCAAAACTGATACCTGGGAAACTGCATTTTCAACATTTGCCCCAGAGAGTTTTATATAATTTAAACACTGAGAACCACTTCCTCTGAGAGAAAAAAGACAGCAATCACTCTGTATTCCTCTTTTTCAACCTCTATCAGGCCACCTCTAGGATGTGTAAGGTCCTGCAGTTTTCTTTCTTTCTTTCTTTCTTTTTTTTTTTTTTTCCTTTTTTGGGATGCATTTGAGATACAGCTGTATATGAATGAAGATTTAGAATATAGATAGGCACTTGATAGTACTTGTTTACTGTTCAATAAGTACACAGAAGCATTTCATAGTATCCAGGGACTATCATTTCTTATTCAGGTCTAGAAATCACTACTTCTTGTTCTTTATTGTCAAATGTGCTATTTCTGGTGAATTTCATATTTCTACTGCAAGAAAAATGTAGAAATGTTATTTTTTATTCACAATGACATGGCTTTTTGGAATATTTTTACATTTAAACAATGTTCGTTATATGTTGCTTAATGTCTGTTTGGGCAACATCCAAATGCATATATGTCCATTGTCACGTAAGGTTATAATAGAGTTCAGAAAAACAATTGGAAAATGGAACCTAGGGGATGTAATTTGCTAAGTTCAGAAATCTGATTTGTCTCTCACTAGCTCTTTAGGTCCCACATCTGCCTGGCCCTGGGCATGTAGAAAGATGGGATCCCAGCACTCATCTGCAGCTGTCTTCCCCCTACACACACACACCACTTGCATTTGCCTCAGATAGGGACTGTGCAGATGGTGTGGAGCCGCTAAGCTGTATGGTCCACCAAGGCTGCTGCCCTACCTGGCTCAGACATCATGTGCATGACACCCAGACCCAAGGCATGATGGTAGCAGCTTCCTAACCACACAGGCAGAGGCAGTGATGAGGTTGTAGGAGGAGGAGCAGGCAAAGTAGCCAGAGGAGGAAAAGGTGGAGGAGGAGGGGCGGGTGGGGCTCAAAGAGTTTAAAGCCCATTAAGGAGGATGAGGAAGACAGGCAGGAGTGAAGGAAGAGAAGAGAAATGATAACCAGATAAATCAGCCTGCTGGCTGGAAGGTGAATGCACGCCACAGTGGGCAGGGGTCAGGGCAGCTCTGAGACCAGACAGTGACCATGCAGGATGGGCAGGAGTGAGGCCAAAGTTTTCAAGCAGACCCTTCATGCAGCAGCCATGCCCTGGGTCCTGGGCCTGCCCAGTGACCAATCTGAGTTACTATGGTTTTTTCACAATGTCCAAATTACATACCATCCTATTTCACAGAATTTATGGACCCTAAGTTACACAGGCTTGTACATCATCTTTTCTCTACAGTTCCCTAGTACTCTCTAGTTAATGCCCATAATATTATTATTCATGATGTAGCATTATATATTGTACTTTCACAAATACTGACTTTTAGTGGGTTTATCAGAGGTCCTTGTCATTTCTTTGATCATCATCACAAATGCCATATCCATAACACACAAAAAAATGTGTACTCACTCATCACCTTATCCACATGGTTAGGTTCCAAAACCCAGGTTGTTATGTAAAAACTTACATTATGCAAAAATGAATGATGATCACATAAGATCACAAAATAACGGACATTACATCATTACTTAACTGTCAAACCACTTAGCAAAATTGACACACAACCTTACCCATTACAGCCGGTGTTACTCCCACCTCACGTTTCATCATTCATTACTGTCATATGTACGTGGTTAATGTACAGAATAGTTGAATCATAGATTTTTTTTCACTATTGTCATAAATACAAAATGTCAGATAAAATAGTCATAAGTTAGGAGTACAATAAATTGATGTCTGGAAACATTAAATTTACCAATAGTAATATTATAATAGGAGCTCTGGTAGTGTAATGCCTAAGGCATCTTACTGCTAACTAGAAGGCTGGTGGTTCAAACCCATCAGCCACTCCTCAGAACAAAGACTGGGCAATCTACTTCTGTAGTGATATTGCCTCGGAAACCCAAGGAAGGGTCGCTAGGAGTTAGATCCGACTCAACGGCAGTGAGTTTGGTTTTTGGTTTAATATTACACTGTAAATTATAAGAATAGTAATCGTATAATGTAAAGTTAGAACAAAACATCTTCCAACCATAGTTGGAAAACTTCTTTTGAGCTCATAAGGCACATTCACTTAATTTCCAGAATGTGATCTCTTTAAATTTTGACAATATTCCCACACAAACCTCCACCAGTAGTGTAGAAAGGTACGAGGCCCATAGCAGAACTACAATAGCAGTCTCATTCATATAATGAGATGCAACGCAATGCACTGCCATTACGTCGTATCCAACTCATAGCAACCCCACCTTGGGTTTCTGAGGCGGTATCACTATGGAAGTAGATTTACCAACCTTCCTTCCAAAGAAGGGCTAGTGGGCTTAAACCTGCAGCCTTCTGGTTAGGGAATATCTATCACATATCCTGTAAGGCTTAACACTAAGCTAAGAGAGAATAACATACCGCTACAATCCAAGGCTCAAGAAAGTAATGCCAACTTTTCTACAAACAGTTATCATTTCTACTATTGGTAAAACTATGAGATAGGCCTAAGGGAGCATTGGAGGTCCAGAAAGTTTTATATTAGGGATATTTATAGGTTCAGATTGAAAAAGAAAAATTAAGCTGCTTTGTCTTTTGGATATATGTATTTATCAGATTTCCTGATAAGAAGGCCAAAAAAGCAGTAACTAGAGTGCTCATACATCCTAGGAGAGTGTTGGTTTACATCTGGTATCTAGTATATTATTGATAGTGCCTCCTTGTCCTTTCAAAAGTGTTGTGTTTAGGATGACAACGTATGTGTTTACCCGACTTATATAACTCACAGAAGATACTGTATTTTTTAAGTGATTGAAGGTTAAACTCTAATGGAGCTTGTGAGGTGGGGGAATTTGGGGTCCTCAAGTCTTCAAATAAAGAGGTAAATTTACATCTAATATAATTATGTAAAGAATAGGCAAGGGATAAATTGAAGAACAATTAAATAATACTTCTTTATTAAATTCTCTAAGACTTCCTTTTGGATCACTTGAGAGTGAAAGTAAATTGTCCAAATTCCACCCATTATTTTGGAACTAGGTGACAACATTTTTGGGAAGTTTGTAATAAACGACCAAATGATCCACTCTAAGATATAATCATAAACAATGCAGATACAGCACATTATAAGTAGAAATTCTGGGAATGTTCCACATTTGGAGCTAAGGATAATTAGGAGTACACACTGGTGATGATTACTTTGGAGGTAATAGTATATCATGTAAACAAAGAAATGATTCTTCTCTGGAGGAGATAAGTCTTTTTATCACTCCATGCACAGTCTCCAAATAAGAAAGCAAAGTCAGAGTGTTAGGCAGGAAGGTAGGACAGGAGAGAGGTGGCATATTTAAGAAGGTTAATGACTGTTCTGGTTACCTAGTGCCACTCTGACAAGAATAAGCCACAAATGGGATGGCCTTAACAAACAGGAGTTTATTCTCTTACAATTTGGAGGCTTTAAGTCCAATTTCATAGTGCCAGGCTCTAGGGGCTGGGTGAAAGCTCCTCAACCTTAGGGTCCAGCTCTGACTCCTGCTCCTGGCCCACTGGAGCTAGAGGCATTTCTTCACTCAGACAGCTGCTGGCTGCTGAAGCTGAGAAGCCCAAGGTTAACAAGTAAAAAGGCACAGTCCCGATGTTACCAAACCACAGAGCAGGCCATTAATTCAAGTTCATTGTAAGTCCCAAGGTCAGCAGAGCATGGCAGGCTGCTGAACATGACAGGGCTACATGCAGAGTCCAAGCGTGCCATAGGCTAGAGACCATTCCCAAAGTTGCTTCTTATATACGGGAAGCAGATCACATAACTAAAGCAGCTACTCAACTGCTTGTGGTAGATCCCACCATGGAGTTGATTGCCAGTATCATCTTGGGGAATAACTACCACCAGCTGCCCAGCCACTCAACCAGGCCCAGCGAAGGTGATACACAAACATAACTACCACAATAAGCTAATACCTGTAATTGCTCGCAACTGCCTGTGAGATTGGGCCAATTAAAATTAAGCAGAACCACCACAGACCATGGAATATATAAGAAGTTTAATGAGATAACACCTGCAACTGCTCACAAATGCCTCTAAGATCTGACCAATTAATCAGGGTCACAGGATCCTGAATCAAGGCCCAGCCCTGCCTTAAGAATGCCCCTTTTAGGAAGTATAAAAACCAGTAAGTGAGGCAGTTTGCCATCTTTCCCATTTCATGGGAAGGACCCGTCTCCACTCTTCGGGACATGACTTTTGCTTTTAACAACCCTCCCCATTCGCAAAGAGAGGTCCATTTCCCTTCTGGAAACATACTTTGCTTTCAATAAAGGTTTGTGTGCTTGTGTGATTGGCACTTGGTTGAGTCTGTCAAGCTACCGCCAAATATCACCGCTTGCTCGTGGATCACCTGGGACTGCCTGCCTGCGGATCACTTGCTTACAAAGATTCTTCCCACTAGGGCGAGGACCCAGAAGAGGGCTTCTTCGCCTGGACAACAAGACAACTTCATGTTTTCAATCTTATGTAGACCTCATACCTCTTTATGCATATGAGTCTTATATCCACCTGGACCATACCAATCCCAGAAGTTATCTATCTCTCCTATTCTGGTAGAAGCATTTGCCGAGTCCCTTTTTATCCCGATTTCTTGTGTTCAAGATGGAGGAAAAGAATATTTCACAATGACCCAATTTCATTAAAGCAATTTATGTAACTAAATAATCCAACTATAGACACCATATGATGGAATGTGGACCCTATAATTTTCAAGTTGAGTAGTTGTTTGTAGCAATTATGAGTATCAGAACATACATCTTTTATTGGTTATCAGATGAACTATTAAGAAATAACACAGAAAAAGTCTTCTTGTGTTATCTGTAATCACCATCATAGTCTCAGGACTATGTTCAGGGTCTCATCAGGCTGAAATCAAGGTATCAAGCAGGGCTGCTACCTCATTTAGAACTCTGAGTTCTCTTCTAAGTTTACTGTTTCACTGGTAGAACTTATTTCCTTGCAGTCATATACCAGCAATCCCCATTTTCTGCTTTCCATTGACCAAGAACTGTTCTCAGCTGTTATAAGCTGCCTTCAGGTCCTTGCCACATGGCCATCTCCTCTTACAACATAGTAACTTATAGCCAACAGAACTCCTTCTGATGCTTCACTCTCTTTTAAGGGCTCACATAATTAGGTCTGGTTTGTCTACTCAAGAAGGTGGTTATAGTGGGGAATTTAGAAGCCAGTTTAAATTTCTGCTTGACACACCCATTAACAGATTCTGCTTTCACTTCTAAGTAAATAATTTCTAAGAATCAGCACAAAGCTTGTTCCTATGTGTTAGAGGTTAAGCATGCCCAAATGTCCAACTTCTCCATACTACTGCACTACTCTATCACCCATTACGCCCTTTCCCCTCAACACTCTTCCTTCTGCCTTTGGGTTTGGTAACTTGCTGCAACATCTCCCAGAACTTATTAACTATAGTTATAGTTAAGTGGTTTATTAGGGAACAAACAGGGTAAAACTCAAGATCAGGATGAACTCAGAGGTAACAGGAACAACTCAGGATATAGTTTTATAAGGACAGGTTTTCAGTTGCTGCTGCTGGGCCATGCTCAGGGCCTTATTGCCACTGGACCCTGTTCTGCCACCAGGCCCTACTCGAGCTCTTCTCTGGTAAGTGTTACTGTTCTTAGCTCTGTGTGTTAGCAAGCCCTACTGCAGCCATCTCCTGCTGGTCTTCTTGTTCCTGCTGTCTCCTGGCACTATTGCTCCTACTGCTGCTAGGCCATCTCTTACTGTTTTCAGTATTACAGCTCTATCTTTCTCCTGGGTCTAGGAAGTTCTCAGTACAGGGAACCCAGGTCCAAGGGAAGGACTCCATTCCTGGCTATTCTTCTTTAGTGAAATTCCTTCTCCAATTCAGGGATTGGCTTCATTTAAGCCTAGCAGGATGGCAAAACTGGTCAATCCCCTTGTTAGGGTTCCGTACCTTTATTTGCATGGCTACATCCCCACAAGGGTTTCATGCACCTTATTGGCATTATTAGCAGACATTATTACTCCCATTGGTAGGCAGCAGGCATCTTATTTGCATAGTCCCTGCCAATCATTTTGTGGGAGTTACCAGACCATGGATAAACCAAACCAAACCAAACTCACTGCCACTGAGTCAATTCCGACTCATAGTGACTCCCTTTTGGGTTTCCAAGATGGCAAATCTTTATGGAAACAGATTGCCCAGTCTTCCTTCTGCAGAGTGGCTGGTGGGTTTGAACTGCCAGCCTTCTGGTTAGCAGTCAAATGCCCTAGGCACTACGCCACCAGAGCTCCTTAGACCATGGATAGAAGAGCCATAGAATTATAATACAATGTCACTCTTTTTTATCTAAGTATCCTGGATGCTAAGCTTTTATAAGGGTGAGGATAGAGTTTCCAAGGATGGTCTCTCCTGCTATTTCTCTTTTCTGGTCTTCAAGAAGAGTAAACAATGAATTTCTATTAATGGTGATGGAATAATTTGGAAATGGATTGTGGTGATATTTGCACAACATGATAAATGTAATCTATGTTACTGAATAATATATGTAAAAAGACTGTATTAGTAAATTAATTGTTTTTTATATATATATATATATATATATTTACCTTAATAACTTAAAAAATCAAACCTGGAGTAGGGTTGTACAAGTTCACTCTGTGTAGGTAGCTGTTCTGGTTACCTAATGCCACTCTGACAGAAACATACCACAAATGGGATGGCTTTAACAAATAGGAGTTTATTAACTCATAGTTTGGAGGCTTTAAGTCCAAGTGCAAAGTGCTAGGCTCTAGTGGCTGTGTGAAAGCCCCTCAGCCTTGGAATTTAGCTCTGCCTTTTGCTCCCAGACCACTGAAGCTAGTGGCATCTCTTCACTCAGGCAGCTACTGGCTGCTGAGGCTAACAAGCCCAAGGTTGACAAATAAAATGGCACAGTCCTGATGTTACCAAACCACATGGCAGGCCATTAATTCAAGTCCATTGTAAGTCCCAAGGTCAACAGAGCATGGCAGACTGCTGAACAATGAGAGGACTACATGTAGTGTCCAAACATGCCATAAGCTAGAGACCATTCCCCAAGGCTTCTCCTTATATACAGGAAGCAGACCACACCCCTAGGGCTACTCAGCTGCTCACACTAGAATCCACCTTGGAGCTGTTTACCAGTCTCATCATAGGGAATACTACATCCAGTTGGCCAGCCACTCAACCAGGCCCAGCCAAGGTGACACACAAACTTAACTACCACAGTATCATATAAATAACCCACAAGAAGCCCCACTTATTAAATAAGGGAGTTCTCCTAGTGTGTTTAGTCCATTCCTATCGAAATACAACCTCTGGTCTACTTTCATCAAAGCAAGGCAACATCTGATATACAGGGATCTTGATTGGTGACCTTTATCATCATTTATAGGAACAACTTACTAGTAATATGTGGATGTGAACAACAGGTTGTGATAACCACCCTCTTTGGGGGCACTTCTCAAATAGCTACTTGGGGACTTCTGAATCAACTTCCATTTCTTTCCTCTCCACAATTGCCAGTTTAAAACACTCCACCCACATCACTCTTACCTCTTCCACTACCACTGAAGATGAGGAGAGTAAGTACACTTTTGAAAACCAAAACAAAACTCATTGACATTGAGTCAATTGCAACTCACAGGACAAAACAGAAATGTCCCATAGGGTTTCTAAGCCTGCAAATCTTTACAGAAGCAGACTGTCTCATCTTTCTCTCACAGAGCAGCTGCTATGTCCAAGCTGCCAACCTTTTATTTCGTAGTCAAATGCCTTAACCACTGCACCGCCAAAGCTCCTTTCATTTCTTGAATGCAAGAACAGTTGACTAACATAACACATCTCCTTTCACAGTACAGAATTTTCAATTATAAGGTAAGGCTCATGAGAATTGACCATGTTGTCAACTCTTGTTGTCTTGTGTACTGCCCAACACAATGCTTAGCATATAGTAGATGCTCAATAACTGTTAGAATGAATGATAGAACTAAATGTATCTTGAATTGAATTGTATTGTATTGTTTTCTAATTACAAAATGTAACAATGGGTTTACTTTGGTCTTGACAGGGAGGAACAAGATTCTCCAATAATTCTTTCATTTATAGAATCTTCTTTTAGATGTTTGTAGATTTTGATTTTTATTCTACAGAATTTAAGACTTAAGGTTTTTGTAATCTACATTATTATTATTATTATTATTATTGTCTTACAGATCTAAGATTTTACACTTTTAAGCCAACTCCAAATCTCTTAAAATTATGATTTTTATTATTTTTGGGAAATATGGCAATCTATTAGTTGTCCTTTTTTTGCATAGTATGTTAGTGAATTTAAACAGCAAAATGTGAAATGTTTTACTGCTTTGTTGCAAAATTAAAATGAAGTGGATTAATATTCATCTCATAATGTCCATTTTCTAAGACATAATGTCCTTTGCAATTAATATTTGATTATTTTCTCTTTTCTGGGAGCAGCATTAATGAGATTATTACAATTTATACACAAAGCCAAAATGCTAGGTTGTGAGGGTGGGCTATTACATTATGATTTAGTCACAAATTTTGCATTTTATTTTACATAGAAAAACAAACTTGTAGTTTGGTGGCTTAATGCAGCAAAAGAAAAATTATAATAAAAATATATTTCTACAACAAAACCGTCTAGCATGTTTTAGAGAGCTACAGTTAAAATTAACCACTGAGACAGAGAAAAACCCTTAAAACATTTCTCCACTTGTCTTTTTTGTTCAAATATCCTATCATTTATTTTCACTGATGCATTTGCAAAAGTGAAATCCATTCTAAGGTTTTATCATCTCTGACATGTCTGTTCTTGACATCATGGAACCAGAACAAAATTTTGAATGTTGATTAAATTCTTTCCCAGTGACCAGACAATGGTAGTCAAATCTCAGGTCTATTTAGAGCAGCAAATAATTTCAGGAGGCAGATAAATGTCATGATGTTGAATAAAACTTTTTTTTTAAATATTACTTTTCAAAAGTGTTCATACATTGGAAACTTTTAGAGTTGAGAACAAAGATAGTACCTTTATTTAAAAAATAATAAGTAATTTATAAGTCATGTAAACTATAATTTTAAATGTCACCCACTATCTCCCAATGATTTTATTATTTATTTCTAATTCTGCAATTTTGCTACAGATCAACGAATTACTGAGTAGTTCAACTACAGAATCAATGAAATGGCTTCTGAACATCATTTCATAAAAAGGGCTTTGTTCTAAAAAAAAATTCAGGTGAATCCACACAAAGGATAAAAACGATTTATTAGTTTATTTCAATGTGAATTTTGGGGATTGAGTTAAAGATCCAGACTAGGCATAAAGAGATAGAAATGTTAGTCTCATTTCTGCCAGGAAACAGCATGTGATCATTGGCATATCACCTCTCAAACTCATGTTTTCTCACGTGTAAAGTGGATAATAATTTCCAATCTCCCATTCTCACAGGGATGTTATCAGATTTAAGGTTGATAAGACAGAGCTGTTTAAATGTCATTGTTTTTATTCATATTATTTGCTCCAGATCAGTTAATGTGCATGAGTATTGCAACTGCACACCCAGTGTTAACTATGTCTTCAGTAGAGGAAGCCTATTGAGACATTCATGAGTTACTCTTTCTTTAATATGATGTTAATATAATGAATTTTAATTCTACTCAAAGAATATATTGCTATTATCTTTTCTATGATTAAAAAATCACTTTTCAATATAGTTTTTCTTTTTCTGATAACTGAGGTGTCTAATACTTCATTGATTTCATGAGATTTTTTTAAAATTTTTAGAAAAAAATATACTAACATGTCTAACTTGTATCATACTGCTTACACTCACCCATACACACACACAAACACACATATATTTTCAAAGTATGGGGACGTGATCCTCTGACCTCCTCTAACTTGATGAAGGGAGAGAGAATTACTATCAGCAATAAGAGTCCGAGACTGATTTCTATGAAGCGGAGGCGAGACAAGCTACCACCCATTAACCTTCTTGCCAATTATGACACCAACCATCCCTCCCACTATCACTCTCTACTTCTCTGTAGGGTTCAAAATTTGTTCCAACGGGCAGACAGTAGTCACAGACAATACTCACAATTATGAGGTTTATTACGGAACAAACAGGTTATAATTCAGGTTCAGGAAGGCTCAAGATACAAATTCTTCAATAAGGACAGCCTCCCATCAGCAATGCCTATAAGCATGCCTCTCTTTGGCCCTTGGTCCATTGGCCTGGCTTTTGCTCTGTTTGGCCACATGTCACAAAACTCTTTTAGCTCTGAAGGTAGGTATCCAGAGAAACATCCCACTTTGCCAACAAGCCTTCTTCCTGAAGGCACTCAGCTTTCTCGCTCTGTGGGCCAGGAAGCCCTCTGCTCTGTCTCATGCTGGTCTCTTCATTCTGCTGCTTCTGCTGCTGTGGTTTCTCTGTTGCCACCTCTCCCTATCTCTCATCACCTCAGCAAAGTGTTCAGCTCTCTCTCTCTCTCCTGGACAGAGAAAGTTCAGCAGAGGGATCTTGAGTCCCAAGGATGTGCTCCATTCCCAGGTCTTCTTTCTTAATGGTAGTTACTCCTTCTTTCTACCTCTGGGATTGCTCATGTAGGCCTAACAAGATGATAAAACTGACCAGTCCTCATGTCAGAGTTCTATACACCTTATTTTATTTGCAGGGTCCTACCCTCAAAAGAAGAGCTCTGGTGGCATAGTGCCTAAGGCATTTGACTGCTAACCAGAAGGCTGGCAGTTCAAACCCACCAATCACTCCTCAGAAGGAAGGTTGGGCAATCTACTTCCATAGTGATACTGCCTTAGAAACCCAAGGAGGGGTCTCTATGAGTCAACTTGACGGCAGTGAGTTTGGTTTTTGACCCTCAAAAGGGTTAGGTGCCAAGCTATTCAATCCCTTTGGTGGCCACAAGCACCTCACATATATATAGACCTGCATAGCCATCTGGTGGTAGTCATAAAAACCATGACTAGAAGGGCCATGTTAAGTAATTCACTCCACAGCACTGTTTTAAAGATGGTACAATCAAAGGCAACCTTCAACTACTCTGAAATTCCTTCAAAATTACATAGAAATATCAATTTAAACTGATCGTCATAGAAATGTTCGACAATATTTCTACTCTTTCTTTTTTTACTGTATGGCATCTGAAGTAGCACTTTTTATGTCTTGCAAATCATAGGTACATTTTCATGTCGTTTTTGGCTAAATACTTTTAATTAGGTACTTCTTTTAGTGAATAAGGCACTTGACTGCTAACCAGAAGGTCAGTGGTTCAAACCCACCAGCCACTCCACAGAAGGAAGACAGGGAGATCTACTTCTGAAAAGATTTACAGCCTCAGGAACCCAATGGGGGTTGCTATGAGTCAGATATGACTCAATGGCAGTAATTTTTTTTTTTTAATTCCATTTTTGCCACAGAATTGCCAATAATTCTCTTATTCTCAATGCCTGACTGAAATTAATACTAAAATTTCAGTAAAACATATCAATTTTACTGCCCCATTATTTATGACTTTTTTATCCATGAATTATTTTCAAGAATGTGGTAAAAAAAAAAATTATGTAATCATGTTCTTCCCTGTTTAGTCTCTTTTCTCCATTGACTTGGGTTATTTAATGATTTCTTTTAAGAAGAATCCATTCCATTATCACTTAGTAATATGGAACATAAAAAAGAAATGCCACTCATTATGACAACAGAGAACAAACTGAATATCCATAACCAAAATTATTTATTTATTTTGATAAGTAAATAAAAACATGTAAAAGTACAAATTATATTTTGTAAAACTAAGAAATAGTATATTTTACATATACAGTACAATCAAACCAGTTAAATAGTTTCTAATAATTATATTTCATGAAGAGCAAGTAAAGATATATCTCACAAATAAGTTTCCTTTTCCTAATCTTGTACTTTTTTGTCTTCTACATTTTTTGTGTGTCAATAAAATCAGTTTACAATTACATTTTAAGGCTTTCATCAAGGAATAACTTCAGCTATACATATCGTGGGGTTAGAGCATGCCGTTTAGTACGACAGACACATGCTATTTTGTCTGTTTACCATAATTTATGCTACAGAGTCATCCATTGGTTTGCAAATAATTTCTCATTCCATCATTTTGCATTAATAAAGAAGTCATTTTTTCTACTTTAAGTGATACCATGCTTCTCTCTATTACCAGGATATTTTATCCAGTGATGCAAGATAATTGGTGATAGATACAATGTAAAGTAAAATAATTATACACTGTATTGTTTTATTTGAAACTGTTTGCCCACCCACCATAATGAAATCATTATTGTTAACTGTTGTTAAATATACTTATGATCTACAAATACCTCTGACTGTCCAAATAAGAAAGAGTTTTAACTTCTCAGTGTGAATCACCAACATCTACATTTGAAATAATCTGTCCTGGTACTGATTGATCTGTAAATTCTAGCTAAAATAAAGATTAGTTATTTATGATCTCTTAATAAATATGGTATTCTTTTTTTACAGGCAGTTTTATATCCTCTGGGAATATTTTTATTACATTATATAGGATAACTGTCTAATTATTTGATATTTCCCCAAAATGTCTCAAGATGAATTTTTGTATCCCAAACCATTCCAAATACATTTTCCAAATTTGTAGAAAACCCTATGGTTCTTTTTGCTAGATTAATTTACAGACAGGCAGAAATCTCTTTTATAATATAGAGATTATGTTTAAATTGAATAGCTCTAAATGAGTACAGCTTTAAGATGCATGTTCACTCTGTTATTATTATCAACGGTAAGCACAGGCAGTCTAAGTTGCTATTCTCTTGGGGGATTTTAGGTCTTATAACCAGGACTTTGAACTAGTTCACAGGAGTTCACCCCCTGCTGAAAATTCACATTTCCAATCCACATAAACTGAATTAGAATCTACATTTCAACAAGATCCCCAGGTAATTCATATTTATACATTCTGGTCAGACCAGAACAAACTGTTTGAATCCTTTCTTGTAATATCTTCTGATTATCAGTCTATTGGAACTGAATTTCTCAGTTTGAGTCACCATTATATTTTTAACAGAATGCATTGACTAATTGTCTACAAATATGAAAAAATAAAATTATATTACTGAGAATCTCATTTAATAATTTTCTTATGAGCTTGGTCAAAATCTAGGCCATCCTTTAGATATACAGCATTATGAAATGGGAATATTATACAGGTTAAAATATAATTATAGAGTTTTGAATTTTATTCCCAGCTCTACAACCTATAATCTTGCCATCTTTCCCATGTTAGGTAACTTTTCTCAGCCTTGCTTTTTCACGTGTACAACGGAATTTTAAAACCAATCTATTACACCACAGTGTTAATTGTTTGTTGTTGTTGTTATGTGCCGTCGAGTCAGACTCGACTCATAGCGACCCCTCCTTGGGTTTCTGAGGCAGTATCACTATGGAAGTAGATTGCCCCATCTTCCTTCTG